>NC_133935.1:79563247-79875122 GCF_031877795.1 Strix aluco | reverse complement strand
ATAGATTGGAAAATACTATGCGAGTGTGTAAAAAATGAACTGACAGCAGCTTGCATAAATAACAGGATAAATGGTGGATTTTGCAGGTCAGGCGGGAACTCTTGTTCTCACATTTGATATGTGCATATCGCTTTTGAACAAAGAACTTTCCTCAGTAAAGCTTAATACACAAAGTTCTTCAGAATGACACTTTCATATGATTAACTAAGTGAAGAGAACATTTAACACAGATGTCTTGCTTTCTAGTAAGTCATTTCCGCACATATTTTCTGCTTACATACACACATACGCATGCACAGTTCAGGATGACACTGTGGTTCTATCTTTTAATGTATGTATACCCTTGGTCCACAGATGGTTTCCTATTCATTGTGCATGAGAGTAATACACAGTTTAAAACGGTCTCTGAGCCTGAGTCCAAGGTTGGCATCTCAGGACTTTGCAGATGGTTTGCAACCCTGTCGCTAAGTAGATGTTGGGTATCCTCCATCACTAGTGGCATATTCCTGAACTGAAGTTAGCAGCTGATTGGTCTTCATTTGCTGGTGACAAAGAAATCTCTATCCTAAGTGGTAAATGTTTGAGACCTAACCCCCACAACAGAAGAATTTTGGTGTTGTGTCAAGCAGCCACTTAGTACACAAGTCTCTTTTTAACTCCTATATGTATAGCACCTTGGCTATATTTATAACACTGGCTCTGTTCTCAGACAGTGTTGAGATGTGACATGTCGGCCACTTGCCTGTGGTGCAGGCTTCCTATGCTGCTGTAGAAATAGCTATCTCTTTTCTTTGGGTCTCAGTGAAGTTCTAGAATATAAGAAATGAGGTCTAATGCGATAAACTGAAATATGTACACATTGGAGTTATTCTGACATATGGAATCAAGGGCAGATGCTCACAGGAAAAAAAAAAAAAAAAAAAAAAAAGAGAAAAAAGTTATTAACACTTGCCCAGGCTGAGACCCATCATTATATTCCACACAATCTGTGGGTGGGTTGACCAGCCCAGAGGGGCTGTCTATGTTACAGAAAACCGAAGCTGCCTGCAATCTGTACAGTGGTGTTCTTTTCTAATAAGTCTTTAATGCTCCTAGTATTTTCTGGTATACACTGTGCAATTGGGCTTGCAATGAAATAATTTTGTAGGCATCTTTGCTCCAGTACTTTAAATATTCCAGTTGAAGCAACTGAAATTTTAGATCCCTTGTATCATGCTGGTTCCTTAGCCTGAATGATCAAATACACAGCTGAATTGAACAGAATATCTCTCAGCAAAAGTAAGACTCTGGTTTACCCCTGAGTCATTAGCAAGATACCTTATTCACTCTACTATTGCACCTTTAACTGCTTCATTTGTGAAAGTTTTTTTCCTCAGACATTATGAAGTTATGGATTTGGTCTGATTGTTCAGTCCAGCAGCCTGTTTAGGCAAGGGGTCTGTCTCAATTAGATGTGACCAATTACCTTATGAGAGGAAATGGAAGAAGAATCCTGGTATTGTATTTCCTAATCCCCTCACTGTCTCCCAGTTCTGCCTCTCCTGAATTCCTCCTGGTTGCTCAGCTGCAGTGGTAGGTTGGACAGTGTTCAGCACTACTTATGCCTCTTCTGATGGTGCATCTCTTCTACAGCTTCCTACTCAATTAAGAGCTTTGAATGGCATCAGGTATACTTTCCCTTTCCTTCTTGGACCCCAAACACCCTACAGCCACTCTTCTTGCACTGCCTCTCCAGATAAATGTGACAAGGCAGGAGGGTACTGAGGACAGACCCATTGACATGAGATTGACAGGCAGCTGAAAATGTGTCCTCGTTATAGGGACTGAAGCCGGGAGATCTATGTGGTAATTCAAAGCACTTTTATTGCAGATCTGTTCTTTTAGTCTTTTTTTTTTCCTTTTTTTTTTTTTTTTTTTTTTTTTTTTTTTGTAATCTATGGGTTATAAGAATAGGCAATAGATGTTTGGTAATTAGAAACCTCTACAGGAAGCTGTGGAATGCCTAGGAAAGCCAGGGCCTGAGATAGCCTCATGGAAGCTGTGGAACCAGCTCTGCTGACCTTTGAAAGCTGCCGGTGGATCTGCCCAGTGGTCTGCTGGCCACTGCCAGTGCTGTGAAAACAGAGAGGAAAACAGTGTGGATCAGGTGACTCAAAACCACAGCAGACACTGCTTTTGAAGCAGTACAAATCCCCTACGGATCACACAATTAAAGGGGATTAAAGTCCTAGTCTTGCTAATGCTGGAGTTGCTGCCAAAACTTCTCTTGGCTGGTGAAGAAGAGGCTTGGCCTGGTTGGTGCTGTTAGCCACAGCTCTCCAGGGGATGCTCTTTTCTTTGAAAGCTTTATCCAAAGTGAAAGCAGGAGGTTAATTCTGTGTGAATGCCTGGTAGTGTCCATTATTTTGTCTGGGTGAAGTCTGAAATATTTGATGTTGATCTATAAAGCCCTCAGTCCCTTGAGTACTGCTGGACTTGCAGACAGCCTCTTTGCATGTGATATGTCAAGGGTCCTCTGAGCAGCTCAGGACTGCACATCTTAGAAGAAAGGAGCATGGGACACTAACATAGTGTTGTCAGAAAAAAAAAAAAAGTTTAATTTTTGATTTAGTTTTGTCCTCGGTGTGCTCTGATCCACTTCAGTAGCCTGAGAATTTGGTTTACCTGATATCCCACAGGTTTGGGAAGATGACAAGGGTTGTTGTTTGATGATTAAATTCTGCTTTATATGAGCTAGGATTGCTGGAGGAAATGGAATTTATGTTCACAGATTGAAATTGATTTTTCTTTTCTCTTAAAGAGCTTAATTATTCAATATCCTAGGCTTTTGTCTTCTGAGCCTAGAGAGTTTAGGAGACACCTCAATGAAATAAAAACTTTTGTTCATTTATAATCTGATGTACATTAAGGTTGAATTGAATTAATATGTTGTGAAGTCTGATCCTATGTGTCCATCTTCAGGCATACTTAACTGTCATTTGTACTCTTCAGTCATCTTGCAAGACAGAGGTATAGAAACAAAGAATTACAATCACTTCACCCTTTTTGAAGTAATTGTTTAAATCATAAAGGTGTTTTGATTTTTTAAAAACTAGTTTAAAAAGTTATGTCTCTACATAGACATTAAACCTACAATGATTTGATTCCTGAACACTAGTGAGATTTTAAATATCACTGTAGGTAGGAGAGCATGTTAACAGCACTTCTGTAGGCAATCTCCCTTCTCTAACAGCAGCAGAATTCTGAAAATTAAGTCTCTATACTTGCAAAGACTTCACTGTACTCCACTGAGCAATCAATTTGCCTTCAGAAAGACTCACTATGGGTTTCAGGTTAAGTGTGCTTTTAGGAAACTAATGAAAGGAACGAGTAAAAGCATCTTTGTCGGCAGTTCAAAACTATAATAAAATTTCTAATTGATACTTACAACAGTTGAGTTGTTGATTGCCCATTGAAAACATCAGGAATAGTTTTTAAATAATTTCTTTTCTTTATCTTCCTCTATGCCCTTGTTCTGTGACCCAGGAATTAATCACACTGTATTTGGGAACTACAAGGAAGGATCCATTCTGATATCTCTTGTATCATTAGCCTTGTTAAAAATAACAAGAGAGAGCATATGCTGCTTTCATTTAAAAGGGGCTGAACTGTGTCTGCTGTAAACATTATTCAGCAGTCCCTGGAGAAATTTAGGAGTCAGCCAGAATCCCTCCTGGGTCTCCTGTTGCAACACAGTCTATCAGCACTTTCCCAAATAGAAGCCAGTGCCTTTTAAGTACAATCCAGCATTTAATTTGAGTAGAAATGAACAATGCGTCTTTTTTTCTGAAAATATTTTTTCTTTTTAGATTTGTTTGTCACTATAGAGTGAACAGGATATGTTAAAACAATGAGTAAAAAAAATCCAGATATAAAACAGAGACACGGGCTGTAAACATCAATGCTGAGACAGCTGCGTGATCTAACAGACCTTCACTTCATGTGTTAGCAGAACAGTCCGTCTAAGTGAGATTTTTCTCTGCAGCCACACCAGGATAATGAATATTTGTTTATTCTCAGGAAACGGTATTCCGGCTGGATACTCAGAACTTGGAGTCTGGCAGGTTGAAATGCCCTTTCGATCCTCAGCAGCCGTTTGCTTCAGTGATGGCAGGTAAGAAACCATCAGAGCCGGGTACTTCTCTCAGATGTGCAATGGCTTCGTATGTGAGCCTGGGGTCAGAGGCTCAGCAGATGTCATCACTGGAGCTCCTCTGGCGTTAGTTGTGTTTCCGATGCTGGTTTGTGCTCTCGGAGCTGAGGGAGCCATCAGTCTGCAGACACCAAAGAGCTGGAAACGCAGCAACACAAACAGAGACATTTGAGAAGCTGTGAAGCCTCTGCCAGTTGAGCAGGAACGCAGTTTCATCCTTACCCAGTCATTTCTCCTTTAAGAAGACAACAAAAAAAAACACACGGACAGACAACGTTTGAAGCACTTCTGGGCCTCTTTCTGCAATTATCAATATGTTCTGCCCTTTGAAGTCTGCTGACATCCACTATTTCCATAAATACATTTTTGAGGTTTCTATTTACTCGAGTAGCCACTTCTGAAGCTGGAAGCCTAGAAACAAGATAGTGCAATCTGCCTGCTGCGTGCATCACAGCACTGTGTGGTCTGACATTTGGTGCAGAGCAATGTCAGCTTGACCTCCGGATTTCAAATCACTATAAGAGCTACTTTTGTCATGGTTTGGTTCATAGCTTTGGACAATTTTCATTTAACTTGTCCGTCAAGCATATGAATGCAAGATAAGAGTGAAGCACCATGACGTTTTCATTTACAGCCAAAGAGCAGTGGTGACAATGCTTTGAAGTATCGGTCACTCTGTGTTATAAAAAGAATATGACTAATGCTCAGTCTTTATTCTCAGATAATAAGATAGATGATTTGTGATTCTGACCCAACAGATGGGGCAGGACTTCCTTTATTAAAAACAATAGATTAAAGCCAGAGCTTATTCTTCTCAGGGACCCCTAGTACTGTTTAATGACCGTGAAGTCTATTTTTAGAATGGTTTTCTAGAAACTTTAAGGTTTTTTTTCTTTTTCTTTTTTTTTAATGCAATAGAATTCCATGATTTATTATAGCGTTGGCTAATTTCAGTAGCACTCTAGTGCTTTGACTGCTCTATTACATCTTGAGAAATGAAGAAGCTGCTGTGTTTTAGCTAACTAAAACATGGACTTCAGTACAGAATAAGAATTTTCAAGCTAGATAAAATTAATGGTCAGGATATTCTAGTATCCCTTCTCTGATTGTGCCTGGTGTCAAGTGCTTTGCAATAATATACAAAGAGCATTGTAAAGAGTTACAGGCCTGACCAGAGAATGTGTTCTTGGCCTATCTTTTGATGATTACTTTATTCCCAAAAGTGCTAGGAGAGCAGTATAGCTCATGGATAAGATACTGTACTGGGATGCAGTTCCATCTCTGCCTCTGATGAGAACAGTAACCTTTGGCACGTCACTTCTCTCTGCCTGGTTTTATTTATCTGCTAACTAGTGATAAAGATTACTTATATCCTTCAGAAAACACTGAAGTTGGTTATATATACATGAGTTAGATAATATTTCTTTATATTTTCATTCACGTATGTAGGTTAATACAACTGTGTAATTTTAATTCTTTGTAGAAATGCATAATCTCTCTTTGAATTCTACACAGCATTTCACCCCAGGTAAATTCCACAGATAAATTTGAAAAGCTAGTCTTTTTGACTGAAAAATCACCTGCTCATCATCTGTCTTCTATTACAAATTACCACTCACCAATACTGTTCTGGACATAACTGGAACTTGGAATGAGGGATACCAAAAACCAAGAGAAGTGCTGAAAACCTTGTCAGCAGAGCTTAAGCAATGATGGAGAATTTCTCTTAGCCCTTCAGATTTATCGATCACTGAGTGCCTGTCAGTTAGCAAACACCAATTACCCTGCTCATTCCTCATTATGACAAATACCTTTCAGAATGTACTATTGTTTCTTTACAAAGGCGACATGCTGTCTGAAAGATGTGCTTTCCAATACTGTCATGGAAATAATACATAAGTAACAATAATAATGAGGTAAAAAGAAAGCTGGTAGATCTTTTTTGGCCAAATAAAGTGCTTGTGGATCATGGATTGTGGTTTTGTTGTTTTTTTTTTTTTTTTTTTTCCCTTGATCTTATTTTTTTAAGTGCATTTACATCTCTTGCAAATGAAAACACAAATGTCTGTGTTGAATGCTATTTATTCTGCATTCACTCTCAACAAAGGACTTGTCTCTAAAAGATCTTGTGAAATATTTCCACCCAGAGTATCAGAAAACCTGGAGAAGGAACTCCTGGAAGGGGAATTTTATGTATCATATAGCTATTTATATGATTATCGTTTATGAACATGAACCTTTTCTTTTTGACAAACTTCAGGAATTTATTGTTGCAAGTCATTAAACAAAACCCAATTCCTTCAACCAATAAAGCTATCTGGTTCTTTTGCAGGAAAAAAAAAGGAATTGTAAAATGGTCTATGCAGTAAAAAAAATTCATAGTTATACTCTGCTTCTTTTTTAGAAAAGTACTGAGATCTGAAGAAAGACAGACAATATTGCACAGTTCTTAAGGCTGTGAAGTTTTGCATTGCTGACAAAGCTGGCAGAAAACTAAATAGTAACTGCAATTGCAGCAGGCACAATCTACTGTATTATAGATATATTTTCCTTGTGAGACAAATTCTGGCTGACTTATTCAAGCAAGATGTCCCATTTATTTTAGTGGAACTACTCACTGTGTTAAAATGATCATGATTTGGGTCTGCAGCCATATTCCTAACATTAACACATTACATAGTTGAGAATTCCTAGGTGCCTAAATTCCTCTTTGTGTGAATGAAGTGTTGGACAGAGATCTCTACACCAGGAAAGGGCCGAGCAGCAAAGTTCCCTCAGTGAAGCATCCATCATGTTTACTAGCTCAAGCCCAGGAGCAGCAAAGCCACCAGGGCCATGGCAAGCCTGGGACACAAGAGGTAGCTTGAATGAGCTCATGGGGCTGGGTGCTCAGATCAAATACACCTTCATACCCTTAAGAGCCCAGCACCCACTTTTCTGAGTGCCTAAAAGAACTGAAAATTAGACTTGGATTCCTTTCCTTCTCAGGCATATAATTACAAATATTACCCTCATTTAAATGTAAGTAACTTCACAGAACCAAAAGTTGATTAAAATATAAGCCAATAATACTTTAAAACATTAGATTAGTTCATAGGCCAGTTAAACACGGGTGTTGTTCACCCAACAAAAAACAGTTTTAATTTTGTTTACTCCACATCTGTAAAAACCCTATTTCTTTTTCATTTGCAGATGAGTATCTTTATGCTGGAACTGCTTCTGATTTCCTTGGCAAAGACACTGCTCTAACACGTTCTCTGGGCCCTTCTCACGACCACCATTACATCAGAACTGACATTTCTGAACATTACTGGCTTACTGGTAAGATCCCAAACATATGCTGTTGTCATCTGCATTGTCCCTGCCTCTCTGAAGTTAATAGCCCCTTTCTTATATAAATATATGTCCAGTAACTATAAATACAGATACTGTATCATGGTATCTTTGGATTACGTAGGCTTTTTTTAAAAAAGCTCAGTGGAACAAAAATGCACTTGAGAAAAGTCACAGAGGTGGAAATGCTAATTAAGGAAAGAGTAGGAGCGTAGGACCTAATCATTCTTTTCGTCTTTACTCATGACTTAAATGCTTCTATTTCCAGTCTTGTTGGAATAAGTTTTTTTAAACCCTTTTCCCAATCACTTGCTAAAAGCTGTTCCCTACAGCATGTTGAAATGACAGACTAGAAATTCCTTGTTTTTAGGTAGGAGGTCTTTTTTTTTTTTTTTTTCCTTTTCTGAGGGGGAAAAATACCCTTTGTTGCTGTGAGGATCATTTTAAAACCACTAAGGGCACCCTAAAATAGCTTCCCAAGCAAAACACTGCTTTCTCTTGCCCGTTAAAAAACATTCTGAGCTAGTAAACCCTCTAAAAAACTAGATGCATTTACACCCAGCCAGTCTGAAACCACACACAGAGTGACATGGAAAACTTTGCTCACAAGCTAACTCTGCTCAATTAAAGCATCCCCCTTTTAGCCATCAACTGTCTTTAAAGATGTGGCAACACTGGCCCTGATTCAGGATGCCTGTGTAACTATTATGGGTGCATTGTAAAGCCAGGGCTTGCTGACCACAGGGTTAAGTTGTCTTCCCAGCAGACAACTTCTGAAAGGGATAATTTTGCCTCTTAACTCTTTGAGACCTCAACAAGAGGAAATGTTCTTTTTTATTATTTTTTTCCCTCCCCCTTTTCTCCCTTCTTGTAAGCTGTTGCCTTACATTTCTATCTAGATGTAACTCCATAACCTCAGGATTTCTGCTGCAAGATAAGGAGAAAAGGAGAAGCCACTCAAAGTCATTTTACTGCTCCAGATCAGAGCAGTCCTTTGGATAGATAGAAAAATCTCACATCTGACTCTGCTGACCTATCCCACTTTCATCACCTGTGCTCAAATCCTTTCTTGTCCCACCTCTCCTATCTCCTGTCTCTCATTTGTACACGTCCCTTGTGCAGTGTAGACCAAAAATGAGCTGTAGGCGATGTGGACCAGGAGGGGTCCTTCCAGCAGGCAGTTCTCTAACTGTAACTAACTGTGCAACTGAATATCCAGTTTTATTTCTGGCAGCCTGTTGATGCTTACCATGGAAAGGCAGTTGGGGTAGTCACTTTCCTAAGGGATGCTATAATATCCTAAAAGGAAAGATTTACTGCAGTTTGGTCCTGAGGAGCATCTGGTGTTATCGTTAGTATAGATCCACCTTGATGAGCATTACAGGGTTCAGTTCCCAGCCCAAAAGAACTTATAGCTTAAACATTTCTTTATGCTATTAATGTTTCTTCATGAGCACTCTGAGGCAAGAGAACAGTACAAGAACATGGAATAAACTAAAGGTTTGAGAACTGTTTATGTGGTTTAGTTTGGAGGCTGGGTGGGGGGGTCTGCCTTTCTTCTTTCTTATAGATTGATTCATGTTTTATTCTGTTTTCACTTAAAGTGCCTGTATTTGTGAAAGTTTTCTAAGTAGAATAATATATTAATATGTCTGGGTTTGAAAAACAGCATTAGTGTGCTAGACTGTGACGTGAAAATTACCCCACACTATATAAACACTGAAGACCCCATATATTCTTCAGGTTTACCTTGTTTCCAGCCATATAAAAAACTACAGCCACACTCTGTTTAAGACTTCACATACACAATCCATGCAGTGTTATACTAAGAGGCATAGATATAAACTAGGTGCTTTTAATATTCTGAAACAATCCTTTTAAGGTTGGAGAAAATTTTGAGTGAAACTCTATATGATGGGATCATTTCTGCTTAAGCCGTAGGAAAGCCAATATATTTCTAGTTTATTGTGTAACATTACTAATTACATACATTTGTGCTTTCAGCCGATATTGGTATAAAGAAAATATTTACTTGATTTCAGGTTTAAAACTCCCATCTCATCTAAATCCCCTCTTCCCTAAATCTACCACCCATTTACCAAGCATGTGTTAGACCTCCAGGAAAAGTTGTACATACTTGAGTAATTGTACAATTAGCAATAAATGATTTCCAGGCATGACTTATGTTTTACTTAGGATAAGCATAAAGTGTATAACTTGTTTTTTTCCAGAGGGCTGAGGAAGTTTTGCTATAATGCACCTTAATATTTTAAAAGTTTAGCCTTACTCTGTTTCTGAAAACAGGATTATCCTTTCCTGAGGGAAGGGAGGGAAAGACAAAGCACAAGGGAAGAATGCGTAGGATACCTTCCAGTTCCTTGCAGGGCATCTCTATCTTGACTAATTAAGACATGTCTTAATCTCAATGACTGAATAGCAGCTCCACAAAGGAGAAGGGAGGAAGGCAGCTAATCTTTCCCATGACTCATGCTCACACAGGCTCATACTCCTGCACATGGTGGCACTGAAGACAGAGGGGATGCTGCCTCTGCTCAGACTTCAGCCCTTCTCCTGCAGAGCTGAAGAATAAGGAACTTCCACAGCCGCTGACCGGATCTGCCTCACCTGTGGCCGGGGCAGAGAATAAGGCACGTGGGGCTGGTGGCCCCGCTCTGGATGGCAAAGCCACCCTCTGGAACCGAGTCTGCCCCCCACCAGCCAAGCAGGCAGAGGAGGGCATCCCTTGGTGGGATACCAGAGCCCTAAACAGCTGCACATTCCTCCCTCCTGTATAGGAAGCTAAAGCCATAGTTGGAATGAGTGCTTCCCTACATTACATTAATCTTTTTAAAAAAATCTTTTTTTCATTGCAATTTAGTTGTCTTCACCAGGGCAAAGACTTTCAGGCAATGACTTCTTTATATCCTGAGAACTTTGGATGGGATTCAGCTCACTTAGCTGTAAAAGGCAAAAGTTATCATCCTGTCTGAGCTCAGTCGTTTCAGTTGTCTTTGTCTGTAATTTACAGAGAGAGGTGACACTTCCAGAGGGTGACTCACCCCACCTATTGTAGGAATCTGTCTTAAAATAGGATTATTCATTGTCACTTTTTGACTGGTGTCCCTCCCTGAGAGAGGACCTGGATGAGTATAGGTTAGGAGCTTGACTTCGAGACAGTTAAAGGTAAATGAGGTGAGCACTATCCTTCGCATTTTATCATGCCACATGTTTCTGGCAACCCAATTACAAAGAGCTGATGCCTCCCACTGGTTTGGGCTGTTTTTTCATTTCTTCATGTTCTGGGATTTGCTACTCATTTTCTGTCCTCGTTTTCTGAGCCTAATGAGTCTTACTTCTCTGTAGGTCTTGCTAAGACATGCACAGTTGCACTGTTTAAAACTACTGCTGGTGTTGGAAGAGTGTGAGAGCCAGCAGGTAACCAAAAGCAAACCCAGCGGTTTTGGTTTTGCTAGGTGTAGGTGAAGGGCTAGGTGTAACAGCTCTTCCCACTAGGCCACAAGAGCATGTTTAAAAAAGCACAACCAACACCTGGATTTATTGTACCATCTATTGTCAGAGCTTGTGATGCCTTTAATCCCCTGCTTTGTTACATACAATCTAGCCATGAAATTAATATGTGGGAAAACCTTCTATTGAAGCAATTGTGGGGACAACTGTGTGTATGGGAAAACAGACAGTGGTTTAAAATCGTCATCATGTAATTTGTTTCCCATGCAAAAAATCCAAAAACAATTTACCGTTGATTTAAACGCACTTTTCTATGTTGTATGGATGGATTACAAAAGATGAGACAAAGATCTCACTTTCAAACATAATATGCTTCTCAGATCGTGATCTCTTTCATTAAATTGTTTTCAGTCTCTTTGTCTCCATATCTTTTACAATGTATTTTTGTTTGGATTTAACTTTGAACTTCAGTGTTTTCAATTGTGATTTAAAATCATTAAATATTTGTGTTCCCTTAATTTGTTAGAGATTCTTCTAAATCTGTTCCAGGAATTGGTATTGAGATATTTGTTTTTGCATTTGGCTTGCCAAGTAAAGCAATGAAATTTAATTTAAAAAAAACATATATTCAGAGTTTTGTTCTGTGAATGTGGGTTAAAAAAATTTATGTGAAATTCAAAAGCATGCTATAGAAGTATTTCACAGGTTTTCCTATTAAATGGCTATTTAGCTAACCGCATATTTAAGAAACCATACTGGAAGCGTATTTATGTATTTATTCACGCTTAGAGATCTAATCTTCAAAGTAACATTACAGGCCCTGAGGGGTAATTGAATATTTTCTTTAGGCTCATTCTGAAATCTTAACAAATTTATAGAGCTTGATGCCTGCATAATTTCATTTTTCTGCTGACGCCATTCTCTAGTGTCAGAAAGGTTTAAAATGAAAGCAGCACTGTGGCTGTTTTGACCCATAAATTTACTCTTCTGTCATGAAGGTGCACATTCAGCACTTAAACACATCCCATTTTGTCTCAAGCCTTCAACTGTGCAGTTTTGAATCAAGGACCCTCTTTGTGTCTTGTGTGTACTGTGGAGTTCATGGCGAAAATTCCTCAAGGCTAATGTAAAGTAACAATCATTATAAAAAGGACAGAGGCATGAAGACACATTAAAATCTCATGATAGTGTTCCCCATATATCGTCAGTGTTCTCTGTTTACTCTACCATCTTACACCATCCTCCTTACTGCTTTCTACTACCGCCTGCCTGCTATGGGGGACAAAGACTGTGTATTTTACTGCTGAAAGAATGTATTTTAGAGTCAAGGGTCTCTTTGCACCATATTTGTATAACCACTTCTGTTTAAAGGAAAACATCATTGATCCAAGTGCCTCAGAAGAGCTCATCTATTGTAACACATTGGGGAATGTCTTAAAAATCACTTTCCCAAGTGTCTGGTTCACTTGTGCAAGACAGTGTTGTTGCCAGCTCTGCTGCAGTCAGGGAACCCTGGAATTAATTTGATTTCTGGTTTTAGTGCAAAATTTAAAGAAGAATAAAACAAACCCAAAGCCAAAACAAAAACAAAACCCCACAGTGAGCAGGTAGAGCAGGACTGGAGATCATGGATGAGATAGCTGAGGAAGACAGTGAAGGATATGTATTAAATTCTTGGCCCAATAACCATGCCTCTAAAAAACAGGCAGAGACACCCATCTTGCACTGGCAGAGACCAGAAGTAATGTAATGGCTCAGCATGTCAAGGCAAGGCATGATGTAGCATTTCTTGCAAAAAGCAGTTTTAAATAACCCAAACAGACTGTTATGTTGATATAACTAATCTGTTTTCATGTACAACAAGGAACTGTGTCCTTAAGACTAACCAGTCAGTTGTGGAGTTTGGTATGCTAAATCCCAGCATGACACTGGGAGTTGTGGAGTTTGGTATGCTAAATCCCAGCATGGCACTGTACTGGATTTGGTAAATATAGTCAGTAAGATTGTTATAGCACAGGTATGTAGAAACTTCTGACTTAGGAAAGCTATCTTTTATAGCGAATTCTTAATCCCACAGATCAGTAAAGAATCTTTTATTCCTTTGTAAGCTATCTCTAGTATGTACTCATCTTTATGCAAGTGATATACAAAATATATACAAAAGCATCACACTGAGAATAAATATTTCAGAATCTATGGTGGCTTTCTCTTGGAGTTAGTAAGAAATTTGCCACTACATGTCTATACAGTGATATTTTTATTTCACTAGAAGATGCAACATAAATGCAGATATTGAAGCAAAAATTTAGTAGCAGGTATTAAGACCTGTCTTCAGATTTTTAAAACCATTTTTTGTAAACTTCTAGGAGCAAAATTCATTGGAACTTTTCCCATCCCGGACACCTATAACCCAGATGATGACAAAATCTACTTCTTTTTTCGAGAAATATCGCAAGATAGTGGCACGTCTGACAAGACAATCCTTTCCCGAGTTGGGAGAGTTTGTAAGGTGAGGACTCTATCTTTTTATTTTATTTAAAGGGAGAAAAACTGTTTGGTTTGTTTCTTTGAGAAATCTGTTTTCCCCTTCAGATCAGAAGGAAATAATGTTGCTACCCAGTGAGCCATCATAGTAATTTTTCTGAACATAGGTTACTAATGACATCTGAAATTTACTCATCTGAAAAATAGACTTGATATTGACTGTGTACGTGTTTTTAAAAAGCTAATATACTTATAAATTACAATCCTGTGTCTAAACGATAATGTATTGACCTTCAGATATGCAACAGTGACTTGCTTTGTTTCATAAGCTTTAAGTGAGGACTGACTTGTTGAAGTGTACACAATGGCAAGGTATTTGGGTTTTTGTGGAAAGTGCCCACTGAATGGAGGGATATACAATCCCTTCAGTCTAGCTCAGTATGTCATTCCTGGGCACTACTAAGAACTGCGGTCAGTCATTTGTTTCTGCACATTCCTGATAATCAGTTAGGGTGAGGGGAGGCTAGAAATGTATATCATTTCTGAGCTACACCCACATCTGCCTGGAGGTTTCCTCCCCTGGGAAGAAGTGCAGTCCTTGACCTGTTGACCAGGAGGAACCAGACCCCAGGTCTGCTGCAGTGTGAAAAGTTTCATTTGGTTGGTGCCTGACCTCTTTTAGATCATTACTCCCTTCACTTTCTCTTTTCATTAAGCTTGGTTTTGCCCCTTAGAAAAGATTTCTCCCCCTGTGGTATTCATAATGCAGACCCAGATTTTCATGAGCTGCACTCTTTTTGAAGAAGCATCTCTGTCAAGGACAGAAGCCTCCTCAAAAGGTAATGAGAAGATAAAACAATTCCTGCATATGAAGAGAGCAGTCAGTGTCCAGTTTGCTGTTTAACAGCCTGCTGGTTTTGCTAAGGTCTTCTTCTCACTACAGCAGAAGCTGTAGAAGCTTCCCACTACAGCAGAAGCTATTGACTTCTGTGTCAGATATACTCTTTCCCCACTCCTTTGTCCCATAATACTCTAGGAACTGAAGCAGTCAGTGTAAGTTCTCCCATCCTGTCCTTAGATCTTCAGTGAATCCAGGTACCCAGGAGTCACTGGTAAAAGTCAGGAAAATGGGACTTTAAAGTTGTCTTCATATTAGTAAATATAAGCTTTGAGCAAATGTTTATCTCGTGATGAACTAGGTATCAGCAACACCATCACAGCAGTCACACAAGTAGGTACATTTCTGTGATGTTTTGTTCAGAAGCTTTCATTTACTTACATTTTCTGAGCAATGTGACTGCTGGCAGTGAAAATTATCTTCTTAAGAAGCTTGAAAATTAGTAAACAAAATAATTTATGACCTGAAGTGTCTAGAAGAAGACACATCTTACATACAGCTAATGGGCACACACTGAAAAATGAAGAGTGGACATGCGTATGTAAATCTACAACTGCTCTGCAGTCCAGCATACTCCTAACTCCAGTTGAGATTTCAGTGACCACATCCATTTCACACTTCGGTCCTTGAGATAAAATGTTAAGAAAACAAAATACTCATTCATAAATCAGTTCTCTAGCAGGTTTTTAGCCAGACAAAAGAATGGATAATCTTTAGTTGGGTATTTCACAGCAGTGTGATTAATGGCAGAATGGAAACGCTAACATATATGATTTGCTGCTAGACATGACATTTGCTGATTATGAGAAAGCACTTAATGCATTAGGAGGAATTGGTAGACAACATTTTCAAGCCAAGCCACATGAGAGAGTATAGTAAACTAAGATATATTAGTGAGAGATCTCCAGCATCCTTTACCTAGAGAAAAAAGGAGATAAGATATCATAATAAAAGCAAATGTATTGTAAGGAAATCCTAATGACCATGCGTAATCATACCTCAGAGGAGAATGAATTTGTAAAGTAGTCATGTTAACGGGAAAAAAATGTCATGAATTTTATTTTAGTAGTCAAAGCAAAACAATGGAAACTGATAAATAAGGTGATTATTATTAATGTTAGTTTTTCACTGTCTTTATTTACCAAGCACTTCCCGATGAATGCAGAATTCTCTTGAAAATTCAGGCTTCTGTTTTTTGGTACACGTGTCCTGATTACCTGCAAATAAAAAACCATTATAATGCAATTTAATATAATGAAAATAAAATTATTATCGGTATTTAATATAAATTAAAACATGCAAATAAAGCCCTCTGTTTATGGACTAAAGATCCTCTGAATCTGTGCTCTGACATGAAACATCTGCTATGCTTAATTGTCTCTGATATAGGATCAATGTCTTTGGTCGCAGTAGTTGATAACATAACAATTTCTACTTGCACTGTCTCATTAATGTGACCTGTACTGCATAAAGTTAAGCCTTTGCCTTCTTTCCCCAGCAAGCAGAGAATAATAGTGCATGGGAGGAGCCCAGCAACTTTTGAAATCATTTGCTTGGTGTAAAGCTGGTATTATTCTACTAGAACTCAGTTGTTCTCTACCCCACTCTGCCTTAGGGCTCCTGTACATTAATGCCAGAGACACGTGCTGAAATTAGAATAGGCTTTGTTTTTAATAAGGAGGTTAGTCAATGCAGCCTATTCTTTGGCTAATTTTCAATGGCTCAACAATATGGTCTCTCACTGATCCTCCCCCTTAGGGAAAATTTTCTCTTGGAAGTATTCTCTTTTCCCAGCTACTTTCAGACCCAGAAGATTACAATACCCTTGCTGGCAGCTCTTCGCCCAGAGTCAAACAGCTGTCACTTGTCCTGTTCATAAGACCATACTTACCGTCCTGAAGCATGCATTGTAATAACGCAGCAACTGTAGCACTAAATAGCACTAGTTTAGATTTACGTCATCTGCATTCTGTATATCACTAGGGGATATCAGTATGAATTGGGAGGAAGAGCTTTCAACAGTCACTTTCAGAACCACTTGTGTAATTTATCATGGCAAACAGCATTTCCTATTGTTGGTTTGAGGGAGGCAGAAAAAGTATGATTGGCCTGTCTGTAATACCTGATATTACTTATGGTATGTTTCTACTTATATAAAGTGTAATCTGTTGGGTTATGTGCTTTCTTTTCAAGTAAAAATTAAAAATACTGTTAAAGATTAGCCAGCAATGTTTATTTGTTTTTAAAACACATACAGATACACACATGTATATTAGATGATCATACAAACCTTAACTTCTTAAGAGTGTGGACCCACATATTTCTATTTCTAGAAACACAGGCATAAGCTTTTACAGATACATTGTCTTCAAGCCCACACTGCTGAACCAGTTTTCATCAGCTAAAGACACAGCACAGTCATTACACACTGAGCCAGATTTTAAAAAAAAAATAATTGCAGCATCTGTGCACTGTGCCCTCTGCAGTCAAGTAACAGGTCAGCTACATTTTTGTATACGTATCCACCACAAAATGATCACAGAATTATAATTCTATTTAAGGACAACCTAACATATGCACAAATATAGCCCTAGAAAAGACCTAGGTTTCCCTCATATTTTCCCCATTCGAATGCAGTGAGAAAGAAAAATCCTAATTTACAGGAGTCCACAGAAAGGCTTTGGAGAGGGAGGAAGGTTGTTGGGGGTTTTGCGTGTTTGTTTTCTATATAGAAAAACATTTTTTCATAGTTACAACCTCATTCTATTGGAATGGAGTGGAAATTAGCCAAAAGCAGTAGTCTCTCTGCTGCAATATGAAAATCCAGTTTATTATTATAGCGGTTTGCGTTTGCTGTGTTACAAGCTTCTCTTTAATGGTTTTGGTGATGTATTGCAAAAGTTACGGTGTGCAGTCTTAAAGACTGGTTTCCGAGACCTCAACTGCCAAGAAATCAGACTTTGGCCCCTGATGCTTTCCCATATTTCCCAAAGTGTTCAGTATCCAGAAGTGGCCTTTGTTCTAGTGGGAACAAGTGAGCTCTTTGTCTTTTTTTTTTTTTGGAATGCCATTCCACCCTCTTATATACCATGCTGTACCTGGAGATGAGAATATAGCAATTAGGCACAGCCCCCTTGGTTAAACTGTACTTTTTAAACACACTGGAATGTAATCATTTTAAGAGCTCCTGAGTTGAGAGCCCAGGACACACCTTGCATTCCACCTTTGGGTAATGTGATTTATTTCCAAAGCCACGAACATGAACAGAGTTCAAGGCTATGACCTTGCCTCCCGTCTGGTGCTTTAAGGCAATTTATATTCCTGGAATGTCAGGAGGGAGCTATTCCTCTGTGACTCTTGAGATGAGGGTCTCCGGTGGGCTTTGCCATGGGGCTGCTTGTGTATAAAAGCTAGGAGGTGAATTTCTTGTCCTGGAAATAGTCTAGCCATGCCTTTACTGTGACTAGGGATAACTGGGTCATTAACATTCTTTGTATTTCTATATTGTGTAATGCATCACTGTGTAGATAATTGATCTATCTCCAGAATCATTTGAGTTGTCCACATAGTATAATGCTTTACCGTTCAGGCGTATTAGCTTGGGTCCCGGAAGCGAAATAGCCATGTTAACATGTTCTCAGCAGGGCTAATTAGTCTGGGCTCAGAGCCATGCTCATGCAGCTATCCTGCTTCCAGTTCTGGAGGCAACTCATTCCAGACAAGGTTTAACTTACTGTGTATTACATGATTACATACTTTCTCTGTCACTATAATATTGCCTAGTTACAATGCAAACCATGGGTAATGGATTTTTTTGTTTGTTTTATTTTTCAGGGTTTTTTTTATTTCTCAATGGTAATGATTAAAACCAGTTTGAAAATGTCATCCCTAGAAAAACTTTGGCCCTCATTTGCCTGTTGAGCATCTTTGCAGCAGTAGGTCTTTCAGCAGCCAACTCCTCTTGGACTTCCAAATTGGATATTTGAATATTATGTCCCATTTGAAAGTTTTCAAATTGTGTAGAAAAGCAGATGCTCATCAAGATGATTTCGTTTTAAGGGCTGATGTGTTGGAAACAGGCCAGTTCCATATAGTATCTGCTTCTAACTATGATGAATTAAGAGATAAAACCTCAGGCTTTGTTAGGTCTTTTGGTCAGACTTTCCTTATTGGCAAGGGTACAGGCATGAGTATACGAAGTTTTGTATGTTTTTGTCCCTCATGGGTGTGTTTCAACAATGTAATTGGTGGTTTTTTTGAGGGGGAAATCATGATTTGCAGATGAAGCAAAAATATGCAAGTTATGCTTATGTATAAAGAGGTGTGTCTGAATTTTACTGAGCCTCAGGGAAAATGAAAAAGGAATTGCAGTGTCAAGATAGAACTTTAAAAATTGGATTATGGAAATGCAGCTGCGCAACCTCTGAAGCAAACTCATCCTAGTTGCCAGAGAAAGTCACTGGAGAAGACACTGTTGGTAACCCACTGGCTTGGAAGTGGAAAACCTACAGAGTTAATTGGAGTGGAGTTCCTACGTCTAATCCAAAGTCCCTGACTTCAGAGTGCTTTGATTCAGATGTTCAAACATCTCTAAAAGTAGCAAATAATGACTTTGTGATTTTTTAAATTTTCTGATGTGATAAAATTAGCTTCTTGGGTTTTTTCCTGTCAGAACATTTAATATGAAAATGTAGCACGGTTTACAGTTCAGGCTTTGCTGTTGTTGATTGACTATATTGCTGTAAATGAAGATTTTTCAGGATGCTAGATTCTAAAGGACTCTGTAAGATGTTGACCTACCTCTGTTTTTTGGTCTCATACTTTTCCAGCTCTCAACCTGTGGTTGTCAATACTGTGGTCACATTGTCCTACACTAGTGACTTTTGGCACTTCTATGTGTCCAAGCAAGGAAAGTAATTATTAGGCATTAACTTCAATCAATAAAGGCAGATGACTATTTTTTAGAAGAAGACTCCTTCCATCTTCAGCTGAAATCACTCTTTGAAGAATGTATTTTCCACTGACTATAAAGGGAGCTTTGCCCTACTGGGTCCCTGGAATGTGAAATTCAAGGCATTATTTAAGAATGTGAAATTCTGAATGGCAAATTCAGGCCTGTTTGCTCAGAAAGAAACCAGCATATCCTAGTGCTGTATCTCACACTGCTTCAGTTTCACAATGCTCTCAATGCATTCAAACCATATAAATTCTGATCTCCTATTTGACATTAATTGCATGATCCACCTAGTCACTTGACTCGACTGTGGCTTCGTGATCAAGAATGCTACATTTCGTAACATGAAGATTTTGTTCTTTGTTTTCTTTCTCTGTATTTTTATATCCTTTTTATGTATTTATGTCATATAATTTATATTAAGTATATACAAAAGTTTAGATGAGAGACAGGAAAAGGCAGGTCAAACACACTGGAATAAACCATGAACAGATTATACTCAAAATATAGGTGGATTTTCCTGAGAATTCCTTAACATATTTTGTTAGTTCAGCCATCACCTTTTGCTCACTTCAAATTTCCACTGAAGTTGGAGTGAGTACATCTACTATGTAGAAGCCTTTGAACAGTTTTGGGGAATGTTCTTAATACTAGCAAACCTGTTGGAGATATTCTTAGCAGGATTGCTGAGTGTCCTTGTGGTAAAATGGTGCTTAATTTTATTATTTCATTTGTCCCAAACCACACTCAAACTTGCTGTTGTAATCTCCCTATCCTTACCTGGGCCTGTTAGATTCTGGCTTTTATTTTTCATGATATGCTTAGTAACAGTCCAGAATTTTTCTTTGCTGTATAGTTAGACTTTCCAGTTTGGATCCCATCCAAAGATAATTCGGTAGAAACCTCTGGGTGTGATGTTGAAATACTTTCCAAAATAAAAAGCAATATTTTCCATAGTGAACCAAACAGTTATGCATGCTTAACAGGAGTACCTTGCTGTTCTGAATTAAATAACAACAAATCTGCTGAGGAGCAGGAACTCAAAGGTAAAACACTGTTTCTCTCACCCATAGTTCAGACAAGAGGGCTTCTCCACAGTAGATGAGGCCTACAGTCTTGGAGTTTTTGCTGTGGTTGCAATAAAGACCCTCTTTCCCATTGTTTTAATGCCTGGATATACGTGAATGTCCAGAGTGGCATACTTACCCATAGGTCTCACATCAGCTTTCCAGTGACACTGGGTCATCTTGCCATACATTCAGCTACTTGAGATTCATTCCGGTTTCATGCCAAAGGCTTCTCTGGCTCAGTCCTGCTGGACATTTACTCATTTCCCCTGAGGAAGCCTAAAGAAGGCTTGACTCTAGCCACAGCACTCCTGCATGCTGATGATTATAGATACGTGTAACTTTCTTGACTAATCCTGCTGTCTAGATAGGCAAGGGCATGGGTTGAGACAAATGTTTAGCTTTTCTGTTTGTTTTCGTTTTGAGATCTATATTTGACCCTGGTTGTGCAGTCAACTTTGGATGTGCACAGAGCTCAATGAATTATTTGATCCACAGCCTATAATCTTAGTATGTAGAAGATACTATTTAACCTCTCCAATTCCTTTTGCAACAAACTGTGTGGTTTACACTGAGGGAATGAAGCCAGTCAGTACAGAGCAGTGACAGGTTATGAGATCAGTAAATATACTGCACCAATGATGGGGACCCTTTAGTCTTGGTGCCTGACATGGTGGCTCTGTCTCAGGTAGGGAAAGTAAGCAAGGAGTCACGACAAACTGCAGTGGGTTCTGGCCTGTGACGGATGATGATTTCAGAAAGGTGTTCAGAAATGACAAGTCCCAGGGACCAAAAAGCAGTCTGAGGTTTTGCACATCTGTACACTAGACTATGAGTTTTCTGTTTCGGGTCGTGATGGTATTGAGCTCTCAGGAAAGGTGTGAAAAATAATTGTAGAATGATTCTCTGAAAATAGGTTTGCCTAGGGGAAAACTTAATGTCCAAGCCACAGAAATCTAGAGGAACTTCTGATTATGCTTTTGGAGGAGATAAAGGGCGTGCAGCATTCACTCTGATGGTCTGAAGACCATTGAAGAGATACCAAGCTGATGTATCATCCTGGAAATCAGGAGGGCTGAGTTTATTCCAGGCTTTCTTGTTGAGGCGATGTGTGACTCTGCGCAGTTCCTATCAGGGGTCTGTGCATGTTTGCACCCTTAGTTCTGTTTAATTATTTGCAAATGCTACCTCAGTGGTAGAGACCTTGCAAGGCACAGACCTTGCAAGGCTGAGGAATTGCATCATTCTGCCAGGCTAAACTTGATAAGGGATGTCGCTGTGAGTAAGCATGTGGTACATGAGACTGAATCCCACTCAAATCCTCAAGTCTGGATCAACTAGTTCAAGCAGCAGAAGTATTATATGCTGGCAATATCTGCAGTGTCCAGAGGGGTTGGGGCTGTCTTAGATGGAGCAATATGCAATCTTATAATGAGAAGCTTTCCCCATGAAAGGTTCTATAATCTCATAGAAACAGCAGAATTACTAAACAGTCACCACTCTTGCTGTCAGATGGGGACTACAGATAGAGGGGTGAACTGGTTTTCCCAAGTTTACTCAACGTATCCATAGCAGAGCCAGTCAAAGATCTAAAATCACATGTGCCTCCTTTCTCTTGTTTATATTGCAAGTGTATTTTTATTCTCTCTCAAGTCACACTTCATGTATTACTTGATGGTTTTGGATCTGACCCATAGCCTGCGGAAATCATGAGGGGAATCTTTCATCTGACATCAGTATGGTTTGGACAAGAAATTTTGAACCTGAATTCCTGAAGGAGGAAAACTGACTTCCCTGTGTTAGGTCAGTACCTAACAGAGTTGAGTAGGGCCAGAATATGCAAAGTAAAATGAAATAATTAAAAAAGAACTATGAATTTGAAGCCAAAAATCCAAAGAATATTATTGGCTGTTTCTCCATTTGTAAAGTCTGCTAGAAGGGTTTTTTCCCACAATGTAAGGCTTTGCTGCAGGGGATGCCATTTTTTTCTGGTGGCTTTGTAACATAGCTAGGCTTCACACAAGAGAAGGGCTCCAGGGCCTTTTGCAGTTTCAGCACTTTTCCCCTCTCTTCTCTAGTGTTTCTTTTTATTCACTCCAGGAATTCACTTTGGATGGTCCTTCTGCACATCTTGCCACTGGCTCTAATTAATAACCTGCTTCTAGAAATTCCATTCATTGTCTTTTTTTTATTATTTTATTTTTTGATTTAAGAGCTGTTCAGGATAATTACAGTCTTTAAAGTTTTATGAATCACAGTGTTTGACATCTTTGATGTTGATTGATTTTCAGAAAACTGCACTTTTTGTTCTAATGTTCAATTTGTCACTGTTACTTACAAACAAATAAGAGATTTAAAACCCCAAAGATGCAGATGTTCTTTAGCTTTCTTGCCATCTGTTTTCTTGCATACTGGATTCCAAGACTAACTTTTGTGCATTTTAATGGAGCTACATTTATAAAATATATAAGATACAATAGAGTAGAAAATAGATACAATAGAAAGTCTTTAATTTAAGTTGATTTTTAAATCACTTTTTCATAAAGCAATATTTTTTCTGATGGTTTTTATTTTCATGGTAAACTTAAGTTTAACTAGAGGGTTTGAAAAACATGTTTTACTCAGTTATGCATAAATTGCAGATCAGAAACCTGAGATTTCCGTGGAAGTCTCACAAGAAAGGTATATGATATGACCTTAATTTACTTCACAAATTTTACATTGTGGCATTTAAACAGCATTCTTCCTTGATGTCAAAAAGCCATACATGTACCTGTGTCCACTGAAGTTGTATATCGGATATTTGAATTCTTAATGTAGTTTGGTAGAGACCTGATTTCTCAATCCAACAAATTATTTTTTAGAACCAGCTCACTGAAAATGGTTGCAATTTTAGGATTTCTGTAGAATAAAAGTCTGTTTGATTTATTAAAGTCATACTGGATTACTTCCCCACTTATCTAGATAATTTCTATGTTTAAATCTTAGTGATATTTTTTGGTAATATTTCCTCAACAAGTGACAGATTTAACTGCCCACCTTCTAGTTGGCAATTATCTAAATCTCTAACTCAGGCAAACACAAGTAACCAAGATTTTACATGCACTTCTTTCTGTTAGAAAGAAGGTATTTCAGCGGAAGCGTTGGTATCTGTTACAGCTTGTGAGATTACAAAGCAGTAAGTGCTAATTAAACCTTTATTTATATTCAAAAAGAAATATGCAGTCCTAAGTGCCTTCATCTTTACTGTTTCAAAGTTTGTAGTAAACACTGCTAATCCAGTGTGCTTAGAAGTGATATTCTGGGAGATAAGATTTCAGATACTCATGGCTACTCATCTGTTACAAATAGATTAGCCATATTTTAGGAATGAAAGGCTTGCTCATGCTGTCTTCCCCTTCTTCAGTACTTAAATTTATCTTGTCTTCTTGTCTCATCTCCCTAAAATATTTAGCGTTCTTTGTCTTCAGTACCAGTATCTCTTTTCCAAAATAATTTCATTGCATCCATTTTACCACACACTTCTAGCAGGGTTGTCACAAATCTTTGCTTGTTGTAAATCAGTCCATCAGTCTTCTTAGGATTCTGTAACATTCTGTTGAATCCTTATTTCTCTTCACCTACACACTGACTGGCCTTTGCTTTGGTGATTTTTTTCTCTTCCATCCATTTTTTCATATCCACTGACTACCCAGCCTGTACCTCTTATTATATTAATGTCATGCTCTACATCCAGCTCACAGCCTTTGAGCATGTCAGTGATTCATTGCAGACTGATATTATTAAGTAGCCATTTTCACAGAAGAGACTATCTTCTTTCTGTAGCAACCCAGTCTCAAAAAGATTTTGGGACAATATGTCCTTTGTGCAGCCTCTCAGAGGCCAATAATCATGAACTATGATGGTCCAAGTAATGTGCAACCGCGTAGGCAGCTATGATGCCTAATGAGTTCATGCCAGCATGCTCTGAAGGGAAGGAGAAGAACTGCATGTTCTCCAGCATCCGAAGCCTCAAGGTGTGTCAAAGACTGACATAATATGCACCAAAAAATACCGTTAGGAAGGAAGGGGTGCACTTTCTTCAAAACATGGAGATTTCCAGAGCTTAATAAGACAACTACTACTTGAGAGTCTAGGAGCAAAGATATGCCATGCTATTAATAGTTTTTGAACCTCCTTGGCCTAGCTGACCTAATTCTTCCTGTAGATAAAATCGCCACGGCCTGTGTCAATTCCTGCACTTTCTCAGTCAGTGAATCCTGGGCACATATTAGGAAAGCAAAGACACTATTATTCAGAGGTGACATAAAGAATTGAAGAGTACTATGTGGCTACTAATAAAAAAAAAAAAAAAAACA
This sequence comes from Strix aluco, assembly GCF_031877795.1. Taxonomy (NCBI): domain Eukaryota; kingdom Metazoa; phylum Chordata; class Aves; order Strigiformes; family Strigidae; genus Strix; species Strix aluco. Next base: position 79,850,368 of record NC_133935.1, on the reverse strand, counting down.
AAAACAAAAAACAAACCTCCCCAAAAAATACAAACTAAAACATTCTCCTAATAAAATGTATGTTTGGTTTCATTCAGCCATGGCAGTAGGAAGAAGCATGTTGGAGGATATGTCAGAATATTATATGTGCAACTGTCTAAATCAGTGAAAGATCTTTTCAGTCTCTCCATTTCTGCACCATAAATTTGTCACTCTATGGCTTCAGAAGGACTTGGTAGATCATGGAGTGCTGGCTGGTCGTCCAGTTCCCCTTGCTTCTTTATAAACTATACAGTGTTATTGGCAACTTTTGTACAGGTAAGGCACACCCAGTGAATGTCTGTTCTAATGTCTCTTAAATTCAAGTAAGATGGTTAACATTGTGTCCTGGCTTGAGACTGAGGAAATACGGATACATCTTAAATCCAGTGGAACCTTATATTTTAAAGCACATAGCACTTGCTAAGACTGCATCTTTTGAGCACAGTATTTAGTTCACACTACTCTTTAAGAACTCAGTAGAACTACTGATATATTTAAAATAAGCATTTGTGAAAATGCTCTGTTGGATCACGACTTAAGGCTGGTAAAACACAAGTACCTATTTTTCCATCTCTTACAGAAGTTGAACACCTGTGATGACAGGAGCAGGAGCTAGACAAGGGTGCTTTTTCCATTCCAGCCCCATCACATCTTGTTTCCTTCCTGCTTTCTGATCCTAGACAGGCAATTAGAGACATCTCATCTCCTGTGATGCTGCACTGCGTCCACCAGAAATCAAAGTGAAAACCCTACAACGCGAGAATTGCTTAGCTAATGTGAATTGCCAGAGGAAGAAAAAGCTTAACACTTCTTGCTTTTTAAGATTCTTTGTTTCATCTTTGTAATTATTTGGTTTTAATTACACCACAAAGTTTATCTGCCGAGACTTTGAACAGAACACACAAATGCAGAGTTTCTTTTTCCTATTGGCTTTAGGCTGCTAATTTTGACACCTTTGTAATAAATCTGTTGGCTAGATGCAAAGCTTCAGGCTTGGCAGGACCTCAGGAAATCAAGAGAGGAGGTAGCAATTCATGTAAGAACAGGAGTTCCAAAGATGATAGATTAATGGGAATCATTTCCAACTGAGCTAACCTATTTAAAAGTAGAAAATACATGAAAAGGGAAAACGGTTAGAGTGTATTACCAGAGAAGTGTTACTTCTTGTGAAGTGAATTTTAGCACTTAAAACCATCTTTCAGATTGCCTGTGATATTTATGATAGAGCCCTGAAGGGCCAAATGCAATCTATGGAAATAACACATAATTTCCACCACCCAGTGTTTTCTACTGGCTGGTTCTATACCTTCAGAGTTGCAAAGCAAATTAACAAAAAAAGTGATTTCTCTTAATGAATCCAGAGAGGATGAATATTTATGAGCAAATTTGTGGTCCTTAAAGTTATAGCACAGATCCCCTAAGCTTTTGAGTTTATAAATGAGAAGAAGTAGGTATCTTCATGGGGTAACTCATAACCTATAGCTGGGAGACTACTGTTGGTGATAAAATTTCTCTTAAGTGTTTGAATTCTTGGTTCCTGCTGAAATATCATTGCCCTTACAGTTTTCAATATGAAAAAAATTGGGGCCTAAATGGCATTGAGGAACCAAAATAGATCTGTTATTTGAGGCCAAAGGGGACAGATAAATATAACTCATTAGATTTTTCATGCACTCAGTGGAAGGAGGTAAACTCCTAAGCAAACTCCTAGTTCCAGGTTCTCTAAAATTTAAATATTTCTTCGAAGATCCACTTTCCCCACACCCCTCTACTGATCCAAGTCATCAGAAGGTCACCTACCCTTCAGAAGCACAATTCAAATGTCAAGTGACCCTTTATAGATCTTTTTTCTTTCACCAGTGACTAAAGGAAATTTGGACAAGTACACTCATATCTTGGAAACCCATAGTAAAATAAATGAAAAAAAAAACCCAACATTTTGTGGAGGACAGACTGATATTTCCATAACAATGATTATTAAAATAATATGACCGGTTTTCCCTGGAATGCCTATGTCTCTGTACTATGTACACAAAACAAACAGTGCAGTGTTTACATTGCAAGAATTGTTGATGAATATATTTTTTTCTTTTTTGAGAAATCTATCCAAAATGTTCTGTATTATTGTTGGGTTTCTAAAGAATTCTTGAAGAACAACGGATTGCAAAACTTAGCATCACAGGGAACAAGAAATCACATGATACAGATATGTTTTCACAGCATTCCAGCTGTAGAGCTGGTGAGAGAACTTTGCAAACAGATTTGGGTGTAATTAGGAAATTTGAGTTGCCTACTCTCTGAGCTGAGAAATTACGGCTGGAGCTACTTATAAAAATGCTGTCCTACACTGGTTTTGGAAAAAAAACAAAAAACAAAAAACAAACAAACAATGAAAAAAAGACTTTGTTGTTGTTGTGGTAAGATCAAACTGTGGAATCAGACTGAAGAAGCACAGTAAATACTGTGCTACCATCAAATACCATATGTTAAAACTCTTCTTATTTGTTTAATATTTAAGTCTTTTGTTTTCATTTTTACTAGAATGATATGGGAGGTCAGAGGAGCCTAATAAACAAGTGGACTACTTTTCTGAAAGCCAGGCTTGTGTGTTCGATACCTGGTCCTGAAGGAGCAGACACACATTTTGATGAGCTGCGTAAGTTCATTTATCTTTAACGGACTATTCTGATATCAGTATTGCTTGGGGATTTTATTGTTGTTTGAAGAAGCACTATGTCTTGTTCTGATTTTACTCCTCTTCCAAACAGTGCTGGTAATATCTCTGAGTTTTTTTAGAAGTCCCTGATTATAACTGGAATTAGTCTGATGAGAAAGATGGGGTTTTTCCCTTTCGTTCCAAAAGCTGGAAAGTGAAAATCTGATTCTGTAGAAAAAAGCAGACTATCTGCAAATGGAAGAACTTGAGAATATTAGCACAAATTCACATGGCAGAAATGAAAATTCAGACAAAAATAAAGCTTTGTTATATATTTACAAATCTCCAAACAAGAAATGGTAAATGCAGAAACATTCAGAGGATGTTAATTATTTTTTTTTCCCCATTGCAGAGGATATATTCTTACTTTCTACAAGAGATGAGAGAAACCCACTTGTATATGGAGTCTTCACTACAACAAGGTATGTGTTACGATCATGTTTGCCTCTGGAAACAAATGCTGAAGATCTTACTCAGACCTTTTATTAAACCCTTCTATTACTAGATCCTGATTCCTGAGAGCAGGGAGAGATTGCTTGAATAAGGCTTGCAATATGTGGGCTGCAGTCACTAAGGACAATATTTTCAGAAATGGGAGTAATAAATTATGTCCCTAAGACTTTGTGTGCCTGACTTTTGAGAATGATCCTAAAAAATAATGAAAATTTATCAAAAGCATGCAAGTTTATTTCAACCTCATCTAGTTGAATTTACAAATTTCAATCATATTTATTGAGCAACCCATAGTTATCATTTAAGACAAATCACTGTCGTGAAGCATTGTTTCTGTAAACAACAACTTGACATCAGATATTTCTTAGGATCAAAACCCACTATGCTCTACAGTGATATTTCAGTCTCTTTATAGACAGGATTTGATGGAAGAATAATCCATCTTTTTCTCAAGAGAAAAGTTTAATTAATTAATGAACCTCTCAGCAGCCATAGTGAGGTGTGCTATATAGATTTGTCAGAAAGGAAATAAATAATTATTTCTTTTGTCTCTAGAACCTTTGAATTAACTGTAAATAATATGGACTAGCCAAATGCTGAAGAGTATGAGTACAGTGAAGAATTGCCAAGGCACTCCTTAACTCAGAAGCAGCCGCCACAGTGGCTCCATAGACTATATAACCACATAAAATATTTAAAATTGAATGAAATGTTGCACAGTGAATGAAATGGCATATGAAGCAACTAAAGTACATGCCACTCAACAACCTGGCATGTACTGGTGTTCTTTGGAAAACTGAACTGTTTGGGTTTTTTTTTTTTAGAAAAATATGTAAAAAGGGGAAAAAGACATAGAAAAAGAAATAAATGTTTATTTCTATCTCTTTTCTGTCCAATGCAACTTGTAATTCTCAGGCACATCAACTGTAATATGTCTAATATACGGACTTCCAGATGTGAACACAGTGTAAAGGAATGTCCTTCATTTGCAGAAAATTCCAGTCAAAATAGCTAATAAATTATATCTGGAAACTGTCAGCCGCTAGGAAAAGTGGCAGTCTGTCAAGTGGTCCCAAAGGCTGAGTCCAGGTTTCAACCGAGCAAAACTTTAATCTCTAATGACAGTGATATTAGATATCTGTAGTTATCAGGCCTGTACACATTGTCTGTTATTTAGCACCACTTATATCAGCTCTTAGGTGTAGGATTGATCCAAACCCCATTAGACTCTGTGGAATCAGTTAATTCACTGGGTGAGGCATGCACTGAAGAGGTGTTTACAATATACATATCAATCTATCTTCTTTTTCAGCTCTGTCTTCAAGGGCTCTGCAGTTTGTGTGTACAGCATGGCAGATATCAGAGCTGTTTTCAATGGCCCTTATGCTCACAAAGAGAGCGTGGATCATCGGTGGGTGCAATATGAAGGTCGCATCCCATATCCCAGACCCGGTACAGTAAGTGTCTCCTTAATTACATACTTCTACTTTTACTCAAAAGCAAGCATTACCCCTCCCTGGATTGGTAATTTATATTTTCCACTCAGGATGTTTCAAATTATCCTCTCAACCCTTTCCTTTCTGTTGACAGCTCAGACTTCTACCTACACTGTAGGTATATAAATATACATTTTTCCATGTCTCTGAGATAACATTGTGTCCAGACTCTCTACCTCCTGATCGTCTCTCATATTGTGGTTTCCTACTGTACAGCTGTATTTCTATCTGTTGGGATCACCTCTAAGGCATCAACACTTCATAAAAAGCCAAAGGCATTTCTTTATGGAGTCTGAAGTTATGATGAGGTATTTTATTTGAGGTCTTGTATTTCTGTTATCTTTGTGTCTGTTAAAATCTTGTTCCTTGAGATACGGTCATTGATTCTATTATGTGCATTTGTGCATGTGTTGTGTTTTGAAGTAAAATAAGGAGTTGGTGGAGATTTTATATGATGAAAGATAAGTTATAGGAAAAAAAGAGAAGTTTACTACCTGGAAACACTTCTAAATCCCAATCTCTTAGACTTCAGATGTAACGATCGGGCCAAAACAAAGAGGAATTCTTCCCTCGCTTCTGTCTTGGTATTAAATTTGGAAAAGCACGCACTTACATTACAGCTGAGGAAGAAAATAGTATTTCCAAAAAATGCATCTACTTTAAAAAAGTCATCACAACTTTGAGCTACTCTTCATACATAGAATGTAAAAGATCAATGATTTAAGAGTGAGATAGATATAATCCAAGATAGTTTTACATTATCCTGGTTGGGTATTCAGTGAACTAGTACTAGACAGCTGCCAAGCACTGAGCTGCTGAGGTTGGACTGCTGCTGGTACCTTGCCTAAAAACCATCTGGGTGTTTCTGCACTATTGCTCTGACACCAGCACTGGTGTAACCTTTGCTTCAAGTCACATTATCTAGCTTACTTAGGTCTTCTTTTCACATATTTCCTTGTGTCTCTACGTTTTCTTCATCATTCTTCCAATGGACCCAATTGCATGGTCCAAGCCCATGCTGTTTACTGCACTCAGTGGTCCCAGGCTCCAGCAGGTCAGGCCCTGAGCTCTGATTCCCTTCTCTCAACTGCAGGCAAGTTGCAGAGGACAACTCTCTCTATAAAGACTAAGGCAACTCCAGAGACTGATTTGACCTGAGTACGATCTGCACTGCTGGAGCAAATGCGCTCCTAATTTAGACAATTTAGGCACTGTAGGCTTACGCATCTCTCTCTCATGCAGAACACATAGTGCCCCCAGAAAATAAGATGATTTTTTTTTTTTTTTTTTAAGCATGTGCAACTCCATTACTGGTTAAGAAGTGCAGATGTATTTAGTTTTAAGTACAAAAATGGTGCCAGTGAGAACAATAGCTGGTCCCATGGCATCTAAAGAGATTAAAATAACTCTCTTGAAAAACTCAGAGTGCCCCATAAGGATGAACACTCTGCACAGATAGACGGGTCATAAGCTCATTGCATTTTTGAGTGTATTAGCCATCACATGGTTGAGCTGGGATTCGCAAGGAAGGAAACATGTCATGCTGAAGCATGTCAATGCTGATCTTTATCACTGATTTGAATATCCATGCTTGCAAGTATTTTAAAAGTTGGAAAGTTTAAAGATAAACGGATATATTCCATAAGCCGCCCCTTAACTCTCCAACTGCTTCCTTTAAGCACCTGATAACAGATGTGAGAAAATGGTCTCATAAAAATCCTTAGGACCTCCATACTCCATGGACTTCTGTAGGAGTTTGTTTGACCAGGAACTGAGAAGGGAAGTGAATTTTACTGAAGAAAGCTCTCAGAAGAAAGATATCTCTAATTGCTATGTAGATAAGGTAAATATATTGCTGCATAGTTACTTATCTTTTGTCTTAGTGAGCTGGACTGCCATATACTTCAGGTTCAGTAGCTTAATATAGGGTATCCAAATAAGTAGATTCATGCCATGCTCTCATCTTATAATGCTCTATGCCAAACCTCTGATTATGAACAGATTTAGGCTGGAATCTGAAAAAGTAGTTCAGTGCTCAAAGGCAAGGAGAAGCAGCAGCATACTACACCCCTGCAGAACACTGCAGTATGAATGCTGAAATGCTCTTCCTTAAAGATTATTTTCATCATCTTGCCAGCTATGAGGTGGTTCAGGAATGCTCAGAACAAAGTCAAAGAGGGATAATCTATCCTTTTTTAAGTTACTAGAACATTTTTGAAATTTAAGCTCTACCTAAGTGTTGCCTACAGTTAGCGTAGTCAGCACTGCCCTGATTTTATATTTCTTATATTTTAAGTAACTGGTGAAATCTAAAAATGGCTATACTAGGAAATACATTTCCTTTGATGTTTGGCTTTGAGAGAGGCAATGACTTCCTTTCAGCATTTATACAGAAGCAGGAGACTGCTTACACTAATTTTTCTGCTCAACTGCCTTTATCTCCTAAGTAAATAAAGCTGTTCACTATAGAGGCTGTGACCACTTTGATATTGAAGTTTTGACAAAATGCTTCCTGTGGCAATTTGTGTCGGAGATAAACTCCCAACATGACCATGATATCATGCCTTCGCAATGCTGAGCGGCATGCAGGCAGCGGGAGCCCCTGCCTGCCTGGGGTCTGGGTGATGCAGCGTAGTCTGCCTGCCCTCTGGCGTCGTCAGAAGACCCCTGAGTAGGGTGACTGGGGATCTCTGACATGTTCCACACCATTGATGCTGCAAATAGTACAGCTCTAACTTCTCCTGGTGGTATTAAAGAGCCATAGGAATTAAACAGAGGCAAGGCTTCAAATCTATTTCAGTTTGAAAGCTGAAAAAAAAATAGAGACAGAAAAAAAGAGGCAGCCCTGACACAAAGGGCAATTTGAAAACCAAGGGAGCTTTTGCTCCATCTTCCTTAGCTGTCCCCAGATAAGAAATCCAGTTTTCTTCCAGTCTATTAGGGTTTTACCCAGTAAATTATCCATCGATGAAGAAATCATCACGGACTTTCTTTAAAGTGTGTTCTGTATTCTGAAACAGAGTTTTCATAATGCCATCCCAGTAATCACAGAAGGCATTTGAACAAGATTTTTCAGTGAATTAGGAGGAAAAAACATTTCTAGCTTATTTATTTAGCTGTAACTGTTGCAGTATCAGAGCAACTCATAGTGCTCATTTGGAAATTCTGATGGGATACAGAGGAATCATCCTTATTTCATTAATGGTGAGTAAATGTCATTGAGGTCAGATTTTTAGAGGAATGTCAGTGTTTAAAGATGCAGATTAGCACTTAGTCTGATCTACTGCAGAGCACTGGACTGTAACTGCTATTCAAGGCAACACCAAATATTTGATAGATCTAGATATTTTGCTAACTGATTTGCCAAATGTTCAAAACAAAGCTCTGAATCAGCAAAGTAAGATTCTTGCAGTCTGAAGCACTTCTTAGCTACAAGAAGAAACAGCCCAGCACGTTGCTTTTGTACATTTGAAGAGTTTTATGTCTCACCTCTTTCAACTGGAGATCTGAATATGGCCCCAAGCTCCTGAATTCTTTATGTCTGTTTTTGTAAAACACGTTCCCTTACAAGTCCTCAGATTGTCCTGGAAGCTTTTTCATCTTTTTCTTTCTTTTTGTCCCTTTCTTCAGTGAAGCCCCTTCCTTTAATTCTGCTAATCCAGTGCACAGGCTGATCGAGATGTGGTGTCCATCCCACTGGGACTTGGCTGAACCACAGAGAAATACTGTCTGCCAAAAAAAGCCTCACCCTGTCCTCCCATCTGGTTAGTTTTGCTGCTTTAATAACTGTGTTCATAAAACATTGAGGGTTGCACAGGTTTCCCTTGTTATTTTTAGCCTTATCTTCCTCTTTCACCTGATCTTTTATGGGATGGACTGCATTCTTTGCTTCTCCAATTCCTCTTTCCTTTGATCTTCCCACTGTAAATGGGGATGCTTAATTAAGTAAAATGTTTCACTTTATGGGTTAATTTCCCTGAGAAGGCCTCCTCCACCTCCTCTTACTTACCAAACTGTTTCTCCCAACATGAATCACCTCTCAATTCATAACAGCCTTTCGAAATGCTGTGAACCCAGTCACCTTTCTTATTGGCAAAGGTCAATAGAATTGCAAAGTACCACCCGCAAAGTCAAGTTCACTCACCTAGCTAGCCTCAACCCAGTTATCTGCAGATTAATGCTCTCTTATGTCAGCTTTTTCTACCAACAATGCAGGTGTGTTGAATGGAAAAGCAATACAAAGTGCTCAAGGCAAACACTGGAACGGAGTAGAACAAATCTCACACATCCAGTAGGATGCAAACTCTTACTTAAAAAAAAAAATAAATGGGGACTTAAATTATTTGTAGGGATTTTTTTTTGTTTTGATTTTGAGGTTGATTCCATTCAAAATTTGTGCTGTTTTTTTGTCTCCTGCAGAACCAGATTCATTCCTCCCTCCCCTGCCCTCTTCCAGGCTTGCTCTGAGTAACAGCAAGGTTAATGTGAAAGTCTCCCTGCTGACTGTCCAGTCCTTCTGGTACAACCCATCAATCCTGTAGAGAAGCACTAAGGCTTTTTGCAGGCATGTCCAAATGCACAATGTATTGTGCAGCTCTAATCAGACTACAGAGAAGAAGCTACACAGTATTTGAGCCAGGAACCCAGATTTCTTCTTCAGAATGGCTTATGGTTGAATTCCCAATGGCACATAAGTGCCTACACCCTGAGAGTCATCTCTCAGCTGTCATCCCCAGAAGGTCATAAACCTATAAGTATCCTATTTTTAAAAGTACTTCTGGGCATCTTGGAAGCTCACACCAGTCCTCAGTGTTACATCTTAACCCCTCAGGAATCAGACTTTGCATTTCTTTATAAACTCTACAAATAAAGTTCAATGTGTTGGGTGTGTAGGAGGTCCCCATTTAAGACAGAAGTGACTAGTTGAAGGTACTTTTTCTGTTGCTCTGCTTTCTGGTTGATGGATCAGTGATAAGGGAACCTATTTAGAGCTTGGAAGACGTCACATTACATTGAAGGAGAATGCTGACTACAAGGCCATATCTCCTTGCTAGTTAAATATTCATTCACCGAGACCTTGGGAGAAAAAGACCATGTGGTTAATTCATTCCCCCTGAGGGAGGGTTTGGTGCTCCAGTTCCTATTGCACTTAAATAGAATAGAGAGCTTTTCAAAATAAAACAGATTTTCTCCCTTCATGGTTAACATCTCAGCAACATTCTTAATACTTTTGGCTAAGCTGAGATATAACCAGCCCATCAAAAGTGAAATACCTTCAACAGGAAAGAGGGAAGAGCTCCCAGGATGGCTCTGGTCCACGTGCCTGGAACAGAGGGACACCTCACCTAGGAGGGAAGCCCAGACTAAGACATCTTATTCCCTGATACGGGAGAGATTTAAGAAATATTTCACTCTGTAATATTTCACATTGGCTACTTCAGATGCTCCCAAGACAGTGATTTTCTGGTGTAATGCTTAGTTCTCCTTGTGAAATGCATAAAAATTCCCAGCCTGGACATTGCAAAATCTGCCAGGCAGATGCCTATTGCACTCAATATTATCAAGTCCCTGTTGTGTATCTAGCCTATGGGTGTTTGAGTCTCATTGTTAAGTGGGTATGAGGCTCAGTGTCACAAGTCACTTTTAAACTGGGATTTTCAGGACACTTGAAATGGAAACCCTTTTGAAGCTCACAGGGAACAGCATTGTTTTAAAATTGTCAGTAGACAACAGCACTGCTGAACTAAAGATGCATCATTAAATGAAAAGGATATTTTTTTTACATACCTTATAGCTAGGTTCCCAAATATTTGTCACAATTTCAATAGGTGTTAGATCCAGCAGCTCTTACTGACTTCACTGGATGGTGTGAAGCACTATGCATTTTGGCAAATTGGAGGTTTATTTAGGAGCCTAACTTCTGGCACCAGCTTTTGAAAATCTTGGCCAGGGTTCCCACATAATGTTAACACAGTCACACCGTATGTCTCAGTATTGTGTGAGATGTACACATCCAGCACTGTGCTAAGCTGCAAATTTAATAAGACAAGTGAAAAAAAGAGAAAAGCTTACATACGTGTGCTGTTGCTAAGTTATTGTGTATTTGAGAAAGATTAGCCTTAATTTACTACATCCTGGTTATATTTGGATACAAATAAAAGGTGAGGGAATAAAAGGCATCTTTGTAGATCAGCTGGGATCAGGATTTAGTCCAGGGTGATTATTGTCAAACAGAGCTCACGCACAGAAGGCACTGGAAAAACTTCAAGTAACAATTGAATTGATTCTTTAAAAGTTTTGTGCCACAGAGTTTATACAGCAGTTGAACAGAGACGCCCTTAGCACTTCAAACTCTGTTTCTGTTGGGGTTTGGTTGGGTTTGTTTTGTTTTGGTTTGGTTTGGTTTTTTTTGTTTTGTTTACTTTTAATTTCTTAACATGTATATTTGTATCAAGTTATCATTCATAGCAATGAAGGCCTAAACAACCTCATGAGAATAAATTATATGGTGAATAATTTTCTTGCAGGATTCTTATCTATCAGTACTAATTTTACTAATTTAATGTGATTCATTTGATGTCAGCTATCTTGAAGAAAAGCACCAAATCTGAGCTAGTTGTTTAGGCTTCTCTATCAGAAAGAAAGAGACAGGGACCTCCTCTGTGCAGTTCACACACAGCCAGGATCAGAATCTAGGTCAGGAGAGATGAATCCCACCCTGTTGCAAAAGCAGAAGATGTTGAGAGAGCACAGTGATGGTGTTATAAGAACTTCTGTGGATCCAGATTCTCTTGTAGTCCACATGAAACAACCCTGCCAAACTACTACTCTGATGTTTGCTATAAATGCAAATCTCTTATTGTCTCCAGTAGGAGATATCACATATCTGAGACAGCATCTGGTGCTGATGATATGAATAAATGTTCTCTGTGAATTGGGCAGAGAACACTGATATCATTATCACGAGACACGCAACAGGATGTGAACTCACATTTTCAGAGGTGAAAGGCTGCTTCACTCACTCACTTGACCATGCAGCCTTTACCATCATGCATCCTATTGATTGCTATGAAAGGAAGCACAAGCTTACAGGAATTGTTCTGCAATGATGGGTGGACACAGCTTTAAACAGCTGCCTGAGGACTTTGCCAAAGGGTGGCCAAAATGAATTTTTCATTCCCCTGTTCCATCCATCATGCCATAATGAATGATGCCTCTGGAAATAGCTCCCTTGGCCAAGCATAATAGGGTCACACCTGCCCGGCTGTTCCTGGTGGTCATGCTGTCTTAGGATGGGATCCAAAGACCGCTGAAATAATTGGAAAAGGCCCTGTTGACTCAAGCGGATCTTTGGATCAGACCCTTAGTCCTTGTTTCTACTAAACTAGCTGCGCAAGCTGGCAAGGATTTCCTTATATCCCTATATCATGGTAGGGTTTGGGCCTTTGGGATTACTATAACAACTTTATAGTTCCATATTAGTAGACATTTTATCCTAGTGGTTTTTAGTAAGTGACGTCATTGCTCTCATCTTCCTCTGCTGATGCATTTTTGGCAAAAATCTAGGACAGCTTCAAGACCCATGGGGCTACCCCCATTTTTCACATAGAAATGGACTTCTGGGATTGAGCTGTGAATAGGTGAGCAATCAGCAAATTTCCAGAAGATGCGGACTGTAACTCAGAGTAGCAAGTGAGAATATGAACCATAGAAAATGCTCATATAAGGGAAAATCAACCTCTAGTACACAGTGGGAGGGGAAGAGAGTTATTTCATGGTTGGGGGAATGAAGAAGTGAATTTGTTTCTCATCCTATATAGAATAAATTGATGCAAAATTTTGATCCAAAAACAATTAAAGACATGTGTTACTTTCTACTGATTCCCACAAACTTTGGTTCAACTCCTGCAAAGGTAAACATGCTTTTGAAATCAGTAGGGTTTTTGAGGTCTGATTGTGGTATAAGTGGCAAAGACTTAGTTGTTCTAAAGGTAAGTGGCAAAGACTTGGTTGTTCTAAAGGTAAGGTGAAGCATTCATTCCTGAAGTACTGCTTGTGTAGCAAGTTTGCATGTGATTTGGTTTGTGTAGTTACTGTTCTGTCTGAGTCATTTATCCTGTATTATGGTTCACTTTGGTTTTTTTACCAAGTCTAAAATCTAAATATTATTTTTGTCATGGCCTTTCTGTAGTCTCTTTTGCCATATAAGACAAAAGCATGTATTTCTTTGTAAAATTATTTAACTGATATTGTTATCTGCAAAAACCAAGCTGACTACAGCTCACCTCAAGGGTGTACCCTTGCAAAGACTTTAATCTGTGAAAGCACAGCAGAAAATGGAATGTGGGAAATCATGCCCAGCAAGCCAGAGAGTGAAGTTCTTACAGAAATGCTAGCATAAAACCCCTAGGGATAACTCACTGCAATATATGTTTCCAACTGAACTACTTTTTCAACAGGACTTTCCTCTTCTTTTTCACTTATATTAAACTGTATTTTCAAGGGATGTCCTTTGAGCAGTTATCACAGGACAACAATGCAAACTCATCTTTTTTTTCTTGTCAGATCTTTCACAGCCGTACATTAAATTGTATAGTGAAACAAAATGACTGAATATGCAATGAAATACTTCTTAATTCAAACTGTCACAGGTTTACCATCCATGGAGAAATTTTCAAAATCTATTAGGTGATTCAGAAGGCTAAGACCTATTTTCAATAAGCAATTTCAGAGCCTTTATGAAGACAAGGATGCACAGGCTTAACACCTATGGTTTGTAACAACGTTAAGCAAGTGGACACTTGCACAAAATGTGTTAGGTCTCTAGACAGCCTTACAAATCAGTCCAAGTAAGGAATAGAAATAGGTTGTAGACTCTTAAATCACTCAGGCTACAACTCTATTAAATAAAACTAGCAGTCAGGTTCAAGTGCAGACCCATAGTCACTGTACTGTTTAATGCTGGGATGGCCTTTGCCATAGTTTAGGCATGGTCCAAATGGTACCCTCCCTGTGGCAGTGCTGTGGCAGTGTTTGGGGTCTAAGGTAGACCGGGAACTGCCCTCAGCAGGCATTTCAGATGTGGCCGTAGATGTGGATGCAGAACATCATCTGGTCTGTGTTTCACTGGCCTGTTTTATTTCTGAATATACAGGTAGTCTCTGATACTTTTGAGAATGTTATCCTCAGTTAATAATTTTTGTTTAACTAGTTGCTATTGTCTTTGCATTTAGGGTATTTATACAGGTGCATGTTCACACAGAACTGTATATGATGAGAATAATTCTGCATTGCATTAGTTGTATTTACCACATGAACAATTCATCCTTAGGCATGTGTACACAATACCTGTATGCGCTGGGCAGAGGCTATGTTCCCTTTTTAGCAAGCACTGCCGCAGGGTGTGCTGTGTGCATCCCTCAGCCCAGGAGGAGAACAAGCAGTGGAAACCCAAGGGAGAAAAGGTTCCAGGCTGGTCCTGAGCCTGCCGGGACGGATTCGCTGCTAGTGGCTGATGTTTGTGTAGCTGTGAGAACTGAGTTTGCCAGTGATGAAGAAGGGACATACTCAACCCTCGGCACTGAGTGTGTTGTTCCTAATGTAAATGTTTTGGATAATGCCAAACCTTACATAGCGGAACACATCCTAACCGCAAGCCCTTAACTGGCACCATAGGTTGAACACGTCAAACTGGAGATTTGGGAATGTGAACTAGAGTCTTCTCTGTCGAAATTAACCATGAAGGAGGATTGTAGAGCAACTGCATGGCAAATCTTAACTTTTGTCTTGGCAGACTACAACAGCATTATTTAACCATATTTCTTTCTTCACAGACTGTGTTATGGCTCCACCTGGCAGGAAACACAGGGATTACCTAGTTAAAAATAGTGTTAAAAAGAAGCAATCAACACTTTAAATGTAAAAGTGTGTCACCAACTGGAATAGTGTTTCCAGTTTCTCTTGTCATTATTCAGGATTTGTAGTGCTCCATTAACACATGTGGATGCTCCAGATTCAAAAGAGAATCTTTCTCAGACTCAGATTAGAGACTAAGTGTAAAACAAGGGATGGAAAAGAGATACAAACAGCTATGGGGAGGAAAGCAGAGATAGGTGAGCATGAGATATGATGGGTCACCAGCATGACTGACCTTGTAAATATGGACTCAGCCCAAAAGGGACAGAAGGGAAAAATTTGAAGGAGGTTGAAGAGGTACGTTTGTGGGTGGTCTTCAGGCAAGATATATGAGAACCAACTTACTTTGTGTAAGCCAGAGAAATAGCTGAAATGGTTGGTTTGTCAGTATAGGTCTAATAGATGTGGGAGCCAACCCCAGCAATAAATGAGTAACACTGGGGAGGTGTCTGAGGCAATGATCCCTGTAGCAGTTGTCTGGACCAGAAGAAGGTGAGACGGTGCTGTTCAAAGCCAAGCCATGGGCCTGGGCAAGAATTTCAGCTATGGGGATGAGTAAAGAAAGTAACTTCTGAGAAATAATGAACTACAGGGATCATCTGGCATATGGAGAATCTGCCCTTTTTAGGAAACAATAAATGGGAGGCATAGGAGGTACAGTTCACTGAAAAGTTATGGCCTCTGATTGCAGGCCATATACAGGGAAAAGATAGACGTGGGTGTTTCAGTCTGGAAAAATGAACGTGGTTTAAGCATTTACTTGGGGCCTTCTGCCACAGTAACTCTGAGCATATCTCCCAAGAGAAATCAAGCCCTTAGTCTAACATCGGGGCATGCTGGTGAGGATCTTGCCCAGTTCTTGCGCACTGCATCAACAGGGCAGAAACTCAGCTTCGATAAGAGGAGCAGAAATACACAAAGCAGAAATACACAAAGCAGAAAAAACTCATCTGTGATACGATCCTGCACTTTAAATACTTGAGATTATACCATGGTAGCCACCGGAGGGCACTCGAGACTTGCTGTTGAAAGTCCGTTACACTGATACCTGCACTAATTTGTTCAGCATCTAGCACATCTAACTGCATGTTGGTACCTGTGCCTTCAAATAAGAGCTAGACAGCATGACAGGTGTCCTTCACTCCAGACTTGATTTCTTTGTCTTTTTAAAATATCCAGTGTGATAAGGTGTCTGTGAGTGGGGCAGGGAACAAGAAAGTGAAATTCATTGCAGATGTACTGAGCCCATCATGAGAATTTCTCTGGTTTTAGAGCAATGCTTTCAAACTATGTACTAATGGTGACCAAGTGCTCACAAGTGTTCTCACAGAAAAGTTGATTTCTAATTGAATATGTATTGAATTTATAATTTATTTGTAAGACCAAATTTCCAAAGTGACCTACATTAATGTCACCTATTATGGGATTATATACAAGAAGTTCTTAAATATTCAAAGAGAAATTAGGTATTTTCCTATATTATTAGATTGTTTATGGCTAAATTTTGCTATCTCTAATATATGACAGGGGAAAAAAAAAGGTTAAAAGTACATCACCGTGCTGGATGTGCTGCTTGAATGTTAATAATAATTATGTATTCTTATTACTGGTGAAAGTGGTATGAATGGCATATCTCATACCCTTTTCAGGAACGCTGGTAGATGAAGAAACATAAATGGTCTTGGTGATAAAACTAAAAATTAAGTGTAGCTTTCAATAGTTTGTGTTTACAGATATGTTAATGCAGTAAATATTAATTAATTCACATTCTATCCGACATCAAACAGATAAAGTCTCTTCTATAATGCTGCATTCCTTTGCTGAGTATCTTAGAGAAGCTAAGGAAGTTCATCTCCCCTAAAAGTTTTAATTTATGTTATCAATATCTCTGAGAAAAGAGAAAAGCATATAGGAGTTTTTCTTCAAAGCTTGCATATGTCTATAGGTAGGTGCAGGTGTGGGCATATAACTACAGGAATTGAAGATTTATAATTCTGAGTAGTAGTACAAACAAGTGAGTTGAAATAAATTAACAAGTTTTGGGTGGTTTTAAAAGATAAAGGAGAATAGGTGGGAGCAAGATAAAGGAGTATGAAGATGAAGTGCTTTTGAGGAGAGGTAAAAATGAAAAGAGAAGAGGAAAAAGTGGAGAAACAAGGGGGAAAATGGCCCTTTGAAAAGCCAGAGGAGCACACACTGACAGTGAGATCCCACGTTTTCAAAACGACATTGAGCCTTTTCAATTGTAAGTGAAAATACCAGCCACTGGCAAATGTGCTTTACAAACCAATATAGCTGATCTGGATCAGGCAGCATTCCTACTATACAGAGAAACCTGCAGATTACTTGTTTTTCTTTCATAATATTAATCTCATCTTCTTGTTCTCTCTTTCCTTCAGTGTCCAAGCAAAACCTATGATCCGCTCATAAAGTCTACCAGAGACTTTCCCGATGAAGTCATTAGCTTTATTAAACGCCACCCACTGATGTACAAATCCGTTTACCCAGTGACGGGAGGACCAGTATTCACTCAAATCAACGTGGACTATCGGTTGACGCAGATTGTGGTGGATCATGTCATGGCAGAGGATGGGCAATATGATGTTATTTTCCTAGGAACAGGTATGAGAAAGGACTTCCACTATCATTCTGCACAAACCACACCCTTTAAGAACACTTTTACTCCAGCAGGTCCTGAATAAACCTGTTGATTAACATCTTTTTCCTATACATACGGCTTTGGGAAGCATTTAAGATGCTCCTGATTCTGTGTAAGGGCTTAATTCAAATGCTAAGAACAGATGGATTTATCAGCTCAAGACATTGCTGCTATTGGGATTTTAATGCCTCCCGGTCCCTAGATGATAAACCAGTTAAGGGTCAGAATACCTGGGCTTTCTTACCCTCTGAGTACCATTCAGTACTTGTCTTTACATTACATGGTAGTCTGGCTCCAATTCCTGCTGGCAGCACATCAATAACCCGTTAAAAGAAAAAAATTATCCTTAATAACTTCAAGGAGTATTTCCTATTACCAGAAGAGACATGGTGCATCAGCATTAAATCTCACGTGACATTGAACAGCTAGGAAAGATTTAAAATTGAGCCTAAGGCAACAATTTCACTTAAATACTTTCAAAGATATTACTTAGCATTATGAATAACTCCGAACAAGAGGACCATGACTGAACAGAGAGGTTAAACTACTCTGTCAGGGAAGAAACTTGCTTTGCAGTTTTTCTGTGGATAATTATGTATCTCTTTACATTTTTATGATAGCTCTATGCCTTAAGGAAAAAGTCTAGTTTTACCATAGTAATTAAATTTAGAATCATTGGATGAATCACCCAACAGCATGGTATCCTAATAAATATTAACATAGCTATACATTTCTGAAATAATAATCTAAGTTTTACTCCACTGGAATTTCTTGTTCTTAATCCAGAATTTGAAGTTCGTTCACTAGCAGACTTGAAAAAGCACTTCTCACTGGTAGATCTGAATGCTTTACTAAGGGGGTCATTGCCATTATACCCATTTCACATCAGGTGAAACTAAGGTACGTGAAGGTGAAAAGGTTTATCCAAGGGAAGTAGGTGAGCTACTGATATATCCTGCGGAGAAATGAAGGTTCCTATTTGAATCCCACCCCAATGCTGTTGGGTTGCACAGCATTTTATCTGGCCTATAAGGAAATTGGGTGTCGTAGAGTACAGTTTGATAGGTATGGATATTCTGAAGTGATTTGGGGAAAGGAGTGAATTGTCACAGAGCATCACCTCGTAAAGTGTGGGTTGTCTCAGCCTTCAAGAGTTTCCCAGCTGCATCACCATACACCCAAGTCCAGAGATAGTCTCCCTCTTGGATCATTTACTTCTTTCAGCTTAACCCCTCTCACAACTCTTTTCTTCCAAAAAAAATAAAGTATGAGAGTCCCTCTATGGTCCCCACACGTCAAGTACAGTGGTGCCAGAGGGAAAAGCACAGTTTCATAGAAAAGAACATTAAAATGCTGTTTGCTGCCCTGTTTCCTGAGAAGGCAAGGAGTAAGCTTGAGCTGTGATGATAGAATATCCTTGTTTCTTCCTGAATGTACTCTTTAATACAGTCAACAGAGAAGGAAAGTGAAAAAAATCCCAAGCTGTGAGATGCCTAGCATTTGGGAGTACTCACTATAACTTACTTTTCTTGTGATAATAGTGAGGAAAAGTAAATAAACTTAAGCTGTCCAAAAAGATGGTTTCACTAGTTAAAATGTACAAAATATTCTTTCAGTGGTTATAGAGGTTGCTTTCAGATGCTTGCTATCCTCTACTATAAAATTTGTCATAGGAATAAAATTATATTGAGAGACCAACAACTCAAATACTCCCAGGTTAACTGTTTACTACCCAGCACCAATCTAATTCTTTCAGAGTAAATCGTCCAGTTTAGAGGTGTCAAGGCTAGCATGTACCATGCAGTCACTAGGTGGCACTCCATAATATGCAGATATTTATTTATCTGCAGTGCTTTCCTTAAAAGTGAGTTTCTTTTCTAGAAGCACATGTTTTTTGTTCTATTTTATCCTCTAAACTTGTCCTATGGAAAAAATTAAACTCAAAGATAAAAGTTCAGATATTATATAGAGAGACTGAATACAGATATACCAAATAACGCAGGAGATTCTGAGCAGCAGAAGATCAGAAGCTTATTATGTGTTTGAATGTATGCAGCCAACTTGTACTCATGCAGGCTTTGGCAATTATGTCAAACAAACAAATAAACAAAAGGTCTAATTACAGAAGGCAAACTGAAATACTTTTGGCTTTGATTGGTAATATGATCTTCAGTACTTTGGGAAACAAGAATGAAAATCGCATTCTTTCCATCATAATGTATTGTTTTTCATAATTTCAGTGCTATGCATAGTGCTTAGACTGAGCTGCTTTGTGTCATTTCCATGCTGCACATCCCAGCCCACCTCCTCTGGGCAGTTTTTAAGGCTTCTTTTTAAGGCCATTCAAGATTCACTAATGTGTAATGGTCTGAGATTAAACGATCAGCTTTTTTTTTTCACCAAGCAGGAATTCAGGTTAAACTTAATCAATAGATTTAACTAAAAAATTCTCCAGATAAATCCAAAGAAGTAATTTCTTCAATGATTAAATGAAGTTTTTGATGATGGAGATTCTGTTAAAAAATTTCCCTAAGATGAAAAGATAAATTTAAAAAGTGCATTGCTTAACTCCCCACATCAAAATGAAACCTACTTCTGATTAAGGTGCTATACTGGATGAAAACTAATTGTATAAAAAAGAGGAAATAATTTTCTGCCAATTTAGTCCCCTAAACTGGACTTTTTGTGGTCAGACAGTCCTCAATTCTTCCTCAAGGAAATGTGCAGACACTTCTGGCAGCATGGATGTGCTTGTTTGTGTGTGTTTGTGTAGCAGGAGAATTAAACCAGCCTTGCCGGGAGCAGCCTAAGATTGTGTTGGCTCACCCATACAGTAAAACTGTAAATGTATTGTATAGAGCTATGTAGATAGAAATAGATGCAGATAGAGATAGGTATTGTTTGACAGCTACCTCCTTGATGCATTAATTTTATGTTCAGGGCCAAGGTTGAGGTTTTTTTATTTTTTCTTTGTAACCTAAGTATACAGCATCACTTGTTTAAAAAAAAAAAAAAGAAATCAAGCTGCTGTGAGATAAGAAATGAAGTACCACATATGTACTGAAACATAACTGTGGGTTTTACATGATGACCATTTGTTTCAGACATAGGCACAGTCCTGAAAGTTGTGAGTATCACAAAGGAGAAGTGGACTAAGGAGGAGGTGGTCCTGGAAGAACTGCAGATATTCAAGGTAAGCATTAACAGCCACAACATCAATTAAATAATATTCAGGAGACTTTAAGGCACAAGCTGGCTTTGTCTGTCTGGTTGTTTGTTTACTGGAACTAGTTCAAGTTTCCAGAGGGACAGTATGCAAATTTTTAAATGCCTTGGTATTCTTTGGGTAAGCCAATAGAAAAAAGTCCAAAACCAAACAGACCATGATTTTTCAGACTCATAGAAAGTCTCAGTCTCATTTATCCTGCCTTGATCTAGTTTGAAATCTTATTATGAGCCCAAATTTCTTTATTAGTAGTATTTAATTTTTAATGCCAGTTTTTCTATTGTCTCAGCTTTGGGACTATTCTTAGTACAATTACATTTTTTTAAACAAAAACCCAAAATTCTACAGATGTAGAGAAATTCTTTAAAAATAACAACCTTAGGAATTGAAAACATAAAGAAAATAAAGTTAGTTTTGACTCTCAGTGTGTTTTAATTTATTGATGAAGGCTGACTCAATGTTTTTGACCATTTTGATTTGGTTATTCTGGTTGAGTGATAAAGAAGAAAAGTACCTGGAGCCCTGCTAACACCAATGACTTCTTCATAAATAGAGCCTGTAAAAAGCCCAACCTCCTTTCTGTTGCACAGACACAATTTCTGATTAACCTCATTGCTGGTGAGGTAGCTGATGTTGACATACTGTTGCAGTAGGAAAATTGAGACCTGTGTCTTCCCTACTGATTTTCTTTTCCATTTCGTAGTTTCTTCTTCATTCTTTGCATTCTCACTTTGCTTTCTTCTCATGCTGTATAGCTCTTCTTCAGTTTTCACCTTGCTTTTTCATCAAAGTTTAATCTGCATCCCTGGCATTTTGATTACTTTCTCATACATCCTCTCTCCTACATGCTATACAAGGTCTTAGCCAGAATCTTTGTCCATACTAAATAAATTAATTTGGGACTTAGAGGCAGTATTTTCCAAGTGTGAGGACAGGATTTTTAATAATTGTTTCAAAAAGTATATTTCTCCATATGCCTTTTGATATGTCATGTGTATGATGAAACTTTGATTTAAAGGATCTCCATGTCTTCTTCCCACTGTCTTAGCAATTATAATTATCACTCAAAAAATACCAAGATTACTCAGTGGCCTGCCAAGTAATCAGCAGTTTCAGTATGTGCACCAATTTGCTGCATTCTTAAAACATAACGTCAAGGGCAAATGTACCATATCATATTTAAAACAAAAAAAAAAAGGTGGGTTTTTTTCTGCTCAGCAGACATTCCTTCACGTTTTTATTGGTAACATTTATAACTGTTATCTCTAATGTTTTTGAATCCAGAAAATTGAAAGGGTTGAAGGGCTGGAAAAACACCCCTTATTTCCTTGAACTGCATTAACATTAAACAGTAGGCTTAGATTAATCTTCTATTAGGCGATAGATAATACCCTGAGCTTTGTCCTGTTCCTCCATCAGTCATTGGCAAAAAATTCACTGTCTCTCATAGCAGTGAAATACATCCTGGTACAGATGATCTGCCTATGTATCCCTTAAATGCCATCTAAGCCTTTCAAATAGTGTTTAATAAGAACTTAAGTTGATGTGAAGGCTCATTGCCAGTCCCCAGGATAGGTTAGATTGCAAACTCTGAGAATTAAAGCCAGTTGCCTCATAAGCAGCAGGGAAAATTTATGTGAGGTATTTTTGGAAGCATGAATTTAGTGATTTTCTGTTTTTTTCTTTTCCATATTTGTTTAAAGCAAGCAAATAGATCTGTACTTATATTTACTTTCTGTGTGTTAATTTTTGTTCTCTTTTTCACTAAAAACAGGGAATGTGTAAACTAATGCACCTTACTAATTCATTTTTCAGCATCCTTCATTTATCTCAACCATGGAGATTTCTCAGAAGCAGGTAATCACAAGCTCATTTAATTACTGCAGGATATATGGTACACTGAACACTTAGCTTGTTATTTTCAGGTGATGCCTGTTACTTACTGGCCAAGGTTTCCATGGATGACTCTTAAATTGCATCTGGAAAGATGGAGATATGTTTGAACTTGTTTCTGTGCTTAATTCACATTTGCTTACAAACAGTAATTTGTGTACCCAAGCTGGTACTTATTCATGGAAACAAATCTTTAGTTATATAGTAGTGGGATTTGTGAATGAAGTCAATGCACATTAGTTTTCCAGACACTAAAATACTTGTCTCTTTACAATCTAGTAATAGATTATTTTTACTATTATTGTTGTTATTTTTATTAGTAGTCAAGAGAGATCAGGGCCTCATTGTGCTAAAAGTTGTGTGCACACAGACTGAAAACCAGTCCCCCTCCTCTAAAATTGCAGTCTAAATCTGGGTGGTCCAATCCTGGCAGAGCAGGGGCCAGTGTTGGTTGGGAATCTCCGGATGGGAAATGGTTTTATGGCAGCTCCAAGCTCTGTGATGGCTATGTGCACGTTCAGGAGGCAGCGTGACACCAGAGCCATCCCTCCCTGCCCTGCAGAGATGGCCAGAGCAGCTCCAGCACAACATGCCTCCCTCACACAGGAGGAGGCATTTTGCTGTTCAGGCACGCACAGCACAGCTGGGTCCCATCTCCCCTGAAAAAAGGTGGCTGGCCAGCTGGAAGTATTGCATGAGCCAGCTCCAGCTCAACAGCAAGCACTTGGACCACCCTTGTCTCAACAGGCAGTCTACTCACATGTTGACGAGAGGGGAGTAATATTATCCCCATCCTACCTAAGGATCAGAAGCAGAAGATGAAGTTTTATTCATGCAAAGTCATCCCAAGTTTCCAGATTCTTAATGTCATGGCTATCCAGCCCCTTGATTTTAAATGTGTTATTAAACCATTCTTTTTGTTGTTGGGTTCTGATTTTTATTACAGTGCAAATCTAAAGGTGTAAGGGTGTTGAGTGCTGGTGTCTTTCCATGACCGCAGTCCCCTTTCCTCTCTGCTGTATTGTCAGGGATGGACGGGGACTGGCCAGTTCACACTGAGCCCTGAGAAACATTTTATGGTAAAGGAGGAATTCTCCCTCATTTTTTCAAATCTGGGACAAGGTTGAAAGTCTGCAAGTGTGGCACTGAAGAAGGGAACTTTTAAAATGGGCTACTTGGAGATCGCTCCTAATTCATTCGCTTTGCCTGATTTGCAGCAACAATTGTACATTGGTTCCAGGGATGGATTGGTTCAGCTCTCTCTGCACAGATGTCACACGTATGGGAAGGCTTGTGCAGACTGCTGCCTTGCCAGAGACCCGTACTGTGCCTGGGATGGAAACTCGTGTTCCAGATATGCCCCCACTTCTAAAAGGTAAAAAAAAAAAAAAAAAAAATACAAATGCTGTAAAAGATCTTGCTGCTTGCAAGAATTTTAGAGGTTCGTAATCAGAACTTGTTGCCTTTTTACTTACATGTCATTTGCCTTAAACCTGATCGTGCTCTTTCCACGTTTCTCATTTCTGTTTGAAGAGCTGTGAAGACAACATGGCTTTGTTTAAGTGTGTGTCACAGTAACTCAGCTACTGCAGCTAACATCATAAATCCATTACTTTCCTTTTTTATGTTGAATGCTTTAAGGCATGAGATGCTCAGGTGGAGGTCTGGGTTGTGGCCAACTCTTCATGAGTGCAAGACCCTCTTTTAAGCTTCTGATTTTTTCACAGGACACCACTGTAGTTATAAAGCAGAATTTAACATAGTATCCCAGAGTGGTCAATAATAAAATACATTTAATTCCCTGATCTAAACGAACAATTGTATTTGTGGTCTAGCCATGAGAGGGAGACAGAGATTTAAGTACTGTGATTTGACCGCATCGAGAGCAGTTTTTCTGCAGTGAAGGAAGCTTCATCTGAACTTTCTGTATGAATCTGCATGGATGCCAGCTCTAGCAGTGTAGTACCTAAGCTGCTGGATGTGTCTCTTGGAGTATTTGGCTGATTTAGCAGGAGCTCTGAGCTTGCTCATTGAGCTAGACTCCTTCACAGCCTCTTCATTCCCCGTTGGATGAAGCCTTCTTGACAGTAATTCTTGCAGTGAGGTCACAGTCTGAGCTCAGGCTCAGGAATGAGACTTTCTACCTTAGGAGCTGTAGGGCTGGGACCTGAGCAATTAGACAAACCATTAAAGTTAATGACTCATAGGTTATCATGTCATAGTGTCAAGGAACTTTACATGTTTTCCCTCAAAGCCAAAACAAACTAAATTCAGAGAAGCATAAATGAAAGGAGAAAAGCAAGTGTTCAGGCTCACTGCAAAGTTAGTGACACATGAGGCTTGCTGAAGCCTGAGGTGGGCTGGGACATGGAGATTGATGGTCCATGCTTTTCACAGATGTGCGGTTGGGTGGGAAGGCCAAAAGTTGGTGGCTCCAAAACAAAGGCTGGGTGAACGGCCTTGGGAATCCTCCAGTAGATCAGTTACTTGAATATTTTTCTTCTGTGTAGCAGCCTGTGCTTCCAACATGTCTACAGCTTTTACCACAGTGGACAGCTCAGCCTCAGGAACCTGCTCTCCTGCCGAGCCATTGCTCTGCACCCAGGAGGCCCCACTCCTGTTATCTTCAGTGTGGCTGTGAGGGAGGAACCAGTTCCTCCCTGGGTCTCCCAATTCTTCTATTAAAAAATGAAAATACAAACTTTTTTTGTAGCTCTTGGGATATAGTTGTAATCATTCTCAGAGGAAGAGTTTGCTATTTAAAAAATGCTATTACACTGAAATTACACTAAATCACAGTGAGTTTAAGTAACACACCCAGAGATTAGCAGGCAAGTTAGTTGTGGAAGGGAGCAGACCATCTCAGACCATTGTCTGAAGCATTTTTTCTGTCCATAAAGATGAAAGATAATCAGATTTGTCAATTGTTTGTTACCAAAATAAAACATCTACTTTTCTCTCTTCATTTTAATGATTTACTAGTCAGTATTACCTTAGGCTGATCCTGAGCTCAGTTTTGAATATCACCTGTTGCACCTCAGATCTTTTTCATGACCTACAATATTAAGGAAGTTTTTAAGTATTTCCAGGACAGTCTGCCTCACCATGAGACCTGTGCCCCATACTCCTGAAGCAGATTTAGATGCTTTCTGTCACTATATTGCATGCTTTTTATTCTAGGCAGACTTTTTTCTCTTGCTTTTTCTTTTTTCCCTCTCAGTGGTTTTCCCAAATCACAGGCCCTTCTCTTGATGTCAGTTGTACAAATCTCTCTAGGCCACATGCTGCTTTGAGGGTGAGGCTGGTTTTAGTTAAGACTGTAATTGTCAGCAGTAGGGTGGGAGCAATGCGAGTCCACATCTGCTGAGCTCCTCTGTATTTTGTTGTTGAATTCCAGCAATTATGCCTGAAGTGTTACAAGTTTGCATGCTCTTCCCATAGGCGAGCCAGAAGGCAAGATGTCAAATATGGAGACCCCGTTGCACAGTGCTGGGATGTGGAAGACAGTGAGTATTTTGCATCTTTCTTGCTCTTTTGTCGCTTTGACAACAGAGTTTGCTGTAAGGGTCTCTGTCTGCAAAAACTTGCCAAGTGAGACAGAATAACACCATTAAAGCAGTTGCCTTTCCCACACTTCATATACATTACCCCTTCCACAGTTAAATTTGTAGATTTGGGCCTGATAAGGGACAGCTAGCATGGGACAGCACCCTAGAATCCTTTATGGGTGACCCTCCCCAGCACTCACCCAGAAGAGGAAGATGCACCCCTGACGCAAAAACATCACACACGTCCCTACAAGTAGCTAACAGGACATGTGTGATGTTTCATCCAGAAACAGGAGAGATAATCCTGCAAGTAAACCCACAGGGTTGAACAGGGAATACACCATCTTCTCCCTTTCCACCGCATACTCTTTGACACAAGTCCCAGGGCCCAGCTCCAGCTGCCAAACCAACCCCTTCCCCTCCCTGCAGCTACTTAAATACTCCTGTTATTAACAAGAGCCTACCTCCCCCCCGTCATCTCCCTCCTCCCTTTCCCACACCTTCTTTTCAGATGCCAAAGGGTCTGGCCTGCTCCTTTGGCAACTGCAGCACTTCTCTTACAGCGAGCACTGTCAGTATGAAATCCTGTGGTTGAGCAGCAATCTCTGTGGCGGCGTAAAATAAATGAAAAGCATTCAAAACCAAGCTTGGGTTTGTCTGGGGCTCTTCTAGCTGCTTATTAAAACAATCAACCCAGTCAAAACAGTATTGATTGTATCACTGCGTTGAACGTTTCATTTGGGATGAGCCACCGCTTTCCATTGATCTCTGGTTATTTTCATGCCACTGTGGTGCTGGGTGCCTGCCGCAGATCTTGGCATGAGTCAGTGCAGAAATCAGAGCTGCTTGCCACAGGATCAAAGCCTTAAGTCTGTTGCACAGTATAAAGGACTCTGACAGTACATGTGTACTTGCAGATATAGTTAAAAGTCAGGGCAAAATCTTATTTCCATTAAAGTCAATGACAAAACTCCTGTTGATTCCCAAGGGCCAAAATTACCTTGCTTGCTGCTTACCATGACTCTCCAAATAGTGGTATATGAGACTGTGTAAAGCTCAAGGTTGTAGAAAACCTAGCAGAAAGGCTGACAATGTCACATTTTCCTAGGGAGGATAAAGAGATGCTGGAAGAGATGGCTTTACTAGACAAATGTAAAATGACTCAGCACAGAAATTGGTATTAATCCTTTGCCCTGATGTAGCACCACCAATAGAAATTTTATCCAGCTGGAGATGACTCCTGTGTGCCATAAAACCATGAAGCTGACCTGTGCCACTCCAGGCTCTTGGCTTATATATGCCATTTGCGATAATTAATAACATTATGGCCCCAAAACCTATTTAAATTCAGTGCTCCACTGTGTGAGATTCCCTCCCAGAGACTTCATTGGCTGCATGAAGTTGTTTGGCTCTACTGAAATCTCAGTGGCACAGTGAAATAAAAGAAAAGCATTTAATGCGAAGAGCTTGAATTTCTATAGATCTCGTATAGGTACCTATTATATTGAAAAAACAATCCAAAACTGTATTAATTTTGTTGTTGAGCTAACTTTTGATTTAGTAGACAGCACTGCTTTCACCTTCCTTTCTGTTATTGGCAGGGCTTTAGTCTGATAGTAAGGCAGATAAGAAACAGCTTTATTGCGATAGTAAGGCAGATAAGACACAGATAAGACAGACTGTAAAGGGAAATGGAGATGCAGAGATTAGAAATTACTTGCTCAGTTTTACAGAAGGCTGAGAAAGGAGCCCAGATCTGCTCATGACTCCTTCAGTGTTTGGTCTGAAACATACTACAGAGCATTTCAAATTATACTGAAGGAAGGTAAACTTCAGTTTACTTTAGCCCTGTGACTCCTTTAAGGTGTTTGTGATGAACAAACCAGACTGTACAATCTAGTTTTAGCAGCTTTAGCTCAGGTTTAGTAGTTGTGTTACTTAAAGGAAAAATATGGGTCAGATTTTAAATTCCTCAAAGGTGAGAGCCTCAACTTTAAAATGGACCAAGTTTGTGATAGAGATTTTATTGACCTCCTTAAAAAACAGTTGCACTGAAGGAAGGTTAGCAGCCACCTCTAAATCCTTATAGTTATAGTTTAAGCTAAAAGTTAAGTTTCCTTTTGCTTTTTTATAATTTACTCACTCTTATAGCATCTGTTCTGAATCAGGCTATTTTCCCATTGCTTTAAAAACCAGGTCAGGGTTAATCTCCTGTACCATGTTTGCTTTCCAGGCATTAGTCATGAAACTGCTGATGAAAAGGTGATTTTTGGCATTGAATTTAATTCAACTTTTCTGGAATGTATTCCTAAGTCCCAGCAAGCCTCTATTAGGTGGTATATTCAGCGCTCTGGAGAAGAACATCGAGAAGAGGTAAGTTATAGTCATCAAGGCAAGTTTCCTCTATAGAGAATTCAGCTGAGCATAGAAAGGCAGGAGTTATTGGGATTAGTTGATGTTTTACTTTTCCTTGCCTCACCTTAGGTATCACATAGCATTCTGGTATCACCATTTGGGGCATGCAGTGGGGGAGCGAGAAGCCTTGCATTGTGTCATAAGCAGATTTGGATATTTATTTTGACTTACATGTTCATTCTATTAAAAAAAAAAAAAAGAAGAAAAGATAAATTAGGTTTTAAATAGTGGTAAAAAATCAAAGTACTGAAAAAAAAGCACCCTTTTGTCCAGTAGTTAACACAACTACTTCTGTAGCTAAAATGATGTTAAAGACCCTTTGTTTTAATAAAGTCTCTGCTCCATTTAGTGTCTGATTGCATTCCCTTATCATGTTAAGCAGTGTAGCTAAGAACTGCATGTATGGTTTGCTGCTTCTCTTCATCTCTCCCCAGAGAAGGAATGGTCTGTGCAGTAAAAAGCTTTTTATTTGCTTTTTTTCTTGTTAGTGGAGTCTGAGAATTTTTCTTAAATGGCAGTCTACGCTGATGCAGAGATGTCAGGTTAAAGAATTGCACCTTGCCTCTGGACTAGAAAGCAGGGAGACTTCTGACAGCCCTTAATTCCTGCAGGAGGCAGGTTTGGGGTCCTCACTGGTGGAGAAGCCGTGGAGGAACCTCCATGTCCCCGCATACCCCCTGCACAATTTCCTGCTGATTCCTCTCTGAGCTAGTCACAAAGGGGCCCTCTGACATGCCCAAAAGGTCAACGTGCTGGGACTGATTTGGACTGGATTTGAGTGAGTTTCAAACCTCAGGAGTTTTCATAGCCTCTCTCTTACATGAGTGATTTTGTGTCTGAGGCCAGGTCCTGCTGTGATGGCAACCATGGCAACAGGGAAGGAGAAGGGAAAAGAACTGCCCTTTCAAATGAGTGGGTCCCAGGTGTTAGATATGCTTTTTTGTTAAGTGTTCATCTGAGACAAAAACTAGTTTAAAGGACAGGAGCTATCAAACACCCAACTGGTCTTCCACTCTCAATGATAATTCATCCTATGAGATTTCTGAATGCAGAAAATGTGCTGGTTCTTTCTAAAGGTTGGGGAGATTCGGGCCAGGGCAGGTGCCCGTGAGAGCATCACCTCTGGGTGAGACGTGACTCATGGCAGTAGTCCCAGAGTTGCAGCCCCTGTTATGTCTTGGTCCAGAAAGCCAGAGTAAGGGTATACAAGGCACTTCTGATTTTCCACCAGATAAGACAGAAAAACCCACAAGGCTGTATATTGACTATGACACTGCAGTACTTTTAATTTAGTCCCCTTCTGCTACTCATGCTTTGAATTGGCAAAGATTCTTTTCTCTGCTGAGAATAAAAACTTCATTAATGTATAGACACAGTGCTTCCCACAACATGCACTAAACACTAAGAGATTACTGGTTTGGAATACCACCTCTAACTTCCATTACAGTCCATATTTGTGTTCTGGTTTTCAGAAGAAAAAATGTGATCTTCTGATCAGTGAGCCAAGCACACTCTCAGTCATAGGTGGTTGAAGTGAAAACACAGCTAGAAGTGTATCAGCCCTTAAAGACCTATGGACATTCATTGTTTGTGCTTTAATTGATGTACTTTTAACTGTCCTGTACAGAAGACTCTGTGCTCTACTTCCCCAAGGCAGCAGTTTGTAAATGCACTTACATATTTGATCAGGGAAACAAGTAAAGTGCTTGCTTAATTCTAACCATGTGTTTAAGGCTCATTTTAAAGTAAATTTAAGCAGATAGTTAACAGGTTTTTGGATTTTTTGTGTGTGTTTTTTTCTTTTTTCTGAACAGGAAGTTATGTCAAATTTTGAGGAGACTCAATCATTTTTTTAAAATAATGTATTGCAACTATAGCATGTGCCTGAGCTTCTTAAAAAGAGCTACAAACTGCATAAAGCAGCCAGTTCCCTGTGAAGAATGTAATATTTCTGTATCATAAGAAGTCACACTTTCAGGATTTGAAAGCCTCTTCTGAAGGGTTGCTTTTGAATTTTATCTGTGTCAATTTAGGGGAAAAAAAAAGAGTCAGTTGATTTTCTCATAAATCACATGTTCAGATAGGCCTCTGAAGGTCAGGAAGCCAAGCTCAATCTATCTTTTTCATTTGATTGTAGAACAAACTGCAGGTCAAACCAACTTTGAAACAAAGTTAGAGCAGGCTAACCTATATAGCATAGCCTAAATTAGGGCTATATTATTTCTTTCCACGCTTTGTATTTCCAAAAGGTTCATTGTGGCAATGACCTGGCCTCTGCTACTTGTTCTGGACCAAATGCCGGTTACCTAGGCATGGTGATGTCCAGTATTGCAGGACTGCCCAATGTGCCAAGGATGTACACGTTGAGAAAAAGGGAATGCATGCATATGTGTGATGGCATTTGAAGCTCCAGCAAGCACACAGCATACATCTTTGCACATTAGCAGGCTTCCACAGCAATGTTTACTGGCCTTGTTCTGTGTAAACAGTCTGACATCTGTTTGTATGAGAAAAGTAAAGCTCTGCTAAAAGGCTAGATTAACCTTTGAGGCAAATTTAGAAGAAAATTTGAAGGAGAAATCTGCAGACAGATTTTCTACATTATGAATGCTAACAGTAGGCAAATAGCTTTTTACCACATATTGTCCCCAAAGCCATAGCAGTGTTTCTGTGATCTAGCTTTGATAAAATAGAAGTTGGAGCACATATTCTGCAACTCCTTGGGGTGGTTTTGTTAGTTTGTTTTGTGTTTTTGCAGTCTTTGAAGATAACAGCCTGTATAAACACATATGCAAACATTGATGATTACAGGATCAGATCACTTAAAGACAGTGTATAGCTATTAGTTTTGTTTGATTCCTGATAGAAAATTGTTATAGTAACAGAATTTCTAGTATTTTGACCCAGGGTAGTTCCAGGGTCCTAAGAACCTGAACTCCTTCTGAGGAAACTCAGCTTGCACATCTGGAATCATTATATTGGGAAATACAATTTTTAGAATAAAAAAAGAGATTTTTTTTTTTTTGTTATTTTTTAAGATAAAGATATTACTCGAGAAATGCCACGTTTTCTAATGCATATAACTAAAATTAAATTCCTAATTTCATATATGGCTGCCTAAATAAACGACTGGGTCTGTAGAGATGCTAAAAAATCACTCCTCCTATTAGATGGAATAAGGGTATTTGCAGGTTAAAATGTCAATCCCTTGTTAATTTAGGGATCCAGAAATTGACATTTTCAGGTTTTCTAATTTGACTTATCAGTGAAAATTAATTCATTGGTATTAGAGCCTAATAAGAGGCCTTCCTAGAAAATCCAAAGATCGGCAGAGTAATTGACTTTCTTTTCAAAATACTTCGATTTGACAAAAATACCATATGTGACAGAAACAGCCTGGTCATATTTAATGTGTACCTTGATCTTTGCTCAGCCAATGCCTTACCATAACTTTTCCCATTACAGTTATATTTTCTGCTTTCTCTGTCCCTTCCTACAGCAGATTTCTCAAATAACGCTGTACATTATTTTAGTGCATGTCTTAGCAGCATAACTTATTGTGATGACGATACCATGCTTTGCAAATGACTCCATGCACCTGGAACTTAGGTTATGGACTTTTAGTTCCAGGGCTGGAGCTGTATTGTCTCAGCAAGACTTTAAACCTGGCTTTAAAAAGAGATGGTTTTGCACTGTCCTGGACATGCACTGCAGCTTCCTGAGGGAAGGAAAAGGACAAAATCCAGACTAGATGGGAAGTGTTAGGCCCAGCAGGATGTCCCCGACATTTCACCCTTAGGGTCATGGTTCAGAATGTGACTTCCAGGCAGAGCAACCTGTGGGGAGGGACAGGATCTCCTGTGGTACAGGAGCTGTCACCAGGTCATTTTGCTGCCAGTGGGAGTACATTTCCCTGTAGTTTGGGGCCATTTCAAGGTCAGGAGTCAAATATCTAGTGCTTTTGTATTTAGTGTTGCTCACGCAATTGATCATGTTTGTTCCTGTGCATGCAGGGTTAGTCACTGAGATGAGGGAGAGCATTTCAGTGGCTGGAGTTCATAAAACAAAGTGGGGATGTCCTCTCTTCGTAATGTCTTAAACTGCTGAAGTTTTCTGAAGCTTAAAACAGATATTTATTATTTCTAAAAAAAAATCCTATGTGTTATGTTATGTATATAATAGGTATCAGAACTGCAAAAAGCAAATGCATGGCTCCCTACAGAGCCATTAGTTTTGGTGACCCACGGCTCTGAAAATTATTAGCCCCCCTGCTTTAGGCTACACTTCACCCTGAGCCTCCTGCGGCTCCAGGTCTGCCAAACTGCCACCTCCCTTTGCAGGGGACAGAGAAAACCATATGGTCTGAAGTGTCAGAATAGGTGCAGATCGCCTTTAACTCTCTCCTTCCTGCTCTATTCATATCTGGGGGTGAAAATAAACCCACCAAAATGCAGAAGGACATTCCAGTTTCTTCTTCAGCGGTTCTCACCCTTTCCATATTCCTGCCCCACAGCCCTGGACTGTGTTTTTCTGACAGACCCAGCTTAATGACCATCTGATGGTTTGGCAGGTACAAGAGTTTGACCCACTCTTGGACAGGACATCTTTACAGGCACAAGACTGTGACCTAGCTCCCCCATTGAAGCAAAGAGATGATGTTTCCATTTCACATTTTAACCAGACCGAGAAGACATTTTTCAGTTTATCTAAGACATAAGTTTCCATATCTTTTAGTGTCTGGAGATTTTTGCATCAGGATGACGATTTTCTGTTACAAACATCTGGTCAGCAGCATCTTATGAAAAAAATGTCCCAGATTCAGTGCCAGCCCTGAAATCTAAGAGTTGGATGACAGCTGAGTAATGAAGAGGACATACACCAAGGACTGAGTTTCCAGTAGTATCTTCTGTTAGAGGAGTGCAGTTCAGGGTTTGAATCCTTAGGTCAATGAGAAAGAGATCAAGAGAGTGGGAAAAAGAGATTAATTCTGCAGCCTAGGGACTACTCACAGTTCTCATGCCTTCGCTCTTTTATTTTATTATATGACTCATTATTGCTGCCCCCCCCCCCCCCCCCCCCTTGAGATTCTTAAGTAAGACTAAAATTTTCTGGGGGGAAAAAAAAGTAACTCTGAACTGAGATATAGCACGTGATATTTCTGCTTTGATTTGGATATACTGGGGGGGTAGGGTTTTAAAATTTAGTCTCAGAATAAGAAGTTAGCTTCACCTTGAAAATAATAGGAATCATGCATTTCCATAATGACATTGTACCAACAACATGTTCTTCATTTTTCCTGTGGCTTCTTGGTAAACAAAAAAAGATGTTAAAAAAAAAGAAAAAAGAAATTAACTCTACAGCTGTGTTGGAGTTAAATGATTATTTTCCCAGTATAAGAGAAACAAAGTCATATGTAACAATAACGCCAAAAAAAACCCAGAGTGATCTTTATTTCCAGTCAAATGATGAGGATGAAGAAAACAATAGAAAAACAAAGACAAATGTGAATTCTCAACAAATGTTCCTCATTTTCCTTTCTCTCTCCCCCAATTTGTTCAGGGGTTGCAGCTAACCCATGATTAGTCCAGCTTTACCTCTAACATTTTTTTCACATGTTGATTAATGAGGGAAGGCAGGCTTTGAAGCTGCTTTCTTCTCCCAGACAGGTGCAGTGTTTTAACTGTGAAACAGTTGACATGTGAATTATTTGTAAAAAGGGAGCTATCTAAACACATAATTAGCAAAGGACAAAAGGCATTGACCTAACCTGGTGCCACAGCACTTTCAAATCCTTGGTTGTTCGCCAACTTACTGATTGTTTAAAGATTTGCTATCATTACTGGCAATGGCTATTCTTCCTCCATTGTTAAATGCAGATTGTGAAAATCAAGTGTTTGATTTGCATGGGGATTTTTTCCCTTTGTCAAATATTGCCAGTATCTATGGCATGTGTCATAGATACTGGCAATGTAGTGTCAGGTAATATAATTTTAGGCAAACTTATGTGATTATCATGAAGGATAAAAAGTGCAATTTGTTAATAAAATATTGTTGAAAATCTGCTCCCACTCCACTAAGAAAATAAACTTAATGGTAATCAATTGCTTCGGTTTTGTGGTTTATAATTTGTTCCCTATTGAACAAAACTATGTCCCTCACGTTTAATTTTTATTGTATGCTCAAATTTAAGCACATGTCAACAAGCTTTTATGAATTAAAGCCTTTGTGCTTCTGAATTGTTAGATCCTATTTATGAATATTTTAGGAGAGTTACTGATTATGACATGAGGAGGAGGGGAGAGCAATAATCCACAGCTGACCAAAACAAAATGATGTCTTTTATCTAACTAGTCTTTTCACCCTTCTCAAAATTTAATAAAATATGTTTTACCTCTATAGGTCAGGAACCAAAGAACACATTAAGCATTCAAGTGAAAGGTTAAAGATCTAC
Organism: Strix aluco; assembly: GCF_031877795.1. Classification (NCBI taxonomy): domain Eukaryota; kingdom Metazoa; phylum Chordata; class Aves; order Strigiformes; family Strigidae; genus Strix; species Strix aluco. Next base: position 79,815,575 of record NC_133935.1, on the reverse strand, counting down.
TACCAAGTAATGAAATGCCAGGTGTTTATGAAACTCCAGAGCCCTGTGGGGGGAAAAGTAGAGAGGAAAGACAGGAAGAGTTCTGAACCTGTGGGTAAAACAACATAAACAGGATACCAAAAAGAGAAGTGAGAGGGGAAAACAGTAATGAAGTGTTGCTCAATACGTGTGAAATCGGAGCCATAATTTCATCCTGCCAGAGGATAAGAAAGGAATGAACAATGAAGGCACAGAGAAGGAGGTGACAGTCACCGTAAATCAATATCCAAGGTTAACACAGGACATTCTGTAAGAATGCTGCTTCATTAAAAATAGGAGTCGTGATGGGCTGGGATTAAGGGACACAACCAATTTAGACTCTGTTAGCTTTCTCTGCGGTATCCCAAGGCAGATGGGGGGGCAACTCCATCAGTTAACACATTTACGACTAGAAAGTGACGGCTGCTACACAAATGGTAAACAGTTACGAGTAGCAGGGTGCTGGACTTGGGGGTCCAGTGATCTTTTCAAGTCTAGATCTGCCGTTATTCTGCCTTCCTTTCACCAAAAGTAGGCAAAGCACTACTGAGGGCTCTTTGGACTGGCACCCAGCCAGCTGAAACAGCCAGCTGGAGGTCTTCCAAGTGTAGGAGGTATGCAGCTGTCAAGGCGCTCTAGACTACAATACTGGCAGAGCCACCGATAGGCAGATGCTACTGCCTCAATTGCATCAAGCCCTGAGCTCAAAGAGACCCGTCCTGTTTTCAGTCTATGTGGGAACTTGGTCTTTACATAGTGCCTTATGAAACCCAAATGTCCGGAAATTAGCTGCTTCTTCCCACACTTTTCCCTAAATTTCTCAAACCTGGGTCTGCATGTTGAAATGAAGTCTGGGCAGAAGAAAGAGGGGCTTCCTTGTCATATTACAACAGCCAAGCCTCCGAGCATTTCCACCTGACCCCTGCTCCTTCTTTCTGTGAAGTGCAGCACCACAAGGAAACACATGTCCTAGACATATTTCTGCCTACAGCTACTTATTAGTGGATTCATTTATACATTTTATGCTCCTGTTTTTACTGTAAGAAAGGTACATTTACTAGGAATGAAGTTTCACTAGCTGATAAAATTGAGGACTACTGGTTCTGAATGTGGAAAAATGGTCTTCTAGTCTGTCTCCTTGCTATATATATTCTGTGTATGTGCTTGTGCCTTGACAATGATTTCTCTGGTTTAAACTCAGTGTAGTAAATCAAAAGTAGCTTGTGCTCATGTAGCACCTGTTGTCAGGAAAATTGATTTTCCAGGAATTTCCTGAAATTAGTATGATTTCACCCTGCTGGTGCCAACTAGGCATGCTTATATACAGTTTACAAACAAGGAAACTGAAGCTTGGGGTTGACTCAACACCGTTAACTGGTGGCAGGAGCCAAAAAATACTTGGCCACAGAACCAGGCAGCAAGAGCCATGTTCTTACATGTTCTTTTGTAGCAGTTGATTTCTTGTCTCTGCTGTAGTCAGATCAATGATAGTACACAGGCCTATATCTATCCATCCACATATCTGTCTATCCATCTACCTACGTACCTACGTACCTACCTACCTAATCTGTACATTACTGAAGACTGTTACAGCTGATACAGTAGCAAGCCAAAGTCTCTCTCTCTCTGTGCATATATTATATACATGTGTATTGATTTTTCTGGTGATCTTGAAATAGTATCTCAAATTATTTAACCCTTCCAAAGGCATTATCATAGAAACTTAGAAAAGGGTAAAGCTAAAAGCCCTGGGAGATCATCTCATCCATCTTTTTGTTCTAGAAGACCCTATTATGATAAAGTACTAGTGAGTTAGAATCATAACAGATGGAGAATCATATGTATGTATACATTTTTTCCCATGGACTAGAAAAGGGAATCATGTGCAGATTTTTTACATAAAGAAACAGTATGTAGCTTACCCACTGTGAATAAATCTAATTTAGTCATCTTTATGCCTCCCTAATCTTCATCCTCTGAAGTTTGCTGGAGGGTCAGATGTGCACTCTGGGAAATTTTCCAGATTCTGTGTTGGTTCTCTCTGCCCCAACTCCCCCCTTCTTAAACCCGACTACTCAGCCTTGTGCTGAAGTTTTTCTACATTATAACAATGCCACCAACAGTGCTGAGGCTGCATTTAAGGCCCTGGCTCTGCTGTGGGCTGAGCAAGCAGCACTCCAGGTCCTTCTGTGCCATTGTGTGCTGCAGCCTCTGCGTGGCAGCAGAACATAGCATGCCTGGGAGGTGACAGTTTTGGACTAGACCTGGATCATTTTCAAAGGAAATGCTGGTGTTGGACACTGGGAGTTAGGGCTCTGCTTTCTACTTCCACCTCTGCTACTAATCTTTATATGGTCTTTGGCAAATCACTTACTTTCTATGTTTCCCAGCTGCAAAAATAATTAGGTGCCCAGTGCCCCATCCTGCTTTTTTTTTGAGGGGGAGGGGGTATACTTTTTTTTGACTTAAGTTATTTTGGAAATCATTTTCAGATCACCAGATATGTAATTTACCTGACAGTGTTATTACTCTAAGGTGCACCATATTTTTAACATGTGAGATTGTGCTGTATTTTTTGAAATATTTCCATTTGTAAATGAAATTACAGTTCCACGCTGACAGACTTCAGCTCTCACTTGCAATCTCATTCTTTTCTTTGCTTTTTTTCCCTTTTTTTTTTTTTTAAAGTTCTTCTTCACGGATCTTAACAATAAAAGACTTGTACTTGGTTGTATTCATCTAATGTCATTGGGTGCTTTTAATCACATCTCTGTGAGTCAAAGCCAGGATCCACTTCCTTTTGTAAAACCCATTTGAAGAAGATCAGAATCACAGCATTTGACTTTAAAAATCAGTAGTAGTATTTATTCTCAGTGTAACAGTGCCTCAGCACTCCAGATATATACAAGCACACTGGTATATTGGGTGCATTACAGGTACCTCAAGAAGAGCAGTTAAAAAATGAGTGGGAATTGTGACACTAAATAGCTACCCTTCCTTGGACAGTGTAGTCTAACTTATTGCAGTGTGGTGTGATGAGTGCTACTGTCTGTCCTTTCATCTGTACAGCATATATCTTTTCCTACTGCACGCTGAAATGTCAGTGATATAGGTACTATAGAGCAGAACTCGGACATTGAAAGGATCTCCTGGTATCTGTCCCACCTGCACATGCCCCACCGTGTGCTGGCATCTGAGAGATGGGGCATGCCGTGTGCCAGCTGAGCCTTTTCTCCACCTCAGTATAGCACTGACCCATGTTCTGGTTTTGCCAGTAAAACTCACCTATTGCATTCTTCTTTGTCCAACCCCACAGCTGAAGGCTGATGAAAGGATCATCAAAACAGAGCATGGGCTGCTGATCCGCAGCTTGCAAAGAAGGGATGCGGGAGCCTATTTCTGCAAAGCCCAGGAGCACACCTTTGTCCATACCATCGTGAAGCTGAATTTAAACGTCATTGAGAACGGGCAAATGGAAAGCACTCAGAAAACTGAGGATGAGGAGGGCCGGGTGAGGGATTTACTGACGGAGTCCCGGCTGAGGTACAAGGACTACATCCAGCTCGTCAGCAGCCCCAGCTTTAGCCTGGATGAATATTGTGAACAGATGTGGCACCGGGAGAAGCGGCGGCAGCGGAACAAAGGTGGTGCCAAATGGAAGCATGTGCAGGAGATGAAAAAAAAGCGAAACCGAAGGCACCATGAGCCAGCCAGGCCACCATCTACGTAGTTTGTAAATGCTATTTAAAGAAAGGACATTTTCCATGAAAAAAAAAATAATACTGTGTTCTGGTTTTGTGCATCTTGCCTATGAATTAGTACTGCTTCTTATTGAAATTAGATAACTCACCATCACTATTAATCTGTATGAGACTGTACAGTGGGATTCGATATGAAATGAGGCGTTCCTTATTGGAGTACCACACACAGGCAATAATTTCAAAATCATTCATTAAAAAGAAAAGATGTACACTTTTAGCTAATTTCTGGGTAGCCTGAGGCTACATGAGCTGTGTTCTGTACTTCCTGCATAATTTTCACATAGGATTTAGTGTCCATGTTCCCATGTTAATATTTGCTGCCACATTCCACCCCAGAGGTGTCTGCTTTTCAGAGGAGGGCAGATGTATTTCTAGTTCTTTGGCATCTTTCTGAATAAGAAGCATGGTAGAAATGTGTGACAGATCTGCAAAAATACTCGCTAATTTACCCATTGGGCTTGTATACAGGCACATGGGTGGGGTTTGCTAGCACAGAGAAGCACAGCAAAAAAATCAAATTAAGTATTGGCTTAGGGACAACATTCATTCTCCTTATAAAAAAAGAGAAAGCATAATCATAGTTTAAGAGAGGGGAATTATCAAGCGTTACTCATTAGAGTTTGAGTAGCCACCAGTTTGCAGTCCATCTGCTGAAATGAAATGTGGACTCTAATTGACACTGCCACCAAGATGCTTGGGAGTAAATTTCCTAAGTTGTCTGAGGGAGGTATGTACACAAATACTATTAACAAATAATGGGATTTCTGCCTGCACCTCTCCTACCCCTCCAAAAGCTTGACTCTGACTGTTTCTCTAGCCCTTTGTTAGCTTTGTTTTATGCAGATGAAAATAAAAATTAAAGACAACAACAAAATGAGACGATGAGGGAAAATATTTAGTGACTGAGACCAGTGCTCTTGACACAGAGCTGACATTCCTCAGATGTGTGTATTCTTTGGGATTTTCTCCCAAACGTCTTATGTATTTTTAAGTTGAAAATTTGCATTGTTGGAATTAATACTTTTATTATAATTAAATAAAACAAAAGATGTCCATGTGTAAATAAAACTTGTAAGTTAGAAATTTGCTATATGCCATAATTTCATTTGTGAAGTGTTCCTTGTTCCTTGGTTCATATGTTGGTTTTAATAGTGCAAATTTTTCCATCTAAGCAAAAAACACTGGCCTCATTCTTGTCTATTTTACATCAATGTTATTTAATTGATTTTATTCCTGATATGCAGCAACAAACACAAGCTCAAAATCAGGCGTACTGTCTCTTCTCATGAGTCACAGCCCCCCTTCTCTCTCCTCCATCTAACCTCCCTCCGTTTTGCCTTTCACGCCTTTTTGAGTGTGAAATGACAAATTAGCCACTTCCTCACATGGAAGAGAGCTTTGATGGATACCAAAACGACAGACTTTACTTGTTTCTCATGCATTCTACAGATCTTGAGAGCAAAGTCTGTGGGAAACCCATGTAATTGGTGTGCACCTCATTAAGGAACTGAAAATGTTGGCTCTGAAAGTGGTAGATTCGCCCTTGCCCATGCTAGTGTTTGTGTGCGCATTCAGTCCCTGATCTATAACTGTGTAGATCCAATTTGCATCGTTGTTCATTTCCTCTCTGTTGAAAGTCAGATATGGCAAAGTGTTTGTCAGATTTCAGAAAGGAATCTCAGCTTACCCACGTTTCTTGTAAAACCCGAAAGCTGAGTTTGCATGTGTTGTATAAAAGCCAGCGATACCATATGTCATTAATTTTAGATGCTTTTTTAATAGGAGATGTATGAGTTAATTAGGAGATATTAGATAGCATGCGTACAGTGCTTTGATAGTGTAAAGCACTGAGTGCTAAATATTATAAAATATGTCTGTGGGGAGGAGGGAATTTCTCAGCACAGGACCTTTAATCAACAGAGAGACTGATGCTGAAGATACTAACCAGTCGTACAGTACTTTGAGAACACACAGAGAACTTTTTGGCAGTTTTGCTGCAAAATAACATAGGCCAGGCATTTCACAAGACACTCGTCATTTTGGGTACCTTGATTTTAAGGCCAATTAAGACTACTTAAAGGAGGTATGGCAGGGTATTAACTACATAAAAAGCACCCTAAGACAGGGATACTCAATAATCTTGGCTGGAAGGTTATGCTGTCACCACACAGAACCTGCCCAATTATTCTTTATTAGATTTTTATCAGTCCACAAAGTCCCATTTCTCTGACTTGGACATTAAGTAAATGAGTGGAACCACACCAAGGCTATGGAATAACAGGTGGTCTCCATTCGCATGCCAGTGACCTCTTCTCCCCCATGGTGATGCAGTATTTCAATTATTGCATTTCAGACAACTCTTGTCACATGTTTGCCTACTTCATAAAAAAGCAAATCAATTTCTTCTTCCATTTTTTTTCCTCCATGAAAACTAAATCATCTAATTTATGTTTAGATATGATTGGGGGTATGTATTCTACAAATGAACCACCCCCCACTGACTTTAGTAGAAGTCTGGGATGACTAAGGGTCTCAGTGCTGGGAGCATTAGATTTAAATGGTTGAATTAAAATGTTATTACTCTTAAAAACAACTTTCATTTTTTTTATTTCAAGTGTTGCAATGAGATTCTTCTTAAAGAAATGACCTCATCAGTCTGGGTACAGTGGTAGCGTAAAACCCCAAGTGAGATATAAGGTGTCTTCCATCATGGGAAATAAATTCAATATCCTCCAAACCAGTGTGCTGTATTGGGTTCATGCCACCCCAGGGAGCATATTTAATGATATTGCATAGGTAAAAGTTTGATACACTGGGTAAGATGCATGCTATAGCTGGCAGGGATAGCACAGTTCCTCATGCACAGCAGGTATTACACATGCAAGGAGGCCGGAGGACCTTGGAGACCAGGGAATGAGAGTGACAGATCAGAGATCACTACAGGAGGTAAGACAAGGTTTTGTTAGGCAGGACTCAGCAATGCAAACCCAGGATTAGGAGGAGCAGTGGGTCTTTCCACAACGTGCAGTCCCAGAGAGGGGTTCAGAGGATGAGCTAGTCCAGAAACTGTAACAGGAGAGGATCCCGCTCTTTTCAAAAAAATGTCCTCTTCTGTATAATTTAATGGCTCAACTCTAAGTCTGCTTAAATTTCAAATCAATGATTTGGGGGTCAGCTGGGCTGCTGTGAGCTGTACCATGAGCCACAACAGGCCCATAGTTAAAATGAAACTGAGCCTTGCCTCCTTCAAGAGATCCATAAAAATGGAAGTTAAACAGTTTTTGTCCAGAGTGGAAAAAAGTTGCCTCCACCTTAATAACTGTAGGTTTTAAACAGATCCCTTAGCACATGTGATACAACGTAGGTATTTATTTACATATGCATTTAACCGTGAGTCCAATTATTAATACATTATCTTTTCCTTCAACAAAACCTTTCCATTGACCCTACTTCAGCAAAAGGTCATCATTGGACTGAACTGAAGTGGTTTCAAACAGATTCCTAGAATAACCAGCACAATGTGAGCTATAGTTATAAAAATGCTGAAAACTGACATAAGCTTTAAAGCCCAACAGGACCCTAAACTTTGTAGCAATCTTGCAGTCAGTTAAAATAAAACAGAAAATGGGATTAGCAGAAAAGGAATAAAGTATTAACACTTATTGTGATAAACTAGTTCCGTTACTGGAAACTGTTCCAACAACAGGTGTGAATGTGTGTTCATGCCATAAGCAAATACTTTTCTCTCCAAGCAGTTAAACTTACATTGCTTGAGGTATCTAAGAACCTGAATACATTCCAGTTCATACGTAGATTTTGGACCTGGTTCTTATGTCACTCATAATGAAGTAATTAAGTTAAATGCAACAGATTTCCTCTGGTTCATGTGCTTTTGAGATCAGAAGATCCCTAGAGTTCAAATGCTATGAACCCTTTAATCAAACCATTATGGGTATTGATCTGCATTTAACATTCCAGATAATGAATAATTATTTGTTATTATTACTCATTATTAATGTAATAAGTCCGTGTCTCATAATAATGTCTCAATATTTAATAATGACTAATGGAAATTAAGTTTGCTGTTTTGTTGTATGAGCATGCGTATAGGAGGACATACACAAATGTCTTATTTTCTGTTCATTTTGTAACAGAGGTTAATTTGCAAAAGGAAGTGTGATTTCAAGAGTCAAGGTTCAGCTCACCTTCCAGTGACAGCAGAAATTAAAATCCTCTGGAACTTAGTCGTAGCCTAAGTAGACTATAATCTATTTATAGCCTGGGAGTCAAACAGCCAAAGCTATATGTTGTTCTGTAGAGTATACTGGCCTGGTTCTTCTTGCATGCAGTTGTAGATGAGATGTGGAAGTCTAAGGAATTACATCTGTATGAATGGAAAATTAAGCCCACATGTCTCTCTAATATATTCTGTTACATTTTATAAACTTTAAATGGTCTCTATTGTAATATTTACCATAGTGTTGCTAATATTATCCTGAACTAGGCTTCTGTCATTAGCTGAGGTGTGACATTCTTTGCAGTTGTAATCCAGATTTTGAGGTTTGTAAAGTAAGTTCATTACAATAACAAAAAAGAAGACATGGGAAAAGAGTTTAATTATAAATTCTACAAGGCAGATTTGTAAGATTTTATATTTATATATCAAAATTGTGGTTATCCTAAAATGTGTTAGAAACACCAGTATTTCTTTTCCTTTTTTTGGTCAGGTAAGGATACACAACAAATTGTAGTCTTGAGTTTATCACTTGCCAATGTGTGGCTGAAACATCTGGTCTGACAGTTGTTGCAAGACGGGGATTTTACTTGCTTGACTCTTTCTTCCACCAGTTAAGTCCATTGTCTCCTCCCTTTGAGATTCTCTGCATCTGTCAGGTAACCCCACTTTTATATGGAGGAATGCTTCAGTATCTGGTGTTTCGTCAACATATAAATATCCCTAAAAGTCATACTATCAAAGTCAGCCTTCAGAGGATGTCTTTCCTAAGCATTAGCTTTTGCATTCTGTTGCAGACGCAAACCAAACACTGTGAGGTAAATTGGAGACCAGATGGGGTTTTCATTTCCAAAGGAAACTTTTGGGACTGTTGCTTAGAGCTCTCCTTTCCCTTTTTGTTTATGTGGTTGCTGTGTATAATTCTCCAATTTAAAATCAAAGATTTTGTACTTCAGAGGATAAGATATTCCATGTGATGTAAAAAACCAGAACAACATTTCCACGTGATTTTTTTTTTTGATTGATATGGACTGCTGGTTAATAGTTTCAAACAGTACAAGCCAAGGAAATAATCTGTCCAGCCATAGACAGTTGTGATATTTGTAAGAAGCCCAGGCACATCTCAGCTTTGGTGGTGTTTCATATTCTGTTCCCTTTCTCTTATGGTATATAAGTGCTTTTGCTGGGGTTTTGGGTGTTTTTGGGGGGGTAAAGCATTTTTCTTTTTTTGGTTGGTTTGACTTTTTTTGGGGGATTGTTCTGGTGTCCTGTTTTTGTTTGGTTTGGGTTTGGGTTTTTTGGGGAGATTTTTTGTTTGGGTTTTTTTGGGTGGTTTGTTGTTTTTTGTTTTTGGGTTTTTTTTTGTGTATGTGTGTTTGGTTTCCTTTTGGTGTTCTACTCATTTTTTTAATGTTATTTCTCATACTAAAAGGAACCATGCCCAAAGCCAGATGCTTTCTGGTGGTGCAACATACGACAAAGCAGTAAGAGGAACAGAAGGCTTGGGCAGATATTTTTGTATGGAGAAAACATAATACATTTGCAAGGAGCAAAGTCTTATGGCTTAAATGACTATGCTGAGAGTATAAAGACCATTGTGCCATTTCTCTAGTCCAGGCTGAAGTTGAGGGTAGATTTACAGAAAGTATATTATTTAATTTCTGAAATATTGTCAATATAAACAGATCCAGAAAGTCTAATTTGTTATTAGGTCTGTTATCTGTACTTGCCAGAAATATCAAAATAAAAATACATGAACAGAATTTCACAGATTTCTACTGTCTAAATTTATTTTCATATTTTAAAATGTTTTATTTTTTAAAAATGCTGTCATTTTCATTTTCAAAAATGTTTATTAAAAATGTTTTTCACTAAGAAATTTTTTTCTTAAAATATTTTTAAAATCTGCACTTTCAAGTATCTCTTTGTAAAAACATCAGGAAAAAAATGGGAAAGTTTTAAGTGGAAGTGGCAAGTATTTTATATTTCCATGTGTTTTCAAAAAAGACAAAGAGAAAGCAACATCAGAGGTTGTTCATATTTTGAAGACTCTATGTGACTTTCTTCAAGGACATTTTCTGTAGAAATGAATTATAATAACCGCATTTTAAGACTACCTCTGAATGCATCTTGACTGTAAAAACTGGATGAAAGCATACAAACCTATGAAAAAACAAATAACAAATGAAAACAGATTATCGCCAAATATTTATATATTTTTTTCATTTTTGATGATGCATGCATCTCAATTCCCGTCTCCCCCAGTGACTATCTCAGGATGCATATTGTCTGGGAAGAAAAGAAGAGATTAGAAAAGCATATAATCTCCAAATTACAAATTCCAAAAAGAAAAGTGATACTAAATGGACTAGTTACAAGGATTGTGGTTGATATCTCAAATCTGACAAGTAAAGACTATATTGTGTCCTAAGGTGAAATTCATCACTCCTTCAGAAGCCCAGCACAGGAATTGTACGCCATATACCTTTTTTTTTAATTTGTAAGGCATGAGTGGTACTTAGGTTGACTCTGTGAGTGAGGCTGATTTTCATTCCATAGTATAACTATTTATAGAGTAATAAGACTGAAACATTTTGATAAAAGTATCTATTTGTAAATGGTGCAGATCATTGATTTGGTATGATAACAGAAGTATAATTTAAATAAGCCATGTGTTTTCCATGCCTGCTGTTTTACTAAATATTAAAATCTTACATGCAAAGGTAATTGAAACAAATGTATATTTCGTTCATACTTTAATAAACAGCAAATTCTGAGTTTTTGCTTCTTTTTTAAACCCATGTCAAACTAAGGAGTAATATATGAGATTTCAGAGAAACAAAGTCTGCAGCATGTCATGGAAATGGCAAGGGTATTAATGCAAGGTTCAGTAATCTGAAGTGCCTTACTTCAGAAGTCTTCCCTGAGTAAGGACTGTCTGAGATTCACCCCTTCACTGAGGACGTGCCTAAGACCAACAGAGTGAGTCTACAGAAATAGCTTAGAGAAGCCATGGGCCTCACAGCGATTTGGATTAATACATGCAAAACAATATACAATGGGCAGCTCTATGCTTATTAATTTAAATTCAATAATAGCTTTTTAATACATGCATTTCTAGATGATTAGCAGCTACCATTGTCCTTAAAGACTGCACTAACATTATGTTTTACAGTTACCCTCAAGCCAAATTGATCACTCATCCATCTTGGACTGTCTCAGGAGCAACTTTGGCTCTAAGGGATTGTGACTGTCTCCTGCCCTTCAGAGTGTTTTCAGGATGGAGATAACTGGGGTTAAGGAAGGGTTGTTCATTTTTTTAATCAGGTATTGTTGCCTCCCTCCACAGTTAAGGAGAGAGAGAAATTTTTTTGGGGAAAAAAAAAAGAAGGTATCTTTAGACAGGAAAATAAATAGGCTGACTGTTCCACCTCCTCTTCTAGCCTTCAGCACAGCCCCCTGTGTTTCAGGGGATTTATTAATGATTAAGGAACCTATTTCGTTAACAGACAGTCAGCATGCTATTTCCAAGGACATCCGCATTGGTGCTCTCAAGGATGCCTGATTCCCAGTCCCATGCTGTGGCCATTAGACCACAATGCTTCTGACCCTTTGTTGGGAAAGGTCCCAGGGTACTGCCGGCCTGAAAGTTGACGCCAAATCCCAACTGTGGCAATAGCGTTCTGCTCACCTAAATTCCACCTGCAGTTGCAATTGGATATGGTATTCTTCATTTCCGAGCCTCAACTCTCATTTCTGTGTTACCATGCACTGCTAAACAGCTGCTGTGTTCCCCCACTCCCTTCCCACAGGTGGCTGCATTTGATAATGTCTCATGTAGGATCAATCTCGGTTCCATTGAAGTAAGTGGGAATTCTGCCAGCGTGTCCCAGATCTGGTCCTGCATCCAGCTGGTAAAGCACTTTCAGCTCCTGCAGGGAAGAGGTGCTCTGCACAGGCTGATTATCCAGGTTTGTTAGCAGGGGTGGGTGTCAGAGAAAAAGAAAGAAAGAAAAGAAAGAAAGAAAGAAAGAAAGAAAGAAAGAAAGAAAGAAAGAAAGAAAGAAAGAAAGAAAGAAAGAAAGAAAGAAAGAAAGAAAGAAAGAAAGAAAGAAAGAAAGAAAGAAAGAAAGAAAGAAAGAAAGAAAGAAAGAAAGAAAGAAAGAAAGGGAAAGAAAGAAATCCTTCAGCTTCTTTCTGCTACCGCTCACACAGTAAGAGCTTAAATGCAACACTGTTTTGTGTGCACTCAGAGAAACAAAAGCTAATTAAGCTGAAATCTGTCATTTTCTCTGTAAGGATTTAGCAGGGTCAAACTTCAAGACAATTAGTGATGAGTTTCAGGAAGAAACACCCAAGCTCTTCTGCAGTTGCTCAGAAACATTTCCAGAATTGACTGGCTTCCTGAACTCTCTCTGCTCCACGCTTTTCAGTGTGTGGTGCCTCTTTTCAGGCCCTTAGAAACCAGAAGGGCTGTTAGCTGAGGAAGTCTGTGCTTAAAGTAAGAGGTATGAGGTAAAATCCGGCCCTTCATGATTCAAATGGCGGGAGGTGTTCTGGGATGTGTTCACACACGGAGTCCATATGTACTGTGAAAACAAGCAACTGGGAGCTAACAGCCTGTTCATAATAATTTACATTTCTGCAAAGTAAAACGTGGTGTAAAAGATACTTAGGCGTTCGTATATTTTGCAACACTGCATCTATGTAGTTACCATGTAGAGTAATAACGATATTGGTGCAGAATGAGAGAGTCTGCAGTTCCCAAGCACATTTCTGCAGGAATGCTCACAAATACTGGATGAAAATGTGCACCAGCTTACACAGGACAATTTATGAAATGCTAATACACATTATCTGCCTCCCTGCTTTTGCTTAAAATTCTTTATAGCAATTTGTAACTGAATATATAACGGAAAAAGTTAGCAAGCATTTTTAAGAGTTGCTAGATGAAACTGAAGTGTTGTTAAGACAGGAAATGACAAACTTTGACTCTTTGGCCAAAGCTCGATACTTTGCCTTGAAATAAAGGTGTTAATGGCTATCATTCTTTACATCTTCCAGCGTCAACATTACATTATGCAACAGTTACATCTTCCAGTGTTAGATGCATTTCCACATGCAGGAAAGAAAATCAGCAGCAAAATAGCAAGCTTCTCCTTTTCTGCTTCTCTCTTGCATGTAGGTGTGGTCCCCAACTTTCTCCCAGGAAAGCATGGCTGTTGTTTTTTCCCTTATAGAGACAACAACCACAAATGCTGTGTTTGGATTGTATCTGCTAACACATACTAGATTTGCTTCATTCTGTGGCTGGGATTCTTCTCAGTGATTTCAAGTTGAGTACAGGTGTTGGCATGTGCATCACTGAAACTGTTGCTTTAGCTTGGGCACATAGAAGGCTTTTTAAAAATACTCACAAGAGTCATTGTCATTAAGATTTATTATTTAAGGAAAGACAGAATTTTATGATGGAATCAAAGTAGTATGCATTTTGGGTAGTACTGTGTTGTGGTTTGAACTCGGCCGGTAGCCAATCACCATGCAGCTAGTTGTTAACTTTTCCCCCCTCCCCAGTAAAATAAGCGAGGGACAGAAAAAAAGAAGGGAGAATTCATAGGTTGAATTAAAAAAAAACAGTTTAGTGATGGTAACAAAACAGCAGTAGCAATAGGAAATCCAAATGGGCAATACACATTGTGGTTGCTCACTACCCGGTGACCGGTATGCAGCCCACCCCCAGCCACAATCCCAACAGCACTAAGATCCCTCCACACTGACCAGAAGCGGAAATGAGAGCGCACCCACCTCTTTTATATACTGAGCATAACGTCACATGATATGGAATACTCCAATGACCGATCCGGGCCCAGCCCTCCAGCTGTGCTCCCTCCCAGCCCATGGAAAATTAACTCTAACCTGGACAAAACCAGGACATACTGCATTACAATGAAGACCTATCATGGTATGAAATTGTTGCTCCCCTTAAGGGAAAGCCCTTAGATGTCAGCAGATAAGGTAATCTTGGTTCCATTTCCCAAAACACAACAGTGGACCAAACTTTCTGAAGAGCAGGTTTCCAGATAAGTAGTAGAAAGTAGCAGGAAACACTGATAATTCTCCTTTAATGGAGGAAAGACTAGAAATTCCCTGTGTCTTAATCTGACACAAGTCGATGTTCAGAGTGTGTCTTAATTTGTGTCTTCCAACATATTTTTAAGCTAAAGAAGGTAGGGCATGCGTCGTAACCCTAGGGTATACCAAGGGTAAACATGGGCTGCATTGTGTGAGAGTTACCTTAGATAATGCCAAACAGGAAGATGTATCTATTACTGGTTAACTATATGAAAAACGCACCACTGCTCTCAGTTACATGGGAAACGGTGATCTGGCCTTGATAATGTAAAATTGCAGATTTAGTGCCTATCCTTCTGATTCTCTATGTATGTATCTGTGTAAGGCAGTGAATCTAATGTATTGGAGACAAGATGTGTGCTCAGAAAATCTGCTGAGCCTGAAACAATTGTGTAAGTGACCCAAACATCCTGTGCAACTGCAGCACACACAAGTCTTTGTGGATTTGTAATGCATCACTGGAGCACTGAGAGTAAACCCAACATGGCATGGTACAAGAAAACTTACCAGCTGCTTTTCTAGGCAACAAGCAGGATTGCAAGTCATTGTTGTTTATCTAACCATGAGCTCACTTTTCCAACACCTTTTCAGCTTTGTGTAGGCAGCCTAGTCATAAAATCCAGGGTTTCATTCTGGAGACTAAGCAGCTACAGCTCAAAACCTGTGTCACAGAGTGACAGTGAGTCTTATTAAGGATCCAGCCCTAAATCAGAAATTTAGCATTTGTGGTACAGAGAAATAAGTGAACTCTAAACCTAGACATTGGCTAGCAAACTAGCTATTGAATTAACCTTTTTCTCCATGTATCTGCAAGGACACATTCTGAATGTGTTTGAGCTTCAGTTGAACATTGCACTGTCATCTGCAGGATGCCACTAGATAAAGAAGAGGAGGAAAATTGCTTCAATGAGATTGAAACCCAAGGTTTTAAACAGGAAACAAGTTACAGCATTTTTCAGTTTTCAGCATGTTCAGATTTTTCAGCCTGAATGAAGTTATGAACAAAGCTAAAAACATGAGAATCTGTTTACCCAGCATTAAGGCAGTTTCAGAAGGAGAGTCCAAGTCTCTGCTGATGTACCTCTTGTCCACACAGAAGGAAACGGCAGTAGAAAATATGCTGTCAGATCACAAAATCATAATTATATTCCTGTTTTGGATAGAATGGACTATGAATAAAGTATGTTGCACAAAACAGGCATATTGCAACTTTAATTTCAAATTATTTCTTTTGTGAAAAGAAAATCATAGAAGAACATGAATAGGCAACAATTAACCCTTCTGAATCTTTATACTGTTTCTTTTGTCTCTTTCCCTTCCAGCTGGTAAGTATTTTTATTTCCTGTTATATTTTTTCATTCTTATTCCTGAGG
The DNA here is from genome assembly GCF_031877795.1 of Strix aluco. Taxonomy (NCBI): domain Eukaryota; kingdom Metazoa; phylum Chordata; class Aves; order Strigiformes; family Strigidae; genus Strix; species Strix aluco. The sequence goes on along the minus strand of NC_133935.1, from coordinate 79,800,057 downwards.
GGACAGCATATTCTCACGTGGAGCATGCTTCAAAGTGCATTCCTGACTATGGGATTTAAAACATGGTGAAGAGGGTAACAATGTTTTATTTCACTTAATACAATCTAAATTCCATTTTGTAGAGGTGCCTTTATCTCAGGAATTCACAATTCACTTGTCACATACTTCAGCTTCCCTCCTTGGTCCTTTTTGATGTCACAAAACCAGCATATGAAAGTCCTCTATGATAAATGAAAATGCTCTGGAATATAAGTGGTAGGAAGCACATGATATTTTATGCACTGATGCAACTCCATTCTGTTTATATTAAAGGAATTTTTTTCATCATGAGTGCCCTTGTCCTTTTTCTCCACACAAGACATTAAATCTTCTGGGTTTTATTTTCTGGCTTTTGTTTGTGTTATATGTTCTGCTTTTGTTTAGACTCTAAGGAGACCTTTTTTATTCATAACAGAATGTAGGATTACATTTATGAATAGAAGTTATTTGAAAGAGGAAAACGTAATGCTAAGAAACTGACAAAATTTCGAACATCATACGGGAAGCTTGTTTTATGCAACATGCAACCAGTTGGCTAAATGAAATGACAGGAACTCAAAGACCTGGAAAGTATATGTGGAAGACTGCTGTATGTCTTATGCTATATTGCATTTTGTCATACACCATGGTTTTTTAAAGATGAATCTTTTTTGTTTGTATAATACAGACTTACATTTAATCAAAAATCTGAACTTTTGCTGAGGCATATATATAAAGAATTACAATAACAGGAACTGTTTAATAAACAGCATTAACAGCAAGACATATGTTAAGAAAGCTAAGAAGATTCAAGGAATCTTAGACTAGAAGAATTGACCAATATTTTAACAGCCACACCACCTTCTTTGGCAGTGATTTGATATGTGATACCTGTAGGAGAGAGGAATCCAAAATATGGTACCTTGATCATAGATGAACAATGTTTTTGGGAACAATGAGAGATGTACATATGACTTTTAATGACAGAACCTAAAACAAGGTATGTCCTAAACTAACTGAGTGACTAGGACTATGTTGTAATGAGTGTCATAAGCATCATTGTTTCACGGGTGACAAAATGAATAAAAAACCTTATGGTGAAATGAAAAGAATAACATTTTTTCCTTTCTCTTGATAAAGAACTAAAGGAAATGATAATGTGTTTTCTGGTTTGTATTATTTTGGGAAAAATACATCTGTGAACGTGCTGAGTGTCTATTTGAAAAAAGAAATAAGATACACAGATGTTGCATATTTGTCCCTATGTCTTTGTAGATATTGTTGCAGGAGCACAATATTTAAAAGGAAAAAATAAAAATCTTTCAAAGCATTTTCTGAAATGCTGTTTTATAGCCATACACAAGGATCTTATTTTATTACAAAAGATATTCTATCAAAGGCTATTGGCAAAAGCCGTCATTATCTGGCTGTGTCATTTGTAGCTTTACTTCCTATTGAAATATGGGATCCATCTGCTCACTGATCACAGGATAACAGCCATCATTCCCACTTGCTTACCATAAATGATATATCTGAAAGTACCAGAAATGTGATGGAGTGCAAACCCAACCCTTGGTCATTCCCTTAAATCATTCATAGTTAACTTAATTTAGGCCAGGCTGATAGCCCTCCAGCATATTGACTGAATTCCAGCTTCAGTAAGCTCAGTCTGATCCACTTGAAATTTCCAAGGCATGCCTAAAAATCCTCTACTTATTTTCATAATAGCCTATTTAAATTTGTGCTCCATTTCAGTGCTGCATTGGTACATTTGAATCTGACCCATGTGCTTTAGCTTACTGCTGTGTTGTAAAGGCAGTTTTGCTAAACCTTGAAATGAGTGTATCACAGATTTTGAAGAACCATAGCTATGAAATCTGGCACACTAAAGACCAAATCCATGACTTATCAGCTACATGGAATTTGGTCACAGGCTAAATGAATTTGTATGTCACTAAAAAGCCTAAGTTATTTCTCTGTAGGCAGGTTGATCTATTTTCAAATTCCAAGAGGCTTGTATATAACATTTTCTAAATAAGAAAACTTTATTTAAAGAGTTGGACTTGAGAATATGGAGTCAGTACCAAAAATCTGGTCTTCTGCACTCTCATTGATATAGGTGATATAACAAGCAGCCTAGGACTCAAACTGCAAGTGAAAAAGTTTCCTAATCATGCTGTGATTCATAGGTTATCTGAAAGTCAGTCCCATAAACAGATCTCATTCCACAACCAGAGGGACCCTCTGTCCCTCTTCCCAACCACTTGTCTGACCTTGTAAATAACCTAAACCCCCAAATTTTAAAAAGTTATTTTGGATCTCTGAAGAGTCTTTTGGTTACACCTATCTTTAACTTTAATTCTATTGACTGCTAGCTATATAAATTTATTTGCTCTGCCTAGCCAAAATTTTTATTCAAAGTTTATTCACTTGAAAACCTTCTCCTGATTAACCCACCCATGAAGTGCCAGTGAACTTTATACATTGACGAGTGGCACAGAAATCTGCTGAGAATGACCAAGCGCTGCTACTTGTGGTTCCCTATTAAATATATACAGCCAGTGATCTCTCAAACTCCATTCCAAAATTGCCTAAACCATGTATTAAGGATAAAGGGCTAAAGATATGTTATTTTATCATTCAAAATTCTTTCCAAATTAATTGTTTGAAGTGATTAAGAGAGTTAGCAAGATATAATAGACTTGGAGTTCCTATCTTCTGCTTTGGCAAAGAGAGCACTCTTCTTCAGCCTTAATGCAGTATGTGTCAGCAAAGTACAAAATTATTTGTGCTACTGAAAGATTGCTGCTTTGTACATTCATTTAACACATCACGCAGTACATGGGCATGGTAATAAATTCATTTTGCTTGAAAATGGAAAAAAAGGCTCCAGAGCTGCACAGTTATTCCATGTGACTTGACCAAAGACACACTTCCAGTGCATAATTTTAGAATCCCATTTTGCTGTCTGACCTGTGTTAACTAGGACTCTATTAAGTGAGTTGTCTTGTTGAAATCTTTTGACCTCTCCATGATTAGTTAGGAGATGATGTAAGTAGTGCTGAAGGAATGGGTTGTAAGTCATAGTCTGACATTATTCCTCACTAAGCAGCTTCTGCATCAGAAAATATTTCAATTGATTAAAATGAAGCAGCTTCTGTTCTATAGCAGCATTTCAAAAGGCTCGGGCAAGTTTCAGCTAAACTTAAACCTAGAGTTAACTGTGTTTTTTCACAAAGTGTAGTAGATACATCTGATTTTCGTTTGAAAGCTTCAAATGGAACTATGTAAACATAAAAAGAAAAAAAAATCCTAGATTTTCTGCCAAGTATTTTAAATGTTTTGCTAAGTCGCTCATTTAATTTTGCAACTCCTTCTATAGAAGACTTTTAAAATATGGTGTATCTCATTATTTCAGTGTTTTTAAATGTCAATGAGTCTAAATATCAAACAGCTCCTGTGTTGCCTGGGATGAGCTGGGGAAGAAAATGACAAAAAACAAACAAGAACCAAAGTCTTATTTACTGATCAAAGTGAAACTTGCTCTGAAATACCTTTTTCCTGTTTTTTTTCTTCTTTTTTTTTTTCTAAAAGCAATTATTTAGAATTGAACATGGAGTATTTCCATTTGCTTTGGAGTGCAAGAGTAAGAATCTCGTGGAATTATTTGTTGATTTACATTAAGATATTTTCATAAATTGTAAATTCGGTGTTTCCAGGGAGTCTGACTTCAAAGGCAAGATTTTCAGAACTGTGGCATTAAAAAATTGCTAGCATGATCATGAGGAATTGACAGAAATACTTTCTTTTTTCTTATTTCCAGCTAGGAAAACACTGCTAAGCATCATTCCAATGCTTTGTGGAAACAGATGGTATGTGATAGTGAAAGACTATTTCTGACTAAAATATGCTCACTTCTTTTTCTTATCATTCTTATCATTTCTGCCAACTGTCCTTCATTATAGTAATTTGTGTGCATATTTTCTATAGAGTCTTCTTTCAAAAACATAACCCAGACCTTTAACATTTTCTATGCTTCTGTGCTGAATCAGATCAAACCTGGGTCACCAAAGGAAAGATGCTTGTATTTTCTATGTGTGCATTTTGCCACCCTGTTCATATCATTTTAAAAATCTAGTTAAATCCACACAGACTGGTTTCATTTGTGCATTTAACCTCTGCAAAGGTAAGACCAATAAAGATCATATCCAACTGTCACTGTGTTAGATCAAGATCTCAGGCTAAACATATGGTACAGAAAGATTTAGGTATATAACCCTCAAATCTGGATTTGTGGCATAGAATTTCTGTACTTACTTGGTAAAAGATGTGACTGTCAACAGCACAATTTTCTCAGCTTATATAGCTGGAAGTCTGGCATGATGATATATCAGTATGTATTATAAATAGAAAAAGACCAGGCTTTAGTATGCACTCTATTCAAATGCCCAACAGTACCACTGAATAATTTAGTAATTAGAACTGTCTTTATCCATTATAGAACAATTTTACTAACTCCTACTATCTGTACAGGAAAAATGCTGATTGACAGTAGAAGCCTTTTTGTTGTTTGTTTTGTATAGGACAGTACGGAATAGTAAAGTGCATTTCTGTTGATTTCCTCTACTAGACAGCTCAACTTCTGGAGACAAAGTATAATGTCAGGATGAGTGGGTAATCTATTCTAGTATGGCAATTCCTATGAAAATAAAAATCTCCCTCTTGTTAAATGTAAAAAAATTTTAAATTGAAGTTTAAAATTACACTTTTTTTTTTCTTTTTAAAAATATCCTCCTTTCTTCTGCCAGTTCTACCAAAACCTAGCACTGTAGTTATATTGACAATGCAAAATAAAATATTAAAAAACAGATAGGAAAAAAAAGAACAGAAAAACCACATTTTTACTTAAGTTTTTTTTACATGCTTAGGTACCCTGAATTTCAGTCCTATATTCTTGAGGGGGTGGGGAGAGAGAGAGAGGGGATGTGCTAGAACAAGACTCTGTACACATAAAGATAATATTTCAGGGGAAGCAATGGAAAATTCTACTTTCCAAAGGAGTTAGATTTAATGTTCATTATTCAACGTGCCATTATAAACAGTAAAATCTTTCCTTTACTGATATGTGTATGGCTTTTCAGTCTGATTTTTATAACAAGGGAAAGCTTCTTATTTGAGGATAATTAATCTCACTCACAGATTTTTATAGATCACAGGTTTTTTTCCATATTTCATGTTATTAATGCAGATTCCATCTTCCATTATGAGCTTATACTAAGTTGAGTAACTATTTAGATAACTCTCAAAGGCAATACTTTCCTGCAGACATTTGACTATTGTGGTATGAATCATTAAAACAATTTACTTTAGCAAAAAGTAAAAATAAAGCCCAGTTCTGAAAAAGAAGTTTTCATTCCCATGCTGTCTCAGAATTTATTTGCCTATTAATGATTCCATAGTAACCTAACTGGTCATATTGCATTCCTGATGCATCCAATAACTTTTTTGAAAGTTGGAAGGCTAATTGCAAAAGTAATTATTTATAATATCTGAGTGCTTTATTCAGGGGACCCATTAAAAGCATAAACAGTGAGGACAGAGAAAGGTTACAACTGTTTTAAAGGAAAGAAACATATGAAAGTTTTATACAACTATCACTGCTAAACTTGTCCAGATTTTAAAAAAAGACTTCTAATGAAAATAATGTTTTCCTTCAGAGGATCCAGTATGTTTTATACTAACCAAAATAGACTATTTTACTCCCATTATAGCTATTCCACTTTACTTGCCAGTGTTGTTGTCAAAATTTTCTTGTGGTATTCCCAAAATCAGATGTTTTCTTAAAGCCATGCTGTTTAGTGAATTAGTGAGAATTTCAGCTTGTATTTTTTAAAAGAAAGCCCCCCAAAATCACTACTCCAACTTAATGTGATTTTTTGTTTGGTTTGTGGTGGGGTTTTTATTACTGGTAAATCAATCTGGTGGCTGTCTGGGATCAGAATATTTCACATTAGCACTGTTACCAATCTGCTTTTAGAGGAATATAGCACCTCTGAGGGCCAGCAGGACAAGTGGCATCATACACCGTCTGCTGTTCCCTTGCACAGACTGAATCATCCAAAATGTATTTTATTTGCCACAACTATGATTCATGTGGTAAATGATTAACTGTTTGGAAATAATAGTTTTTACATGTTTTCACTTTTTACATGGTGTTAAAAAAACAAAACAAAACAATTGTTAAGTCCTCATGCCAATTGTTCCCCAAAAGATAGGTAACATATGTTAAAATTTGATATTTCATTAAGACAGAAATGCCCTGCTATTAAGTTTCAAACTATTTCAGGTTTAGTTTCACAAAATGTGATTTTGGATAGAAAGAAAAAAAAAAAAGATGAGGCTCTTTAAACTTCGTTTCTTTGTGCGTAGTGGTCTTATGCATTAATGTATAACAACACTGAGCAAGGATGAGGCCTAGGTTTACTCCACCTGCGACAGACTGATTTTACATATCTTCAGAGAAGGAAAGATTATTTGAAAATCTGAATATTTCATGACCCACGTTAATGCCTATATGCACACTCAGTTCAGATTGATGCTTGAAATCATCTTCTTAGACAAGATCCTGAAGATTTAATTTCCAAAGTGTTATTTTAATATAATTTTAAGCTTTGCAGCTTTTGTGAAGCTTTGTTTTCTTTTCTAATGAAGAATAAAAAGTTGTGAACAGTAACATGAGAGGCAATTCCAAACCCCATGTAGCCCTAATCCTCAATATTTCCCACTCCATTGAAATCAATTGTATTTTGGGGTATTCAGTGACTCTAAGGTATTTTTATAGTGAATTAATATTTTCCTAATACATAAGGACATGCTAGTGTAGTTTGCCAGAATTTTTCCTTAATTTAACTAGTACTTGAATTTTTATATCACTTGCTGTTCTAAACTATGATATTTCTCACTTCTTTCTTTCACTTCCCAGTCTTTGGACAATATTTCTGAGACATGATATGAGCATGTAAGTCTCTTACTTTGCATTGCCAGCTCTGCGTTGTGTCAATAGACAGAAGTAGGGGGTGTATGGAGACAGTGAGGAATAGAAACTTCTGTGGGTGGACTTGGGAGGGCAAGGACGTTGCCTGACAGTGTGTGGCAAGCCATATCTGCAGCACATCTATCTAAGCGTTTTGTGCTACACTCCTCGAGCTACATTTATGAAATAATCAAGACTATGGCACATAATGCTAGTGTGAATGTAGGTGTGATCTGAAGGAGGATCCACATCTGGAATGTAGATGCCCTCCTGCAGAGTTAGGTAGGCCAGACATCTGTATCTGGATACATCCTGAAGCAAAAACCCCCTTACATAGGGAACAGTGCAACGTCTTGACCTTGGAAACATTCATTATGGCTGGAGAGGGATTTTTTAGACAGAATGTTCTTACCAGCTCTAACTTTTAGTTGATGGGTAGGGCAGGGAATAGCTTATGTTTGATGTGGTGGAGGAAGCCATGGCAAAACTCTCCACTGAGCTCCTCCTGGGAGACCAGGAATGAATTACATGTGACAGATGTTAGTCACTTAATGAATAATTGGAAGGGCCTCAGATACAACAGTGATGAGAGCACTGTAAGAACCCATGGAGAATATAATCATGATGGTAACAAAAGATGGAGGAGTGTCCAGATTCAGAGCAACATGCCAAGAACATGACCTAAGATGTTAAACTGACTAAAATATCAACAGATCAAACTGAGCAAGGCTGAGACATAATGTCATCCTTCAAATTGCAGATTTGGGACTGAATTTGGACTTAAAACAACAGTTTGATACTCTTCCCACTGAAGTCTGTGGCGAGCTGCCAGCTGACCTCAGTGGGAACAGACTTAGGCCAGAAGCTACTGTGCAAGTAGAATTTGCAAAGTGCTGAACTGGTACATTGGAAAAAAATTTCAGTTTGCATGCCAGAGAATGCAGAGGTGGTGGGGTAAAAACCCACAAATGACTAAACCAAATGATAAAGGATAACATACATTCCAGGATGGAGAGTCAATGGCAGTAGGTAGTTGAAGAAGATAAATTAAAGATGAACTAGAGAAAGAGAGTGAAACCAGCACCAGCAGCTAGTTGTAAGAAAAGGGATTTAATCTCCAACCAGTCAAATGGCACAGCAGAGATGTTCTGGCCACTGACAGTGGCAGTCTGGTGCTGGGGAAGCCCTGAAGAAGACAGTTTGAACGGAATATTAAAACCAATACCTTCTGCTTATCTCTGTCAGTGTGGGCATGAATGAGAATCAAAAATATGCTGATTTAGTGGAGAACTCTACTCTTGTGGACTGTGGGATTAACCACAGTAACCATATATGAATTTGGAATAAAATGTCTGCCTACCTGACAGAGTGGTTAGAGCAAGGCAGTTTCTGAAAATAACTGTAATACTGAATACAACTTCAATATCAAAACAAAGGAACTAATCAATTTTTTTTAAGAAGACAAAGTTCTAATGTAAAATGGAGGTTCTGCACTGATTTCAGATAATGATGTGACCTGCACTTGGAGAAAATCAGCAATGATAGAAACAACTTCAATGCTGTGACTAAATAACAAATGACATCTAACATAATTCGATTGAACAGTTTAAATTAAAATGTCACATTCCTGACAATCGATGCTTCTCTGAATGAATGTGTTAGGAAATTGTCACAATGGATCTGCCTTAGAACACAGCACCGCAAATAGAAATCACCCAGAACATTGCCATTGTTATTGCTGATGCTAGGTATTAGCTTGACTTTGATGTGTGTTTGAGCTTTTCAGCTTATTAACTTTCATTGCATACAAGTGCCAAAGCATTCCTAACATCAGCCTTTCATGGAAATCTCTGGTGTGTGAGATCACTGAAGCATGGATCACCCATCACTGGAGCATGTAATAGGGTTGCCAGAGCTAGTGGAGATCCATGCTGACCCAACTGGTACATCAGGATGGCACAAGCTTATTAGTTCGAGCAGCACGACTATGACAGCTGAATTTAGTCCACTATGGGGGCCATAGTTTTCAATCTGGGTCACCTCTTTCATCAGAAGTGGTCTAGCACAGAATTTTGTCCACATAGGAACCACATGTTCCTATTGAGCTGCATTTTTATTAGCAAACAAAATTACTATTTTTTTGTGATTTTACTTATGCAGCTAGTAATGGTAAGTATAATATTGAAAATTTAAAATAGAGCATGTACAAGTCTTTTTTTTCCCCTTCTAGGAAGCTCAGAGTTTTTGAGTCTGGGTTAGTTTTTGTTTTGGTTGGATTTTTTTTAAATTTTGTTTTAGAAGAAATTTTGTCAGCATTTTTGGTACTGAAGATTGAAAAAATATCATGTTGTCTTCAAAATATAAGAAGGAATTAATTCCAAAAGAATGCTTCATTTCCAAGGTATACCTGATATATACATTCACCTAATTTTATATATATATATATATATCTGAAATCAAATGTCTTATTGACTTAAAAAATAAAAGTTTGGCTTTGAAACTAGTGCCTTTGTTTTTTTAATGTTTTAATTTTTAATGTCAGTTCTTTCATTACCTAGGACAGCACAAATCTGTAACATGCTTTAATCTGAAAAACACTTTGTTCAATTTTTTTTTTTTCTATCTGAATCTAGATGTGATTAGCAATAGCAGAATCATCATTAACAGAGTTTGTTCTACAGAGGTGACCTGAACTCTACAGGGTTCATACTTGTCTGTGACTGCCTTTGTGGTTTCTATGAACTGAGTTGTCTCCTTGTCATACATCAGAGATTCTGTGGGCAAACAAGAGGAAAAAAAAGCAAGAAAAATAAAAAAACTTTATTGTTTTCTTTACATTCTGGGTGAGCTAACATCTGTTGACATTGAGGCATCTTTTTCTATAGTTATTAGAATATTAAATCTGTCTGTATAAACCTGAAGTACAGAAACATGACAGACATATGTAAGAATGACAGATAGCAAGGTGAAGAATCAGAGGCTTAACCAATTGCTCCCTGATGTCAAGCTGAGAATCAGCAGAAATAATCATTTTGGCATCAGACAGGAAAAGTCAAAGGTCAGGATTTAATGCCATCACAGAAGGATTCTTCAAATAAGCTAAGCAGTTGCTTACTAAAGCATGACTATTTGTTGTGTTTAGGGATTCAGAGCAAAGCATGATGTGAATGGGAATGCAAGGTCTCCATGACAAAACTGGGGGAACTGTCTTATCTGGAAAATCTTTCCCACAAGCATTTCTTTACTTGAACAAGTCCATACAAAACAGGTGGGTAGACTTCTCCTCTTTCCTGCTTTTCTTCTCCTTACCTAATAACAATTGTATTAAAATCTTATAATCTTTATAATTTACAATGAAATAAAAACCAATGTCCTAGTTCACTGAAAATTGAATGTACTGGTGAACAGCAAATGCAAAATTGCTCAAGTGCCAGCCTCAGAGCAGAATCAATGTCTTAGTTATTGTTCCAGCACAGAACAGCAAAATGTGACTCCCAATGCCTTCTGTTGTCAAGGATGCTCAACTGCAGAGCAACAGCAAATCTGCTGGACCACTGTCCCCCCAACACGAGAAGGAGTCTATTTGTGCAGTCCTGCTTATCAGTGGGCACATTAGTGCTAAGTCAACCAGAAGCTTGGATGAAGTCCCTGGATTTACAGATCTGTGCTTAGGATGGTGTTTCCTGCAGAGACTCAGAATCTCAGTCGTCAACTTGACAATCTGATCAAATAGTCACTTCTTGTAAGTGCCCTAAGTATCCACATACCTTTGATAGCTACAAAAGGTATGAGCTTTCTACATCTACTTAATTCGAAAAGCTGCTATCACACATTCTTCAGAAGATCCTAATGTATTTGACTGTTGGAACTACTGGGAGAAATCAAATAGAAGGGAGTCAATGAACTCAGTTCCTGCAGTATAATTTACCTGTGTCTGATACAAGTCTTCATGCTGATTTTTCAGTCAAAGAAAATGGTCAAAGAGATATGCCATTCCTTGAGGATTAGGGATAATGAAAAAGCAGATCTAGCTCAGGTTAAAATTGGTTAGAGTATTAAGCATCAAGTCTGATACTGATACACTCTTGTTCAGTGATGAAATTTTACATATGACTGACTTACAAAGTTATCCCTCATTCCACAGAGTGTTTAGGAGAGAGGGGAGGGATTTGAATAACCTCAGACTTCTTCTACAGGATAGGATGAACTTTTGAGGACAGAGTAAGAAAGCTTTCCTCATGCTTTTGATTCTATCTTCAGAGTTCCCCTGATTCCCTTCCCAAGCCCAACAACACAAATGTGTATGCATATGTGTATATGCAATCTGTGTAATCAACTTGAGAATTCAGAAGTTGAATGTTTTGCCGGCTCTTGGAGAAAGTCTCAAATTCATTGTCCCTTCAAATTCTAACCCCATTGGAGGCAATATAAAAAAATCCCTTTAAATGCAATAGGGGGAAAATACATGCTTAGGATAGATCAATATCAAGTTCATTGAATGCCAGGAGATTAAGAGGGGAGAAAATGAGAGTATAGAGACAGTAACTGGAAAGTTAAATAGGGAGCAAGACTACTACAGGTAGCATTGGCCATGGCATCAACCTTGTCCTCATACTTTTTAACAACTGTAATTTGGGATCTAAATTTTTAGATCCTTGAGAAAAATCCCCTTTATGATTTCTTAGATGTCCATCTGATACCCATTTGGAGGTCATCCTTGGGTATTTGAAAGTTTTCTATTTCTATTTTTTCTTTAAATTTTCCTGTATTTTTGCTTTATCTTTCCCCCCTACTCCCACCTTACAGCATATTTAACTCACACTATAAACCAAGGGATGAATCTGCAGAAGGACTTGAAGACCTGCTGCTTCTGTTGACAGCAGCTGGAGGGTTTAGGTGCTTTGCAAATAAAGTTCCTACTGGTTTCCAAAATTATCAAATAAAATATTTCCCATTTGCCATGAACTAAGCAAAGAAGTCTCCTGATTCCTTTTAATGGCTTACTGTGTTGTGTATGTGAGACACCCAGTTTGGAACTGCTGGAATCCATAGCATGAAATGAGTCATTAGGTTAAGGGAGGAATATAATAGCAGAGGAACTACTTTAACAGAATAGATCAATAATCCATTTTATCCAGCATCTTGTCTCAATTCTGGATACTTCAGAGGAAGGTGTTAAACCCACTTAGTGCATGTGATATTATACCACAGGGGATATTTCTTCCTTACCCCATCTGGTGATCAATTTATACCCTGAGGCTTATGGATTGAATTCACATTGTAACTATTCAATACTTTCATTTCAAGATCCAGAAAATGTATATTTCTAAATGCTGCTACATCTGACTACCAGATACAGCAAGTCTGGAGTTTTAAGAAAACTTCCTTTACTTATAATTTATAAGCTAAATTTTTGCTATTCTTTTCACTCATATTTGTAAAATATTATAGCTACTCTAAAGCATCTTTTTTTCTGAGTACCAATGCCAGGATTAATTTCCAATGATTTCAAGCTGAAACTCTGAATAAAGTTCTTTTAACTAAGACTGTGACACTATGAAGTTTACTTATGCATGTTTCCACTATTTAAAAGAAGAATAAAGGTTAAAGATCACCAAAGATGTTCAACTTACTGGGTGGAATCAGGACGTACAATGTTAATTTCTTCTCATGATTCTAGGGCCGAAACTTCAGCAATCTGTTGTAGTTAAGGGTGCAACTTGCTCAAGGTCTTCCTTCTTTTGTTATTTATGGCTAAGATTTTCAAAGGAGTGGAAGGATGATTGCGATCTATTTCCATTTAATTCCATTAGTAAGTGGTTCCCAGGTCCTAATACAGCTTTTGAAGACTGCTCATTAGTTTATCTAGAAGAGTGTATTCCCAAACCGTACATCAGTTTTCATTGTTATAATTTACTGTATTACTTGTCCTAAATTTGGGCTCTCATATGGTTTTCCAACCCATGGGAAATTCTGACATTTTGACATTTGTTTTCCTTCTGACTTATTATGAAATATCAAACACTTTGAAACTTTATGTCAAACAAAATATTCTGAAATATTTCTGCTTTGGCCTTATTAAAATGTTTTAAGGTAGATTGTACTTTAAATGTTATTTATGAAGATAAAGCAAATATTCTGATGATTTCTGCAAAAAAAAAATTGTTGATAAAAATGTTATGCTCCTCTGAAATTTTCAAGCTCATCTAGTCAATGTTTTTACTGAAAACCTGCTCCTTTGGAAAAAATAATGCCTAGCTCCTCTGTGACTGATCATTACAATCTTGGACTGTCAAACTATGGGGAAAAAATGTAAATTTATATTGCTATCATCATGGATGTTCTTATTAAAATACAGATCACTTGAAACTTGACTAATTAATAATAAATCTGAATAGTCACTTGCAGTAACATAAGCAGGACTTGACTCTCCTTGCCTAGCTGTTTCATAAAGTAGCAATGTTGCTGAAATCCAGTGTGATTTGAAACAAGTATTCTGCATTTATCTGAGTTGAAATGTTAGTTAAAATTCCACTGAAAATGAAACTATGACAAAACATAAAGCCTTTCAGATAATTGCAGAGGAATTTTTTCAGGACTATTGTTCTTCAAGTGGCATGTGAAAATTTAGCTATTTTCAAGACTTCTATTCTGTATGGTGTAATCCATTTGCTTCATCCCAGTAGAACCCCCCATGACATCACTAGGAATGAGAAAAGTATAAAAAGATGAGAAATTTGCCCTCAAGCCCCACAACTAGGCTTTAATCAACATCTAAAAGGTGTATGTGGTCCCTGCAATGAAAAGGAATTACACATATGGGAGAACTTTGCCCTTACAGCACAAAGTTCCACAAAGGTACATGTTAAATGAGGCAAGATTTTCAGGAGCAATCAGCACAGGGCTAACACAACTTCTGCTGAAAACAAAACAAGCAGGTTTGGCCATAATCTCTCATGTCCTTTCCTACTAGAAAAGTGTCAAAATTGAAAAACATGGTCTGAACGTCTCTGTATGTCACTGGCTCAGAGTTTATCTTTGCATTCTAACAGTAATTTAGAACAAGACTTTTGAAATTGCCATGCATTTTCTTGATGGGGAATAAGTTACAGATGATGTGTTACATGCTAGAGTATTCCCACGTGAAGTTAGACGATAGTCTCCATGGCACACAGTGAAGCCATTTGCAGTTGGTCTTATCTTGAAAATGCAGATTGCTCGCCAAAAGGTGTTCCTGATCATTCAAGTCTGGGCAAAATCTCACATGATCCAGAGGGCACATGTTTGATTTATGTCTGAGATACTCTTTTACACTCCATTACTCACATAAGTTAATTGCACAACACTGCATAAGCACATGTGTTGGAGGACAAGACTCATTTACTACACAGTCCAAAGGGGAAGCATCAGATTTTCTGGATTGATATTTAGTACTTGAACGATGAAAAATGTTGTGTCAAAGCCAAGGAGCTGGAATGACTGTCAACTGGTGTCATCTTTGCTCTGGCTTTCAGTAACTTTCTGTAATTAGATACTAAATTTTGTGCAATGTACACTTGATACTCCAACCTTGTCAGCTCTATTAAATTAAATACAATCTGGGAGAGAAATGCAGAGAGCCTAGACATTGTGGCCAGCTTTGAAATCAGATGTTGTATTTAAAAGCCTTCGTATTTTTACCATTTTTTTCTTTTCTTCTTTCTTTTCTTTTGTTCCTGAAGGATGACTGTCAAATAGCTCCCAAGTTTCTGGGGACTGCTGAGTCAGTTGGAAAGTTACTGAATTACATTCTTCAGTCTGGTGAATTAGTAGATGTGGATTAATGGTTCCATAAGACCTTCAAACACTGACTTCCAGCTGAGTATAGTTTATTGCTGTATCTGCTGACTCTACTAAAAGGAAGTTCTTGGTTTGAGTCTCAGAGTTAGACATTTAAGTATGCATTTTAAATGAATTCAGTTGAGTCTCTTGTTACCCTGTGATTCTAAACTTGCAAGGTGGGAGCTTTAAATTAAAAAGCTAAAGGGAGATCAGATCTACTCTCTTTGTTGTCTCAATCCTTTAATCTCTTACTAGCCTATGCAGTTTGAGACTGGGTGCTCAAAGTTGCAACTTAAATATTTATAAAAATTTTCTGCCTGTAATATACCTTTATATGATATGTCTGTACTCTATGATAGAGTAGGTTTATTAAAATAAAACAAAAAAATATCCCAGAAAGCTCAATCATTTCTGGAGAAGACATTTGATGCTTAACATGAGGTGGTAACTCTTATAAAAATTATAAAACACTGTTGTAGCCATTTGTTTTTCCAAAATTCTCTGTGCACTGTAAAGCTTTAAGTATATACAGCTTCTCTCCGAACTAGATGTGTTTCAGCAGCTGGAAATAAACAGGGAACAGAGGCAGAGAAAAATTATGATGAAATTAACTGTAGGTCCAGTTGTGAATCAAAGACAAAAGCAGAGCTGATAAAATGTTGGAGCTAAAATCCATGAAATCAGGTGAGTTTACACCACTTGAAAATGTGTGACCCTTAATCTACTTCATCAAATAGTACACAGTTTCCATTGGTCCCACAATATGATCACATTTTTCTTCCTTTCTAATTTGCTACTGTTATTAATTGCTACTCCTACTATTATTGTTGTTAACTCTCTATTAAAGACTGATGGACCTTAAATGAACTTCAGGAAAGGACTTCTGAAACTCAGGTTTAGTGTAATGAAGTGGCATTTTAACTCATTTATTTTCCCAAGCCATTTCAGGTTATCAAATAGTTTGATTTTACCTATTTATTTATTTATTCATTTATTTATTTATTCTGAATGAGGGTTCAGTATGTGCTGCTTGGTCTTAATTTCTGAAATAAAGAAAAAAGAAGGAAAAGGAAGAAAAAGAGAGAGACAGTGTGCCAAAAACATTACAATGGCCATTCAGGCTTCCTACTAGATTATTCAGAAGTAAATATTCAAACTAAGCTGCTTTATGTTTTAAAAACCTATGGAAAATATATATTAGAACTGACCACAATATTTACAAAATTTTGTTGTAAATACATGGGTAGTGCGGGAAAAGACAATAGGAAAGATGAGATAGAAATACAGAGAAAGACTGAGACATAGTTCTTACTTTTTAATAAGCCTCACAAATCACATAACATCCTTTAAACAATGGTTACACTTTGGACTCCTGTTGAGCCTACTTCACCATTGATATTGCAAGTATGACACCTCCATTTATTAACCTCTCCATTTTATGATCTGTTAGTCATAGATGCACATGTGCTTCACAAGCCATAACAACACCACCTGTCTAAACATCTTAAAAACAAGGCATCTAAGTGCATAAGCAGGACACGTGCTACCTGGCAATGGGGAGTGTATCCTGGTGGTACAGGCAGCGGAACAGCAATGGCCTCAGCTGCTCATATGGTACACACTTGTGGTCAGCTGGCATTGGGCTTGGCTGAATAGTGAGAAACTCTCAGGTTTAAACAGTTGCAATATTATTTAAAGGGAATAGGGGTGTGAATTTGTTATGTGATCATGTAATGGAAGAACTTCTCACGATACATGTGTGCAAGCCACAGGGGCAGGGTTGTGAACACTAACCTTGAATCTCTGTTCTTTCATGGAGTGGTACTATACTGTACCTTTCCTCTCAGTAAAAATAAACTCTGTAAAAGTTCAAATGAGTTACCTTATTTAAAGGTCAGGGGAGATATCTTTGGTGTCCTGAATATTCTAGCAATCACCCAGTCCTGTAAAGCAATATCGTCTAGCTTTGAATACCTCTGTCCCACCTATCCTTCCTCAGATACTTCAAAAAATCCAGCCATTGGTCAGATGTTGAATGAATATTCTTGCTAGCAGACAGTTATACCAAATAGCTCCTTGGCAGCCATGCATTGGAAAGAACCTGTCTGCTGTCCTTTCATTTACTTGTTTGCTTAGCATAGGTGTCCCCTGAAATAGCATTATGTGTCTTCTCATATATGATAAATTGAATTAATGTTATGAACATGAGGAACGCTTCTCTCCATATTCCTTTTTTTAGACACAAGTATTGATCAAAGGCTGGAGAGTAGGGGCAGAAAAGCTGCACTATTGAACAAGCTCAACCAGTGCAGATTGTGTTTCACAAAAATGCAAGCTCTGTGCTCCAACCATGGTTTATACTGGTGTAACTGGTGAGACAAGACTGTGTTCATGTTTGAAGCACAAGAAGGATGGACTCTGATATCACCACCTCTGCATATCCTTGAGAAGTCAGTGGCTGAGAGCAGAGATCGGTGCTTCTTGCTTGCAGTGCAGTCTGCACCATGGATAATACCTTGGAGACAGAGAAGTGACCTCATATCACCCTTCATCTGGAACAAGAGGCAGCCTGGCACCAACCATGCAATCCTAGTGCTTGTTTGCTCCATGTAAATGTTCCAGCAATTTCGCTCATAAGCTGCTGTGTGTTTCCTGCTCTCAGCATGGCTCCTTCTGCCCTTACACTGTGCAGAAAGCCCAATGTAAAATTGGATCATGCAGAAATTTTGAAGTCGTTATTGTCTTGTGGGTGAAATAAGGATGATTTTTAATAGATGTTATTTGTTGGTTTAGAAGATACAAACTTTTGAAGAAAGGCAAACATAAGTTTTCCAGCAGTGAGATTTTGAATGGTTCTCAGTGGAAATGCTACTGCCCTGTAACCAACAAAACAGTTCATTTAACTCCTGTCTTTTTGGGAATCCCTTACCTGACTTTAATTACTAAAACACACTGAATGAAATCCTGGTCTTTCCTAAAGCTATTAGCAGCATTCCCCTGGATTCCACCAGGGCCAGGATTTCACCCGCTCCCTCACATTCCTGCTTTGGCCTCCAAGCTTTGTAGCTAAGAAATTTCATAACTGAATCGCTCATCTCAGCCCACAGGGCATGGCTGTTGACCCCACTTTTATGCAGCTGGTGTGGAGTACAAGGACGTTTCAGGAAATTTCATCTGCCATGAGGTGCTTTCCACCACACTATCTATCACCTTAACAACTGCTGGGGAGTGAGTACATAATGTGCTTGACATTAGCACCTGTTTTTATAACACTCCAGTTAAATACCAGAGGCCAAGACTACTGGGTCTTATTCAAAATACTGCTTACCCTCAAATCAGATTGTTTCCCAGAAAATGCTGGAGACAAAAATGATTTCCCAAAAGACAGTCAGCATCTTTAATCTACTGGGGTGATTGCTTGTAAAAAAAATCCCTGATTACACCTCTAAGTTGAAATTAGTCATGTTTAAATGTCAGTGATTGGAATACCTGACACTGTAAACCTGAATGAAGGAGAGATTGACAAAATATCCTAATCAGGAAGGGAAAGCATTAAATTAACTTAATATTCTAATGTACTTTAATGAATTATACAAAGGATGATTAATTTAATTCTAAACCAAATCAATAGTGACAGGCAATGGATTTTTAATTCTTACTCTAGTATCTATTACAGGTTTGTGCGGCAATGACTTTGGTAAAATCCCTGCCCAGTTCTTCATATTAAGATATCCAAATAGAAAAAAACCCAAATAATTTTTTTTTAAAAAAAAGCATAGAAAATATCTACCTTATTTATACCAAACAGTGAATGTAACATCATCATCTCAGAGAAGTCAAGCAAAGATGGATGTCCAGTGGCTCCTAGATCTGAAAGAGGAGTTATAATCATGTAGTGCTATCCCTGATGTGGCAGAAACTACATCATTTTACCTACTAATTCCCTTGCAAAGCTCACCATGTCCAACCCAAGCACATATTTTGCTCATCATACCTTATATTTAAAGTTCTGGTGACTTTGCCACAATCCTAGAAAAATTATTCCAGTGACAAATATCCTTAGTATTTGTACTGTATCCTACTGTCTGGTCTTTGTATTATGGTGTTCATGTATTTGCCTTAAAAATATTTTTTTTTTTTTAATCTAAAGCTCTGATTGCATTGATAATTATGGATCATAATAACACATAGGCTTTTCAATTATTAAATTGGATAGGCCTTGCATTCCTAATGCTGTTTCTGTACTACTCCGTAACTTACCTGTACACAAAAGGTAGATACATTTATGTTAATGAGATTCTTTATCTGTTACTCTTTTCCTGCTATTAAATAACAGAAATACAACAAAGTCTGTTTACTGCTCATATTTTCATATTATTTAAAGAAATAAATTTTACATTATCTTCTTTATATCTAACGTTTATGCATGATAGGCAGAAAAAGAGAAGATAGAAATATAATTTATACCGTATTAAAAGATGTGACATGAGTAATAGGACACTCACCCTAGAATTTGTATGAATAGTCGAAATGCTACATACCCCCACTGACAAATGTCTCTGAGTTCACAGCCATGAATTGTACCTGGCCACTGTAGACTTTTACTGAAGACTACATGTTATGTGTGATTGTTTAGATTTTCCTTTCTTATTTGTCAAGTTAAATGTAATACTAAGAAGATACCATATTTACACGTGTGAAAAGAAACCCATAATTTTGGTGTATATCCTTCCTAGATGAAAAAAATTGACATAAGGTTACCTTCTTCTTTGTCTGACCAGGTTCACCCTAGTCTTGTGATTAAAACATCACACAGTCAAACAATTAAATTGTCAAGGAGTTCAGCAACAAGGGTAAGATTTGTTGCCTCTTCATTACTTCACATAATTCTTAGGATGTCTATTGGTTTAAATACAGGTATTTGTGGTTATCAATCACTTTGGAAAATAAACCTTGGAGCCAATCTTCACTTATTTGTTGATGGGGTGAACACATCCGCCTGCAGCCACTGGTTAGCAAGCACATGTAATTCAGGAAAAAACAGTTCTGTTGTCTATGTTAAAGCATTAAAATTGTAAGTGTTTACACTGTTGGAAGTTTTTATGGGCAGAGGAGAGAGATTCAGCAAACGATTTCCCAGTGAAAACACTTTATAAGGAAGTAAATGACATTTTCTATATTTCTGGGTGTTTTATAAGGTATATAGTTCTTTATTTTGTGTCTCTGAGAACTGTAGTCCACCCCAGAAACTTTAATGGTACCTTAAATGTGGAACAGTGTTGGAGAGAATATTTAGCAAGCTGGGGTCTGAGACAGGGAAACTCAGTTTCTGATGTCTGCCTCTGGATCTGAACTACTTATAAGTCAGGGAGCAGGAACCAAAGTCCAGGTCTCCACTTTACCCAATGCCTGTCCTAATCATTCTTGTTCACTGAATCATGAGTCTTTTCTAAGAAGTGGAACAAAGTAAACGTTTTCACCTGAAACAGCTCACATATAGTTCTCCCCTGGGGGGAACAAGAGGTGTGGATTTGAAATTAATCCTTTTTATAAGAAGGTGAGCTTTGAACCCAGGTTTTCTGACTCCTCCCTGAAGTTCTCTGGATAGGGAGATAATGTATAGAAGGGGTTACATGGTGCTTTTAGAAACGGACAACTTGCTTGTCCAGAAGCAGGAGACAAATCCAAACTATGAGGTCTAACTGAACATTATCATGAACTTTATCATGAACTTAGAATTCAAGCCTCCTTAGAAGGAATAGGGATCCAGTGCTCTTTTTCTAAATATCTCTCACTGTCTGTTTTGGTTGGTGATCTCAGGTGGCTTCTGCGCTCTGCCTAGAGGTCCTCTGCACTCTACCATACACGGAACTCAAATATCTAACCAAAAGTCTGCCCACAGACTGCACTGTGGGCAAACACTTAGAAGATAAGCATTGTGCTGGTAAATGTAGTGAACCAAAGTGTTCTACCAGTACATGTATTGATCCCTAAATTCCTTTGCAGATTCAGATTTTAACTCACTTTAATTTCTGAAAACATGTCATCTAGAATTCTCCCCATTATCAGTGGGGATAAATAGGCAACTCCAGGAAGAGAGTGACCTCATCCCAAGATAGTTGTGCTATGCCAGAGGCACTTCCTTTGGGAGATTCTTCCTACTTAAAGTAGACATTCTTTCTGTTTGTGGGGTTTTGGTTGTGTTTGTTTTGGTTTTTTTTCCTTTCTCTTTTTTTTTTTTTTTTTTTTTATTTATTTAAGATTTCCCCTAGAAGGAAAAATCTATTTCTGTTGACTAGAGAAGCATAAATGATCAATTTAGAATAAATGCCTAATTTTCAATAGGTGGAATCAGTTAAATTAACACTAGCTTTCATGAGTTGCTTTGCTATCTGTAAAATTACAGCTGTTCATTGCCTCACCAGGAGACTGTAAGGTTAAATACATTGAAGATTGAGAAATGTTTGAAAATGAAGACTGTAAATGATCTATGAACACAGAAGTCAGCAGGAATCTTGCTACTGACTTCAGTTATGCCAGGATTTAACCTGAATGATTTTAGTTATATTTGGAGGAAGCTTTTATTCTTTTTTATGTCATAGTATTCATAAAACAGGCAAAAAAGTTAGTATTTAATGGGTTTCAGAAAACCAGGCTTTCTTATTATGAACTGCCTACAAAAGACAATAATAGAACCCTGAATAGCAAGGAAGGCTTAAATAACCTCTTGACCATATCACTTGCATTATGTTTTATAACATTTCTAAGTATGATCACTTTTGCAGATGCTGGGTGCTATGGTTCTCGCATGGGGACTTCAGCTATTTAGAGATGCATGGATGTATATAGCATATTGTTTCACTGAATTTCAGCTACTAAGACGCCAGATACACACAACTAGAGAAAAAATATTTTGTCATTATACAGGACTGTGGTAAATTCACAGAGAATTTTTGGTCTTGATAATCTCAAAACAGTAACAACCTTAAAACCATTCTTGTATTTCCTTAAGCAGTAAAGATGCAGAACAGACATGATTATGTTCTGCCTAATATCATCAGATGATGGAGCAGTTCCCAGTTCCTACACCTAGCTGTGTGCCCAGCTGCAACCCAGCTACATACCAGTCAGAGTACACCAGTTTTTCTCCCCTACCTTGTGTCTAGGCAGGGGAATGGGCCAATAAAACCTTCAGTACACTCTAAAAAGTTGATTGGCCAATGGAGTATAAACACAGACTTTTGTTTCAGAAGTTGTTTTTTTAATAAAAGTTAAGCTTCTGCAGATAGGTCACCTTGGCTACTGTTATCCTGATGACTGCTGGTCACTTCTCAAGGAAGCTTTCTATCACTCTTTCTCTGAAGTTTCAGGAGAACTTGGAAACACATGGGTATCTAATAAAATAGGGCATATGAAAATACATTCTCGTGTAGATTTAGGTATGCAGTCAAGTGTGTAAAATCAGACTCTGCCAAGCATTAGGGATATCCTAGCCAGTCAGTTCTTCTATGGCAACTACAGTGTTGGTTCACTGCACTTGAAGGATGATATCTTAGCAAGAATACGTGTGGGACACTCAAAGTCCTGTAAGGTGTCTAGAGGTAGCCTGAATATTAATTATTTTAGCTAAGGACAGAATTTAAATTGTCTAGTGGAAAAATATAATAATAGTACCTTACAAAATGATGAAAGAAGCAAAATATTCCTTTTATCTCAAAACATTTCCCAAAAGACCTTGTGAGATAATAACACTTGGCTTGCATGAAGAGAAAAAGAATTGTTTATATTTTTCCAAATATAGAGAAATTGCACTTCTTCCTACAAAATTCAGCAGAACTTGTGGAATTTAAAAGGCAAACTCCTCTCCTGGAGTTCCAGAAAAAAATAATTCCCAACAATAAGCTACAGTTCGCCAGCTCTGACCTCCAAGCTTTTGGACGTCATATGTTTTCAAATCCTCACAATCCACAAGAGAAAGCCTGGCAAAAAGAGAAGTGTGGGTTGCTAAGGGAGTTCTGCAGGAAAAAAAGACCACATGCTAGTTCTGTGAGTGAGAGGGTAACCCCTAAATCACATACTGGAGTAAGCCCAAATTTCAGCTACTTATGGGTCAACAGAAGAGAATAACACTGATGGCTTTAGAGAGAAATCTCTGATGCTTGAGTGGATGTGAAGTGGAAATAGTACTAATTTAAGGACTAGAAAGTTTTTATCTTTAACTTCGTTTTTACTGTTGCAGTAATTCCAAATCTTATCCAAGCTGAAAGATGACTTTTATGTAAAAAAATATGTAGTTATTGGAGGATGATGGTTGGTATCACGATGATAGAAACCCCTACATATGACTCAGCAAAGTATTAAACCTAGCCGAGCTGTTCAAGCTGAGCCTATATGCCTGGAGCACCTATAAGTTTTTTGTTCAGCAGTAAATTAAAGTAAATCTTTATATAATTGCCTATGCCTGTCATATGAAAGCCTCTATTCCCTCCCCCTTCTTTTGCAAAACATTCACCTTTTTCAGACATATTAAATACATTCAGTTCAGCACCAGGGAATATTCTCAGAGTTACGTGTGAGCCTTAGATACATCTCCATACTGTTTTGATTCAATACATGTAAGAATGTTTTCTGAGATGCCTATGGCTCGTGATGATTTATAACCTGAAATATTTTTTTTAATGTGATGAGGTTAACCTAGTAGAATTTTTATGCAAAATCTGTCAGTGACGTGAGAAAAACAAGAGTTTTGACTATCTGGTAGCCATCCATTATGCATACATGTTGGTAATAATAAAAAATGATCTGTGTGTTTGGCCCAATAATAAAAGCACATATAGACTCTGTAGGCTTAAAGTTCAGTGTTATGTATTCTGAAAAGAAAAAACAATTCAAAGATTAATGAAGAATCTCTAATGTTTTCCCCCTCCAACGTTGCTGTGGGAGAGCATCATTCCTATTAAGGGAAAAAAACAAACAGAAATATTAGATATGAAAACTATTTTACATGGTATTTTACTTGTTTCAGTGTCATATTCCCAGAAACTAATTTATAATATAACAGCTATCTTTTTCCTGTTACTCTATGAAGATTTAGGATTTTAAACCAGGTTCAAATAACAGCCACCATTCTTTTCCACTAGTCGAAAAAATGGAGTCACTATAGGTAGATCAGGGTAAAAGAATTGTACAATAGTTCAACAAAAAGGAATAGGATCCTTTCTTTACTTAGTGGAAACTGATTTAAAAGCTGTCTGGTTCACATCAAAATGTCTTCCACAAAACTGATTCATTCTACTTTCTAAATTACACAGAACTAAAGAGTTTGGGATTTTTTTTTCTTTTTTTCTTTCTTTTTTATTTTTTTACAATGTCCAAGCTACTCACATAGAATGTTTTACAATGGTGATCAAATCTGATGCCCAGAAAAAGCTGTGGGAATTGAGGCCCATGAAATCTTGTTTCAACTGCTTTTATATTTGCTGTCGGAGATGGATATCATTCTCAAAAGAAGAAGGGCGTTACTTTGGCTCTTAGTGTATTGCTGATCCTTCCCTTGTGTGCTTGTCTCAGGAGAAGCAGGAATAATTGTATAGCTTAGCTCTCAACCAGTGATCACTAAAACAATTTATTGGTCATCATTCTATACTCAGTAACAGTACAGTCTGGAAGCCTGTAAAACTACGAAAGAGTTTCCCAAAACTGAAAAAAGAAAGGCAGTTATCTGCCCCAAGCCCCTTATTATTGTGCTTTTCAATAATTAAATAGGTTGTTGGAGCTTTCAATCACTTTCCCCTAACACTTTGCTTGGACTCCAGAGGAGGGAAGTAAAGGTAATAATTCAACAGTTTCAACAGAGGAACAAGGCATTTAGCTGGAAACAGATGGATCTGCAATAGAAAGCTCAGGTGTTCATTAGCAACCAGCACTTGAAATTAAGGAAGAGAACAAATATCTAAAAGCAAGAGATGCAAGAGCTCTTTGCATTATTTAGGGCTTGTTACACATGCTGATTATTTTTTTCTTGAAAAAGTAGGCCATTGAAATCATGAGGGTTATTAGTGGAGCATAATACTATTTCTTGTGAAGAAGGGTCTCACTCATATGGTTGATTTTTTGATGGCTTACAATAAAAAGAAATGATCCAAGTCCTCTTATCATTCTATTTCAAAGCCCAATATACCATAAAGAGTGTTAGTAAATTTTTTTATGTTCAATTAAATATTTTAGTGTGCTTATATTTGCTTATATTGTAATGTTCCTCTTCTACAGTGGCTGCACATAACATGTTTAGTTTTCTTTTTTGAATTGACATTGGACATCTTTTGCAATTCTCAGCAAAATCTGTAAAACTGTTTTAAAAGTCATTTTCTAAAAGTGTGCTATAGAGATATAGTACAATATAGCTGCAATTGCACAGCTTCTGAAACTGTCATGCATATTCTGCTGCTGGAAACTCCAAAGGAAGGTTGGGTTGTAGAAAAGCAACAGTTAAGCAGTTTATGAGCATATGTTTTTTTCTAGCAAACTCACTGAGAACTATTCTAACTTGAAAATGTTTACATTTGAAAAAGGCACTGATCTAATTAATCTGTGGTCACTGTCAACAAAACTTAGAGCAATAGTCACTGTGTGAACCGACACAAAGGAAGCAGTCAGATAACCCTGAAACAAGCTGCCTAGTCCAGATGGGTGGTCTTTCAGGTTGTCACTTGGTTTGCCCTTTCTATTTACATCACTTAGTTATTTTTTCCATTAGAGAAGGCCTTCGGATGCAGGGCTGATTGGTGTGTTTTCTTAGTTTCGTACCCATCCATCATGTTCTAAATATTGATTCTGCAGATAGAGTCTGGTGTCACTGAAATGGTTACTTGAATCAATAGAGGATATTCTTGTTACTAGGCTGATAGGATCTAGATGTCTGTGACAAACCTTTTATTTTCACTGCTAAGGCCATCACTATGTGAGGAAATTTTCTTGTGAAGGACCTAATTTTTAAAATACCTGCACACTCAGAATGAACATACTATATTCAGAGTTAAGTGAGAAATACCTTTTTTGTCCCTTAGTCTGAAATTTCTTTCATCTGTTTCACGATACTGCAGATTTCACAGAGGCTTTGAGGAAAAAAGAAACTACAGCTCACATCCTAGGATAGACAGTAACCTAGGATAAGCATTTCTTTACAGAATGGGTTGTTAGGCATTGGAATGGTCTGCCCAGGGAGGTGGTGGAGTCCCCATCCCTGGAGGTGTTTAAGAGTCAGGTTGACATAGCACTGAGGGATATGGTGTAGTTGGGAACTGTCAGTGTTAGGTTAATGGTTGGACTAGGTCATCTTCAAGGTCTTTTCCAACCTAGATGATTCCTTGATTCTGTGAAGTAAATCAGAAACTTGGAACTTTCCACATGCCTGCTTCAAGTAACATGTTTTGTAAAAGTAAGATTAATCAAATAGTTTGTAGTTACATTGTCTATATGCCAGGTTGCCTCCATTCCACAGTTGCTATTGTAGAGTGAAGATCTTTCCTTCCTTCCCAAGAGTTTGCTTCCAGCTTGGACTCCCAAATGTTTCCACTGGGAGACAGTAAATATTCCATTTGTGTGGCATAAGAATTCAATGTATGTGCACTCACTGTCTGAGAGAAAACACAAACTAAGGTCTGAATGGCTCTTGACTATTCTTACAAATTAGTAGAACTATACGTCTAAGAAAAGAAGCAAGACTTCACTGTAGTGGAAGAGAAATCTGCAAGGAAAATATGACAAATCTGTGTTGCAATTTCATGATGTTTTTTAGGTGGATGATTACTGGTAAACTATATTTCATTTAAAATTAAGAGACCAGTGCAGATAAATGTACATACATATATGTATGCACATAGACACATATATAACCTGTGAATTGCATTACATAAAGAAATGGTTCCTTTTGACAGGGACAAAATATAGTTTTACCTGTAAAAGAAATATTCACACCAAGAAGATGAGACATTTGGTTATGTTAAACTCCAGCATCAATAACAACGAAAACCTACTCTGTAGCTACTTTAAGGTTCAGCTTTCACCATTTTTAAACAAAACATTTAGCTATTAATTGAGCTACTGACTCATTGTGAGTACTAGGGCAAGGAGGAGGCCAGTTAGGATTGCTTGACCTGCCTGCTGAAAAGATGTCACTTAACAGAGTGAGAAAAAAGGGAGGGAACAGAAAATTTCAAACTGGTTTTAAGTTAAAATTTATTTTTGTGTGTGAAAAAACAATTTCTAAAAAAAAAGTTTGCAAATTTTTCGACCAGTGTTCAACAGGTTTTATTCTCAAATTTAGTGGTAAAATTTCTCATTAAATGAAAAATTATTTTGTGTTAAAACAATTTCCTGTTGAAAATGAGGACATATGATACCAGGTAGGGGCCTACATCCAAGGTTTAGAGAATGGCAGAAAGAAAGGATAGAGACAAGCTATTTATAATGGTTCAAATGTTGGACTGAAACCTTAGTTTAGGTGTTTTGTCTGAATCAGTACACTTGTCACTAACTCATTTCCGTATAGTGAACAAATGAATACATTTGCTTTTGAGTACTGCTATGGTCAATATGTGATCATTCATGTTGATAAATGGACTCTTAAAACTTAAGTGAAAAAGTCATAAGTAAGAGCTGAGTGTTTGAGAATTCAAATAAATAATTTGTCAGGAAACTGTAACCATCTGTCAGTTCCTTGCACTGTTAGGCTTTTTCTTCTTTTTTTCCTAGGCCACTGTGACAAGATGGCCAAACTGCCAAAACCAATAAATAAAATACCTTTTAGGCATTTGATCAAAACAAGTGAGAAGATGATCTGTCACACAAAGGAAAAAAAATAATATCATAGAGAGATTACTTAGATTGTCAAAATGCATCACAGATTTACTCTAAAATAGAGGCCAAAAGTGCATTCCTCAGTTATTCTATGTGAACAGCCATTTTAGATGGCAAAAAACTTATTCTCCAGTTCTATTCCACAATCAGCTTTGAAAGAACTAAGGTCAACATAGAAATAACAGGTGTTTGATATGAAACAGCTATTTGAAAATACTGGCATCTCATTAAAAATGACCTGACTTTCCAAGGTGTAGAGTTGCATGAGAAACCACTCAATCCCTAGCTCCTTTGGAATTTAGATGTCATATCCTGCTTGGAAACTACACCAACTCCTGACAGGTTGAGTCTGTTTCTCTACTTTGTTACTCACAGAAATGATAAAGACAATCCATGATGTAAACAGTCAGCATAGACCAGCTCAGCTTTAACAGTGTTAAGTCAAATACCAGAAACAGATTATCGCCGAGAAACAGGATACAGTAGCCTGCATAGGCTTGTTTCAGCAAGCAGGCTTCTGCTACCTAGGGTATGAATGGTCTCATCTACTGCAGGAATCTACATTTCCTCCTCAGACATGCCTGTTGAGGTCATGGTGATGTCAGAGGAGAGAAATATGCACTTTTAAGACTAATTAATATGACTTATTTTAGACATCTATTTTAAGAAGAAATCAGGGATGTCTAGGCTTAGGGAATGCACTAAGTATCTAGAGAAAAGTTTTCTTAAACCTTACACTGTATATGCTGTGTGGAGGTTCACTGAACAGGGAATCAACCTTCTTGCCTGTAGGCCATTAACACATCTAAGTAACACATCTAAGGAAAAGGCTGCTAATTGCAGTAAGTCCCTGTTGCAATTAGAAGTTTCTTGACTTAAGGTTGTGGTTCATTTATTATTTTTCTGCTTTCATTGCTTTTTCTTTTTTCCAGTCAGATCCACAAAATACCTATGTGCTGGATATTTCCCCAGCAATGAATGATATCTGGCAAGTTAAAAAAAATCAAGAGTTGCAAGACAAGACAGTAATTACACATTTTGTGTTGTCTCCTCTGTTTGGCAAATATTTAGGCTCCCTAAAGACATGAAACTGCTATTTGTGATACTATAGACCTGTAATATTCTAAAACCTTTAGCATCCTCACTGAAAGCATTAAATATTTTTAGGTTTTCAGCATTTGGAAATCTTTTCAGCAATAAAATAAAGACATTTAAAATAATTTTTCAAGGTTTAGAAACTTGTGTTGTCTTTTTTTTTTTGAATCTTTGATGTTTGCTTCTGATAAGTAAGGATAAGAATCTACATCTTCCTTCGCTTCCTTCATTTTTTTCTGAGTGAAAAGAGAGATTCTTGCATACCTCTCAGTTTTAGGAGCAGCTATCTTCAGCAACTAACAATTATAATGAGAAATGAAGTAAAATCATGAGAACTGGCAGTACTGTTTCCCCTCGATACAACAAGATTGTATAAAGAAACCACACAGAACTTTAATTTTCTGAAATCTCTGCTTTGCTGTGAACAACTGGAGTATGCTAATGTAAATTATGAACAGAACTTCCTTGTGATCCATCTGTTAGAATATCTTCAGCACATTCTTAGTGTTCATTAGGAAGCCATAAATAGAAAAAATAGTGCAGAGCTAGCTATTTAGTTTAAAACATTTTTAGTAAAATATTTATTCTAATTGTCTCCTCTACTTTGTTGAAGTGATATAGGTGTTTGAAGATACAGGAATAATGTATTGTGGAGACTCTGCCAGTTAAACCATTAAGATTCTCAAAAGTATGCTTTAGGATAATATATGGGTCAAGGAAGTGTCTACATGTAAAATGGATAACTTTTTAAGCTGGCATCTCAGATGCCCACAATTTTATGTTAAAGTATTTTAAGGTGAAGGCAAGATGCTTGCTTTCTTCTCTTTGAACTTCAGGGCATCACATCTGAGAACATCACCCTGTATCTATTTAATTTACATTCTATATCTGAGATCATTGTATACGGGCACCTCTCTGATCCTATAAATAATGACTTCACTTTCAAATGTGCCATTTCCAAACATTGACACAACCATTATTTTTCATGATCTGCTATTGTGATGAAATATTGCCCAGCCCTGGCTTCGGTCCCATGGATAGGAAAATATTTAAAATTTCTGGGCCTGCTAAAAAAATAAATATAGGAAACCAGAGAAATAGCTTGTGGAAAACTATATGGAATAAGTCATAGTTCTTACACCAGGCAATACGTAAACAACTTAAACCCCAAAATATGAAATGCAAAATATTATATGATATAGTATCTATCAGGTACTTACTTTACATAGCAGACTATGTAACTTCATTGAAAGCATGTTGATTTTCCTGTAGACAGTATACTTCAGAAGCATTCACAGATTTTAAGAAAAAAAAACTATACCTAGCAAATACATGTATCGGCCTGAGATACAAATTCTTGGCTCTGACTCAAGATTCATGTACCATATTGGGAAAATTAGGCAAATAATGTTACTGTTCTTGCTGTGTTTCTCTTAACTGCCCTAACTTTCCATGACTGTGGCTGCATGAACAGCCCAATATCACACTCAGCAGGCAAGTGTGGGAGCACTGGCTGTCTCCTGAGGTCCAGCCAAGCTCTCCTGTCCTGGTACTGTCACAGGGTAGGAAATGAATAAAGTGTCATGGCCATGTTTAATAGCTGCTGTGGTGCAGCCTCTAGATTTCATTTTTCAACATTTAAATAAAATGTCCCATCCTTTTTTTCCTATTTATATTCTTTCTTTTTTTACTTTGTTAGAAAGATACAGGGTAGATGTCTACATTATTTTGCAAAGTGCCTTTTGGTACCTTTCTTGCTTAAAAATTGCTACTAAAATTTTCCATGTTACAAAAGTTGGGGTAATATCAGTTCAGAGACAGAGTGAATATAGTAGATTTTCTTCATATTATGATTACTGGAAAGCAGTATGAAAGACTTGTGCTTAACCACCGGAAAAACTGCAAACCATGGCTATATAAATAGGTATATGCTAGTAAATTCTAAGTTATGCATCCTTTTTATTATTGTTTTTTATTAATGTCTAAAGAGTATAATTTTGATTTTTTGAGCATAGCCAGATTCCAGTGCATTCACATGGAGAAACATCATAATTTCTGTTTCCTTTAAGTACTCCAGTAATTTCTGCCTGACAATTGGAGATGAGCAAGCTAAATGGCAAAAACTTGATCTGGTTTAATTTTTTTCCCTCAGGTAGTATCTATCTGAGGTGTTCCATGG
The DNA here is from genome assembly GCF_031877795.1 of Strix aluco. Classification (NCBI taxonomy): domain Eukaryota; kingdom Metazoa; phylum Chordata; class Aves; order Strigiformes; family Strigidae; genus Strix; species Strix aluco. The sequence continues at coordinate 79,769,053 of NC_133935.1, read as the reverse complement.
CCAACATTTCTCCATCTTCAATCTCTCCTGAAGATTTTCCCTCTCCTGGAGAAATCATTAACATTCTCTGCACTGTTCAACATCTCTACAAGCCTTGTGCGGCAATATGGACTAACATATCAACAGTCAATGTCCCTGGCAATTCACAATTAACTCAGCCCTGTATCAGACAGAAACTACATCTTCTCCACCTTCCTCGTAGCCAGATGAAACAATAAAATGCTTTTTAAAAGAGGGGGAGAAAGGAAAGAAAGGAGGGAGGAAGGAAGGAAGGAAGGAAGGAAGGAAGGAAGGAAGGAAGGAAGGAAGGAAGGAAGGAAGGAAGGAAGGAAGGAAGGAAGGAAGGAAGGAAGGAAGGAAGGAAGGAAGGAAGGAAGGAAGGAAGGAAGGAAGACTAGTCAAGGGAGAAAAGAGTACTTGGGAGAAATTGTTTTCCCTGAACTTCCCAGGTCTGGAGAGATGCCTCCTAATGAAGTCAGCAACAAAATGGGAATCCTTCCCAGCAGTGCTACCAAATGCCTAAAAAAGACAGTTTTCATCTGTATGGGCCAGAGTACTGTCTATTCTATCAGCACACACACCTGCCTCTGCTGGTGCAAAAATTGTTCCCTCTCAGACTTGACTAATGCAATTCTCAGTTCCCTGGAATGAAGGAATGAAGTTTCATAAACCAAGACAACCACTATTTGTTTGAAGGACAACAGCAGGCCCTGTTTAGTAATGTGCTATCTTGAACACACCACCATGCTTTCCTTCTCTGACCACGCTAATCACAGGGGGATATTTAGGACTTCCCTCAGACGGTTTTTGTGTACACATGTAAACCAGTAAATGATTATTTTTCTGATTATTTTCACAAATTGGTTATAAGGTACATAAGACTATTTTTAGTCTTTTTCCAAAGTGGAGGCTAAAATCTCTTGAGGAAGAGGGGCAAGAAGAGACTGGGGAAGTGTCCAGAGGGACACAGGAAAACTCCCTGATGATGAAGGGAACATGTTGTAACAAGAGGTGCTGCTTTACCTCAGAACATTCTGTCTAGCTGTAGGACACTCCTTTGGGGCCTGTGTCCCTCAGCCCTCTGAAATAATTTCTAATCCCTGTCTACCCCAAGAACAAGATATTTCAGTGAAACACTATTAACAAAGTGAGGACTACAAAATAGAACTGCCAGATGGGAGCTGGTGGACATGACTCACTGTTGAGTGGATCTGGCCCAGGCATGATCAGTCTGGGAGAGAAGATATGTGTGTGCAGCTCACCCCCTAGAGAAAGCACGGCTGCAGGCCTCATCACTTTTGGAACAAAAGAGTGAAATTCCCCTATTTAATTTATGGCATGTCTATTCTACAGGCCACACTGGAGAGTAGGATTAGCCCAAGGTAGCTGTAAAGGAGCCAATTCACGCACAAGACAGCATGACTACAGCAGGATGCAACTCAGAGGTTTAAGCTTTGCTTCTCAGAGGTGGATAGCAGTCTGAACTGCACTCCAACTTTCCTTGTTTAAAAGCTAATTTGGGTATCTCTAAATTATTCTTCAGAAAGAACATCCTTTTTTTTTTTTTTTTTTTTTCTTTTCCCTCCTGAGCTTTTATTCAAGCTCACAGTCTGAAAAAAACAAAGCCAAATAAATGAATCAAACTGTGTTCTCTAGACTGGGAAGACAGGAAATAAGAGAGAGAGATTTATTGGTTTTAATTTTTAAATCTTGGGAGGTGCTCAAAACCTATGCTGATGGGACCATATAAGTAGCTATATAGAGACAGTAAATATCAGAGGAAGCAATGATAAATCTTGCTCATGTTTTCATTGGGACAAATCCTGAGTTTATATAGCTGAATTACCTGCCAAAAATTTCAAAGTTGAATGTCTAGAAATAAGTACCTATATCCATGTGGGAATCAGTGAGAACTGTGAATTCTCAGTACCACTGAAAATCTCTTTCACACAGATACAATTTATAAGACTACCTTCAGAGACAGAGCTTTGAAAAATTTGGCCAGGATTCCTACCTATTTATTGTTTCCTGGGCCAAAAAGAGTGATGAAAGTAGCTGGCTTTTTATTATTATTTCCATATGTAATATATTTATAAGAATATTTATGCAAGGAATGTTAGAGAAATTCCATGCTTTGTTTCCTTTGTGAAAGATACCTTCCTCATAAGAAACACATTATGCTTGGTCAAATATTTCTCTCTATGGGAGGATTAGATCCACAGAACAGAGGGGTTCTCATTTATCAGAAGCACTTAATTTATCACCTGGCTTTTATTAAAAAAAAGAGAGAGATCTATTCTGTTTGGACAGCCACTGTATACTGGATTTAGGAGATTAAGGTTTACTCTAGAAAAGTGTTATTGTGAGATATAGTATGAATAGCATGACATCATTTCTGGCAATACAGTATCAGTGAGTGAAAGGAAAAAAACCCAACATGCAGACAGCTTTCTGATAAAGGAAAAGAGTTCTATATGTTCTTCAAAATTTACTGTGTTTTAAGATTGTATATGTCATATACTAGTCTAGAAATAAGAATAGACAAAATAGCAATAAATTTTTCAGAGGGCATTATTTGAAAATATATTGCTGTTTCTAAGTGTGGGAAAAAGAGGAATTTTGGGTAGATTAATGAGAAGCCAGTGGGCTTTGATATATTTTCTTACTTACTAGAAAGTTTAGGATTTCCAACTTTTATTTTAAATCTTTGTATGGATACAGTAGTTAAGATTTTTAAAAAATTGTCAATTATGTGTCTTTTTTGACCAGCTGTATGACCTTGTTCTAAATTGCATGACATCATAGGAGGACATATTTACTCAAAAAATAGTTCCTTATAATACTATATTGTCCCCCAAAGCAGGACAAATTTTTACTAAATAATTTTGTTTATTGTACTTAAAAAATTATTTTGTATGGAATAAATAAATATGAACTACCTATAACAAAGTATATTTAGTTACACAAGATTTTGTTCTAGTCAACAAAATTTTGGTTTACTTATTTTTGTCTTTGTTATACAATTTTTATAACATTTTCACTACTTTTAAAATAATTTAGAATCACTGCAGAAATCTGTCAAGATATTATCTGGTTTATTAATACCAAATTCCACTTTCCCTCCCCAAGTTTGGTGTTTTAGATTCATTGAATTTAAGGTGTATGAGATAGCATCATAAACAATACTGTTACTAGGTGGTTTTAGCAGAAATGGTGAAAGCATATAAGGAAAAAAAAAGTACATATGTTTTCCTAAACTCTTGGACTGGAGATATACAAATAATACTGTATCCTTAAAAGAGCTGAGAGGTATCATTGGTTCTAACTCTGATGCTAAGAGGTGTAATAGGCACACTACGAGATATTCTAAGCCCTAACATTTTTAGCAGAAGGTTTAGATATGAGACTTAATGGTTGCAGACTCAATGACAGCTTTTTTTTGCCAATTTCTTAGTTTCAGTGTCTTAATTACTAGATCACATTGAATATACTGTGTATCACAACAATGAGTTTTAGTTGTTGAGTTTCTGTTGTCATACCAGTTTGTGTTATGTTCATAGATTTCACTAGATTTCACTAGTTTTAGATTTATGTCTTCAGTGTATCCCCTAAACAAGTCTTTACTGTAATACATTGCTTGCCACCCTTGAGCTTAATAGTAGCCATGCAGTATGTCTATAAAGTATAAGTATTCTTTACAAGAAAAAAGTTGTAGGTATACCTCCATCCCTGCAGTTCAGCTGAGTTCTTCTCTTGTAACTGATTAATTATATCATTTCTGTATCAAGTTATTCTCCTATATCAAAATTATGTGAAGGGATTTTGTATGTCCTATTTATCATTGTATTCACCCTGTATTTTAACAATCTTTGACAACTTCCTTACATTCCTAGGATTAGTTTATATATTGCTTTGTCTTATGTTAATATTTGCAATCCTTTGCATTATGTCAATTAACCGCTACGACATCTATCTAGACACAGTGTACTCAAGTATAATAAAGAAAAGAAAAATATTTCAAGATGGTAACAAATTATAACCATGCCCAGATATAAACCAGATGTATGAGTGATAAACACAGAGATACAAAATTGTCGCCACCCTTCAAAATCACAATTTAAAATGTCTCCACCTTTGACCTCTGGTAATAAGCTTTACTAGGGCATAACAGAGATGGAAATCTAGCCTTGTGTTTTATTACTCAGTTTTTGAAAAGTTTTTCATTTTTTTTTCTTTTTTATCCCCTTTGTTTCTTTAGTAGCAGCATCTCTCATACTATCCCTAAAAATGCTAAGAAGAGTGGGAAAAAAAGAAGTGGCTATTGAAGTTGTGGTTGCCTATTAGCAGTGCTCAATGCAAACATGTGCTTCAGGTTATGAAATGTAGAAATGCTCTCACTACCACAGAGTCTTCTTCCTTCACTCACTATTTCACAGCTGTGTTTAGTGCTGGAGAATATATGTGCTGATATAAACCAAGAGAACACATAGGCCAGATACATTTTATCCATGCTGTCTAGTAACAACATACTTCCTGAACAGACCTCCAACTCTGGAAGACTGATTAATTTCTAAAGACAATTTTGTCACCTTTGATTTGATAGCAGTGGAAGTACATCGCTTTTCTTTAGCAATCCAAAGACGACATATATCGTTTAGTGAAAAAGGAAATCTTTTTAATCTCTATGAAGCAGTTCTTACGAAACATGAAGTCAAGCAATATCATCTGGATTTCAGTTTTTTTAATAACTGCAAAATGAAAGCAGATTCTTTAAATCAAGAATGGTTGGTGTTTTGGTTTATGTCCTTTTGCCTGAAATATGTATTTTAGTATAGTAGTTTTCAACCTGTACCCTGTGTGTCCCTAGTGTTCCAAGGAAAAATGATAAGGGTTTATAAAAGGTGATTAAAGAGAGCAAAACCAACTCTAAAAGGGCTTTACTTCACTGTACTTCTACTGTAGTCACTGGGGACTGAGTTAAAAAAGATGTCAAAGTTTTAGTTCTAGCACGAATGATAAACAGTTTTGAGGTCTTTGTTGAGCAGGCTGGAGATTCAGTACCTTCCTTCTGACCTTTTAGGCTGTGAGACTTGGCTGTGCTTCACATGACCTTGGACCAAGTTTCAGTCACAGCAGTTCATACTTCTACAAGGAAATCATGAAATTGACTCATCTAATATAGGTTTTCTCAAAAGTGTGGAAACAATAAAACTTTTTTTTTTTTTTTTTTTTTTTAATCAGGGTTTAGCAATGGAATAGTCTGGTTGTACTTTTGAATACATCTGTGAAGGATCTGCCTTAATATAAAGTATGGGAAGAAAATCCCTACTGCGAACTGAGGACAATATGGTTAATATACATATAATTCATCCAGTTAATGCTATAAATAAACACCATACAAAATAATTCTATGAATCTAAAAAAGCTGAGCACAATTTTACTTGAAAAAGTTAGGTTTGGATCAACTGTTTGATGAGCCTGATCAAGAATCAACTACATCCCAAATTCTGCTTTGAGTGTTGGAGAATATGAGTGAATACAAATCTCACTCTAACAGTGATCAAGTTTATGTGCAATGCAAAAAAAAAAAAAAAAAGAAACACTGATAATTTTCAGGGAAAGTTGCTGAGTATTAGCCAAGCATGTTATTAACCACTCACATTTAAAGGACGTAACTCCTTTTGGACTGAGATACCTAAAGGCCAGAAAGGATTCTCATCTCTGAGTACTTGTATTATATAGGTGCATTTGCATTTAGGACTTAAATCCACAAGAGGCAAAGAGAGGATGTCAGATGCATGACTCACCTTAACATTTCTTATTTAAATATCCTATTTCTCACCAGGCTAGCCATTGTACCCTGTTTTATTTACTATCAGAGACATCACCAAAGTGCCTGGTGCCTATAAGTCTGGACGGAGTGGCAAATTTAAGCTGGAGTTCCTGAACTGAATCTAGATGCTGTCAGCATCAACAGGCTGCCAACACAGGCATTGCATATCAGAGACAGGATTAGCTATAATTTTAAAAAATCAACAAAAATGCTACAATTTTGAATCCTTTAAAGGATGGCTGTATTATTTCACCCAGTGCAGACTGTACATATCTATTGTTCAGAGGATATTATGTAAACTGTCAAAGTCCCCATAACACCAGGGATAGTTAAATGTGTAAACAGAAAGAATTCTATATTTAAACATTATAGTTCTTCTGGTTGTTAAACTATCATTAGAACAGGATGGAAGCTGGTTTACAAGCTCCACTGTTGTATTTCTACACTGTGGGTGGTAGAAGCCAAGCCATTTTAAGACAATAAAATTTCTTTGTTAAATATACTGTAGATGACTGTTTATACATAGCAAGATTTGCCTCTCACCTTCTGAACCTTCAGGATAGAGCATGGGTGAAATGGATATGTTGTTTTTAGTTGTTGCAGCAGCCTGGAAAGTCAGGACTTGAATCTGCTGACATGACTGTGGTTATTTGCCAGTTCTTTCCCTCTGTTGGAGAATTAGCCTTACTTTCTTCCTGACTACATAAGACATGCTGAAAGATGTCTCCTTTAATACTACAGAGTGAAAAAACGAAAAGTTGGAGCCTGCATGGACATACAGGTGCTCTGCTCTCTAAAAATAATATCAGTTATTGAGAAAACAATTTTTGGTATATAAAAGAAGTTAGAAACCTACTGAAAATATTGTTAATGTGAAAACAGTATTTAGCACATTTCTGTGGTCCCCAAATAAGTCATATTTACCACATAATTTACACTTTAATTGAAAGCAAAATTGATTAATATATATTGACAAAATCTAATCCTATTAGTAAGATATTAAGTCTGAAATCCAACAAAATTTCAGCTGTCATGTATCAGTGTTTAGAAGGCTGAAATCCTTTGAAGAATTGGGGTCCCAAATCCACATAAGGATTCAATTATCTTATTGTCATTTAAACCAGTTGCTTTTTAATAGGAATCAAACAAGCATCATTGTGGATTTGACCAAACTATCTTCATAGTCAGTTGCAGCTGTTGAATCTCAAATTCACAGAGGCATGTCACCTTGCTGTGCCATTCTTGCAGAGTTGACTTTTGAAGACCATGCAGGAAAAGAGAAACTTCAGCAGAAATCCAGCTCAGATATGCCCACAGCAACACAATGCATGTGCCTTGATTCCTTTCCCCTTGCTCATGCAGCCTAACCGAATGTGGGAAATGGGAGTAGAGAAATTTCTCTTGAGGGAAGGCAATTGCAATTAAGTTTTAAAAGTTAAGGCCAGGATGTTTATTTTAAAACATGTTATCAACCCACCACTTTACTCTGTAATAGCCTAGTGTTTAGCATCCTTATCCAGCACTGAGACAATGAACTGATGCCCTCCTGACCGAATCCTCACAAAATTTGCTGACGTTTAAGGGCTGTTCTGAATGGGGACATTCTGCAGGAGCCCATTCTGGGTGGAGCACTATACAAGAATGACTATAGGATTTGTGATGTCAGAAGAACAGCTAAGAGGTCCCTGACATGGGAAAAGGCAGTTGTGGACACCTGCCTCTGCTCACAGAATTATCTATGCTCTTTTCCTTCCCCCCCTACTCCCTGATAACTGTAATGTAAAATACCAGCCACAACTATAAAGCATTTGGGGATATTATGGTATTTCTGTGTCTAGTTGCTGGATCCAATGGAAATTCTCTTTTCAGAGTTATTTATTTGTGGGAAAAAAAAAAAAAAGGGAATAAAGGTTTATTTTAAGGAATGTTTTGGGAAAACACATAATAAATCAGGTCTTTTTCTTATAGACATAGTTCTGCTTCCCTGACATGAACAGTATTATTCAAACAAGGCACTGTTTAAAACAACATTTACAGTACATTTCAATTCATTGCAGTGCTTCTTTATTTTTAATAGCTTTAAATATACAACTGACATAACTCTAATTTAGACCTAGCAAAATCAACACTTGCGAGGTTTCTGTGATCCATTCAAGTCTACTTATTAAATGCAAATATCCATTCCACTGCTATATCTAAGGTAACATAATTACCACCATTAAAAAAAAAAAAAAGAAGAGCTGGGGTTTGAGGAAAGAACATCAGCTCCTTTTGTAATACATATCCTGGAAGACACACATAATCACTGAATCAAGACACACTGTTCTTCATACAAATTCATACAAATAATCCATATTTATATTTGGTGAAGTCTTTTGATAATATCTGATTTTTTCTGAAAAATCAGCACATTTCACACATGAAATATGAAATCAGGCCAGGACAACTGTGCTTACTGATGTGAAACATGAATTCAAGTATCTGTGAATTGATGTATACAATTAAATGATGCTTTTAATCTGTTTTTAACTTTGTCATGATGCATTTTCAGTTGCATCAAATTTATGACCTGATCATTTGTCAACAATTCATTATTGCAACTGGTATCTATTGAATTCCATTATCTCACAAAGTTCAGCACATGCAAGTTCAGACTGCTCTCATTTTAAGACTGCATTGTTACAATTTTTAACCACATTTGAAAGAAAACTAAATCATATTCAATCATTGAAAGATCCTTTTTATCATTCCCATTTTAATTTCCTAAAAGAATTTATAAACTACATCTAGTCACTCTTCATCTAATGTACCACAGCAATTGTTACTTGCTGAAAACATTACGAGCAAGTTTTCAGTTACTGGGTATGGAGATGTCTATTTAGAAAGGGGAAAGTCCTTCACATTTTCGCTCATTTAAAACTGATTTTGGTTTGTGTTTTTCTTATTTGGTTGGTTGTGTGTAGGGTTTTCTTTGGGAGGAGGGGTCTTCTGAATGCTTTTAGAAAATAAAGAGTAGACTGAGAACATGGTTGTCAAATGTTGACCTATCTACCTATCTGATTGATCTCAGAATAATCTGTTCACTGCATAGTGTACAAACAGGTCAATTAGCTGGAAGAAAACGTTTGTTTGCATCACAGAATCATCTAGGTTGGAAAAGACCTTGAAGATCATCTAGTCCAACCATTTTTTTTTGTTTGTTTGTTCTGTTCCATTAATTTCTAGTAAATTCAACACATCATAAAGCTAACATCAACAGGGTTACAGGGCTGACCCCTGTGAGGAGAGGTCAAGGTTGCCCTGTGCTGTACACAGGTAGTTCCAGCTGGCTACAATGGACCCACCAGGGCACAGCTGAACCCCTCAGTCAAGTGGGTCGTGCCTCAGGGAAAATATAATTAAGAAAGGGCAAAAAATGCCCCACAGGTAGAGTAGGAGGAAGCAAAACCAGTGAAAAACAGCAGAGGAACACCAACGTCAGAGGAGGTGGGGTAGGTGGTGCTCCACGGCACTGGTGCAGGTCTCCACTGTGGCCCATGGAGAACCCCCCATCACAGCAGTTGAATGTTTCCTGAAGGACTGCAGCCCATGGAGCAGAGCAAAAGTGTGAGGAGGAAGGAACATCAGAGAGAAACCATTATGTACTGACCATAACCTTCTGTTCACCATTACCTTGTGCTGTTCAGAGGCAGGTAAAAAAGACAAGAATGAAGGAGTGAAATTGAGCCTGGGGAAGGATTTTATTACCCAAGTCTATTTTAATTGTCAATGAAATTAAAATTTCCCAAATCAAGTCTATTTTGCCTGTGAAGGTAACTGGTAAGTGATCTCCCTGTCTTTATCATCAGTTTTCTCTTCCCTATTCTTCCTGTTTTCTCCCTGCTCCTGCTGAGGGTGAAAGTGAGTGAGCAGCTGGGTTGGAGTTTGGCTGTTAGCCAAATCCAACCCACCAAATACAGAAAGAGAGATGACTCACTTACAGGTGTAGTCAGCATCTGAGAGATGAGAATGGCAGTCTGATATAACAGAAAGATGCTGTGGAGTTGGAGGGACTGTGACAAGATTAATATCAATAAGAATGGAAGATCTCAGACTAAAAGAAGGCTTTGCTCCTACAAGAACACTTTTGTTTAAGATTTCAGTGCTTATCGCCAGAACACAACTTTGTCAAAGTTTGAAGCACACTAATAAATAGAGCTCCAGAGTATTCAGTCCTATTCCCAGCTGTGCCAGGAAGCTGCTTTAGCAACCCAGGCAAATCACTTGATTCTTCTTTCAAATAGAGTTTGCTGAGAGTAGTCAGACTGTTTTAGACTAATGCTTAAAAATGCACACAAAAACAAGTCAAGGTTTCATACATGAAGTGTAGCAATGTTATAAGTTAAGTACAGGTTGTTATGCCTCTCCTTCACCTGCAAGATGTTGTCTGTTTAGTCTATTTAGCTTATATGCCCTTGAGGAGGAGTTGTCTGTATATAGTGTTTAGAACTACGATATTTAATCCAACTGTATTACCATGCATAGTTTTAACCCTTGGAATGGTCTCAGAGAGGCCATTTGCAAATTCATTTGCAGAATGCTAAGCATGAGCACAAACGTTTATGGGACTTGAGCCTCCAAATGCCTGAAAAGACAATGTAAAATAAGCAAAAGTTGGAATGGCTGTACTGGGGTTAGCTGGGAGTTGGTTCTGTGTTAAAGCAAGGATGGAAATGTTTTTCATAATGAATCACAAAATCAGGTCTATCTTGAATTGCTAGTGATAAGAATATTTATTAAGTCACAGATTCATGGTTCTACAGAATCACACGAAGGTTTTTGAATGTGTTTACTTTCCATGGTATTCAAACACATAACAAGAGGCTTTTGAGCACCACTTTCAATATGTAGTTTAAGGTAAATCCCATTAGGATTCAAACACAACACTTTTTGATTAACATACTTCTGCAGGCTGAGACATCTTTGGAAATGGAGTTTGTGTAGGGTTTATCACCATTTTTTAGTTTCCTTTCATATACAGAGAAACTTAACTCAGTGTTATTTTCCATTTGTTTATGTTTAACGCAGCTGTTAAAAAGTTTTGCTGCTGAAACAAAGGTGATTCTGAAACACAGCATTTACAGGAAAGTTGTTCTGTCTGATTTCTGACACTTGGCTATACACAGATGTATAACAGGAATCATCCGTTTTAGGAAAGTGTTCCTTATAATTTGGGGAAGATAAGCTTCCATTTAAGTCAGAATTATGAACTTGTGCATTTTCTCATTTCCCTGAATAAAGTCCCTTGATAAGCCTTTATCAGGAGAGGTGTCACTGATTTGGTTGTGAGCTAGGCAGAAGGTGCTGCAGACCATGAGTGATTAGACTGGGAGGTGAAAGCGTGGCACTGCTGGTAACATGGCGCTTGCTTGTAGAGATTGTTCAGTGTGTGTCAGAGGTGAAAACAAATGCTGTGCTGAGAAATATAAACCAGATTTCCTTTGTTGGCCTGAGGATAGGAAGCTGAGAGAAGAAGAGAGGGGGAATACTGTAAATTGAGGTTGAAGTGAATTTTCCACAATAAGACTACTATATGAGCTAGCATAAGCTCCCTGAGGGTGAAATTCACTCTTTTGGGCTGGGATAACACATGACTGGGCCTGAATTTAAAACCTCTTTTGACGACTTCAGAGCAGCTACAGTTCTGTTCATGTAATCCACTGGCTAGTAGCCCTTGCTTCCCTCTCTGTGCCTGATTTACAGTGTTGACTCCCCATGTGTTTGATGGCCACCAGACAAGGTAGCAAATTCAGCACCCTAAGAACTAGAAAAAAGTGTGCTCTGTAGCTTTGGCCAAATACTGAATCTTTATTTGTTGACATGTTACCAATCTACATTCTCTGTGCATAGTGAAGTGGGGGTGGTGCAGAACTTGCTCATCAAGCTATATTACTGTTCTGAAAGACTGCAAAATTAATGGAAATGTCACAACTAGAAAACTTAATACAAAAGCAGAGCAAGAGGGAAAAGTGAAAGGAACTTTTATCATTCCTTAATGTAATGCATTAAACTCTGTCTCTTGCAACAGAAAACCCCCACTAGAACCAGTTGTGTGGGCTTAGTGTGAAAGATAGAAGAATTTGGTCAAATATTTATTTTTGTGCCTATTTTTTCATTGCAGTGAGCCATTAAAGAAATATTTTCCCTTTAAAGAAAAAATAATGTTAGAAGATTGCTTTAAGAGTGAGCTTTATGTATACTTTCCCAACATTGCTGTATTAAAACAAATTGCATAGTAAGGACAGTTTCTGTGGCTACCTCTTGAGTAAACAGCAATTTTGCTTAGTAACACCCCTATGGACCTGATTCTAAAAGCATAAATGGCAATTCTCAATAGCACCATAGATTTAATTGAGAAGCTATTATTCGACCTGAATAAGAAGAACCAAAATTTACATTCTTAATTTCATTTGCAATGTAAGAAATTGCTGTATGATCTAAACTATAACATAAGTCTTTAAATTAGCTCTAAATATATACCAGACTTGGTTTTCTTTCCACTGCTTCCCTAGCAGTTATAATTCATGACCTATTCTCCCTGTGAAAGGCTAATGGATGTTTTAAATTCCTTTAACACCAAACCTGCAATTTGAGGAATAAATGCTAGTGGGCGGAATAGTTCTTAATGTTTCCTTCCTCCTCCCAAGGTGTTAACACACCTCTACCTAGATGGTCACATAATGTCTTTATTTCCCGATTTTCTTATTTTATCTCTTCCTCTTCAGTTGTGTAGCTTGCCATCCTCTTGGCATTTCCCTTGAATTTATTACATAATTGAAGGGAAGTTCTTCTGCTTTATAGCTGCTGTCTGCCCTCCCCTTCTTTTTTTCAAAGACAGCTCAATTCCAGAATGCAGGTGTGTGGTTTTTATTTTCCTTATCTCCAGTTTCACAGTAAGATTAATGAGAAAGCCACTTAGTGAAGATTTCCAGGTAGGAAAGTAGTTACTAAAAAGGAGTGACACATATTTTAAATTTGTTGCCTTAATATTTAATGTCATAATACCATTCAACTGTATCAGCTGACATCAAGACATTATTGTTTTAGAGGATCATAAAATAGAATTTTTTAGGTTCAAAAAGACCTTTAAGATTGAGTTCAGCTGTCTAGCACTGCCAAGTCCATCACTAAACCATGTCCCTAAGTGCCACCTCTACACATCTTTTAAATACCTCTGGGGATGGTGACTCAACCACTTCCCTGGGCAGCCTGTTCTAATGTTTGACAACCCTTTCAGTGAGGAATTTTTTCCTAATATCCAATCTAAACCTTCTCTGGTACAACTTGAGGCCATTTCCTTTTGTTCTATCGCTTGTTACTTGGGAGAAGAGTCCAACACCCACCTCACTACAGCCTCCTTTCAGATAGTTGTTGAGAGGGATAAGGTCTCCCCTGAGCGTCCTTTTCTCCAGGCTAAACAACCCCAGTTCCCTCAGCCACTCCTCATAAGACTTGTGCTCTAGACCCTTCACCAGCTTCGTTGCCCTTTTTTGGACACTCTCCAGCACCTCAATGTCTTTCTTGTAGTGAGGAGCCCAAAACTGAACACAGTATTCAAGGTGAGGCTTTGCCAGTACTGAGTACAGGGAGACAATAGCTTCCCTAGTCCCACACTGATACAAGCTTGGATGCTATTGACCCTCTTGGCCACCTGGGCACACTGCTGGCTTATATTCAGTCACTGTCAACCAACATCCCCAGTTCCTTTTCTGCTGGGCAGCTTTCCAGCCACTCTTTCCCAAGTCTGTAGCATTCAATAGGTTTGCTGTGACCCAAGTGCAGGACATGGCACTGAACCTTGTGGAACCTCATACAGTTGGCCTTGGCCCATCAGATCAACACTCCCACTCAACTTGGTGTCATCTGCAAACGTACTCAATGCCTTCATCCAGATTGTTAATAAAGATATTAAACAGAACTGGCTCCTATACTGAGCACTGGGGAACACCACTTGTGACCGGCCGCCAATGGGATTTAACTCCTTTCACAACTCTTTGGACCTGACCATCCAGCCAGTTTTTTACCCAGTGAAGAGTATGCCTGTCCAAGCCATGAGCAACCAGGAGAATGCTGTGGGACATAGTGTCAAAGGCTTTACTAAAGTCTAGGTAGATAACATCCGCAACCTTTCCCTCATTCACTAAGTGGGTCACCTTGTCACAGAAGGAGATCAGGTTACTCAAGCAGGACCTACCTTTTATAAACCCATGCTGACTGGGCCTGATCACCTGGTTGTCCTGTATGCGCCTCATGATGGCACTCAAAATGATCTGCTCCATAACCTTTCCCAGCACCGACGTCAGGCTGACAGGCATGTAGTTCCCTGGATCCTCCTTCCAGTCTTTCTTGTAGATGGACGTCACATTTGCTAGCCTCCAGTCAGCTAGGACCTCCCTGGTTAACCAGCACTGCTGATAAATGAAAGTGGCTTGATGCGCATTTCCGCCAGCTCCCTCTGTGCTCTTGGGTGAATCCCATCTGGCCCATAGACTTGTGTGTGTCTAAGTGGTATAGCAGTTCACTAACCATTTCCCCTTGGATTATGGGGTTTTCATTCTGCTCCCCGTCCCTGTCTTCCAGACCAGGGGGCTGGGTACCCAGAGAGCATTTGGTCTTACTATGAAAGACTGAGGCAAAGAAGGCATTAAGTACTTCAGTCTTTTCCTCAGCCTTTGTCACTATGTTTCCTCACCACAATCAATAAAGGATCAAGATTCTTCTTAGCCCTCCTTTTTTGCTAATGTATTTATAGAAACACTTTTCATTGTCTTTTATGGCTGTAGCCAGGTTAAATTCTAGTTGGGTTTTGACCCTTCTAATTTTCTCCCTGCATAAGCTCAGGACAACCTTGTAGTCTTCATGAGCTGCCTGCCCCTTAAACGCTACTTTCTTTCCTGAGTTCCAGCCAAAGCACTCTGCTCAGCCAGGTCAGTCTTCCCCACCAGCTCGTCTTTCAGCACATAGGGATGGCCTGATCCTGGATCTTTAAAATTTCCTTCTTGAAGAATGTCTATCCTTTCTGGATTCCTTTGCCCTTCAGGGCTGCCTCCCAAGGGCCTCTGTCAACCAGGATGCTGAACAGGCCAACGTCTGACCTCTGGAAGTCCAAGGTAGCAGTTTCGCTGACCTCCCTCCTTACTTCTCCAGGAATCAAAAACTCTATCATTTTGTGATCGCTATGCCCAAGACAGACTCCAAACATCACATCATCTACAAGTCCTTCTCTGTTCACAACGAGGTCTAGCAGGGCACCTTCCTTACTTGACTTACTCACCAGCTGTGTCAGGAATTTATCTTCCACACACTCCAGGAACCTCCTAGCCTGTTTCCTCTCTGCTTTATTGTACTTCCAGCAGACATCTGGTACATTGAAGTCCCCCATGAGAACAAGGGCTAGTGATTGTGAGACTTCTCCCAGCTGCTTATAGAATATTTTGTCTGCTTCTTCATCCTGGTTGGGTGGTCTATAACAGACTCCCACAATGATATCTGCCTTGTTGGCCTTCCACCTGATTCTTACTCATAAACACTCAAACCTATTGTCACAATTATTAAGCTCTAGACAATCAAAACACTCCCTAACATGCAGGCCTACCCCACTGAATCTTCTGCCTTGCTCATCCCTTCTGAAGAGTTTATAGTCATACATCACAGCACTTTAGATCTCCAAGTCATCCCATTATGCTTCCATGATGGGATTTTTCCATGAAAACTATATTATAATTTTCCTGCTGCACATGCAAGATGCAATGTGAAAGTATCTTTTATTATAGTGAATCACCTCCATTTTAAACTAAACTGTACAAGGCTTTCCTACCCTGATACAAACTAAGGTGTTGTTAATAAATAATGTCAATTTGTACTAATGCTTTATTTCTCATCCCACTGAGACTTTTTTTATGTATATATACTCTATTGTTCTGATCTATGTTTTAGTGATGTCCTATATATTCTGGATTAAAAAAAGCAAAAAAATCATTGTATAAACAACAGCAAATCAAGATGGTTCTTCCTTGAAGAGGCTAAAGATGTTATAGGATCATGTTCTCTTTGTTTTCTTCCAGGCCCTTTTTTTAGGCTCACCTCCTTTCCTCCTCTGCCTTTTTTTTTTTTTTTTTTTTTATAATGATTAATCGTCAAATAAAGGTATCCAGCTAGTACATCCAGTCAACTAAACATACAAACCTGCAGAGCACCCTTATGGAAAAAGAAAAGTAAATTCATCTATCAGATGTAGGTCCAGCCTAAAGGAAGCTGAGTATGCCCATTTCCTACAGAAATGATCTACCTTGTCTTGTTAAAAAGGGAAAGAAAACTTTCACTTGCCTTTTTCTCCATGTCTGTTTGTGAGAGAAATGATGTCACTGCTATACTTTGCTTTCAGCTGAGTGCTGTTCGCACAGAAGGGATATACTTTGAGCACAGTTATTTGTTTGAACAGTTTGGGAAGTATATCTGTAAGGTCGAGTATCTGAGCAGTTACACAGAATTTTCAGTTCCATTGTAGTGTTTTTATTAACTTCAGTTGGTTTGGGGAAGAAAAGGGGTCTTTTCCTTAAATGATTTAAATATAATATTTTCTCAAGACACCTTACACATTTGAAGGCATAAACTATGTCCACTTTTCTCAGTAGTCTGGTGATCATTTAAATGACAACATTAAACTTCTTACTGCTGACATTCAGCTACTTATTCTGAGTATCCCCAACTTAATGTAGTACCCATAACTTCTACAGTGCCACAGGGAGTTTTCTATGACAGAATTATGAAATGCTTTTACATGTGTGGCAGTGTTTTAGAAATTTAATTTAATATCATCACCACCTAAGTTTTAGAGTATATTTTTCATTTCTTGAAATTTTAATTTAAAAAAGATGAGTGTGTTGCTACTGTAGAAAGCTGTAGAATTTCTAGTACATTGGAGTCTGCATAAAAGAAGTTAAACTTTGTTTAACATCTTCGTAGATGCCTAGTCATTTGTCTCATTTTTTATACGTACTTTAACTCATAATTTATGTAGAACATTTGTAATACTAATGCCATATACTTAGAGGTTGTTCTGAATAGGAAGCATGATTTTCAGAAGCAGATGTCTTGGGACTACTAAAGGAATGTAAAGAAACCTAATTTACCATGTCTTTATTTCATATTTTATGAAAAATGTGTGTTTTAAATTGGATATCAAAGTTCCCAGACTTTTCTGGGGAAATTTTCAAATTTCTTGTGATTCTATTTTGTATTAAAAATATCTAAGTTATGCACTTGCAATACTTGGGATATTTTCATTCTATTTCCTTTAACTACCACCTTTTATATAGTATTTGGAACTTTTGAAAGGCTAACAATAGTAGACACTAAAAACCATTTTAGGGATTAAAATAGCAATTAGAGATGGATATGTAATAATTGGAAACCGCTTTTCAGGTGCTGAATGATTCCTGTTTCTCCTTTACATCCCTTAAGGATCTGCTGGCAAACCTATCTCTGTCTAATGTAGTCTTTTCCTAATAGGCATTTTATGGCCTAGGCAAATCGTCATGGTAATTAACTTACAATTAAAGGCTGAAGGAAGTGTATCCTTTTTTTGAGGAGCTCAAGAGTCAAAAAGATTTGTTTAAAAATATGACAGTTTTCAAACACTGGGTTATGCTAAATACTGTGCCATGAGAATGATACAGGACTCATTCTGACTGCACAGAGAGAATTAAAACTGAGAACCTTACTCTCTGTGATGTTGATTATTTGAAGCTGGGGAATCCAGCTGAAAGGATATAGCAGCAATTTAATGCTATTAGCCTGCCATATCAAGTCATTGGATAATTGTAGAGCTTGCAAGACACTGCTCTTATGGTGTTGATATGCACTGGCCTCTGGGAGCACTGATTGAAGAGGGATGATGAGCGTAAAATAGATTCAGATAAAATTAGAGACAACTGGGGCAAATATATGTGGATTTTCTCATTTTAACACAAAGAAACCTAGCTTAGGTGAAATAGAATCTGTGTGTAATATGCTGAAAAGCTACTTATCACAACTCCCACTGGTACATGCAACAAACATATGGAATAAACTTGAGACTTAACCAGTCTGCTCAGGTTCATATGACAGAATCGTTATTTTCTACATTAGAGAGAGAAAGTCAAGATCAAAAACTCAGTTCTGATTAGCTGGCAAATGCACACTATTGTAGTAAAGAGCATGCATTCATATATAACTACTTTGCCGTATTTGGAAATCAGTTTGTTTCATTCCTGTTGAGGAAGTACTATAGTATCGTTTCACAAGAATGAAAGGCCTCAGTTTAATTGCTGGTCATATGATTCTGAACTGTTGTTCATCACCCATACCTCCCACAAAACATATATTGACTCCATTGTTGTAATTCTGTTTTATTCAGAGAGTACACCAATCTTGATTCACAGATACTATCTCCTTGCATACGATTTATCTAAGGATGGAGCAACCCGAAGTTCATCAAAATACAGATAATTTCATCATGTGGATACAAGCCACTTATATTACTACATATGCACAGCTCTAGTTGAGGAGTTGCTGAGGAGAGGGTCTCCAAAGCGGAGGATAGAGGTGGGAGACCCTTCCGAAAGTGTCAAAAAACCAGTGGCAAAACTGCAAGCCAAGAAGACAGAAAGCCAGGGAAGAGTGAGTGCCTCAAGCCGCCTCCCCACTGAGCAGGAAGAGTGAGATAATTGGTTCACGACAAAAGTTTTGAAAATTTAGCAGTATGAATGATGAAGTTTCTGAGTAGTTGAAAATGTTTCTTAGTACCATTTAATTTATCAATATAGTTTTAGAGAGAATAAGAGGACTGCATTTCAGGGGTCTGCAAAAAGTGATTAGGAAAAACAAATTTTTAAATGTACAGTAGTCTATGTACATGTAACTCCTACGAGAAAGGAGTTTACACTTCCCTTCAAAAAAAGCTCACAGGTTCACATATCATAAAAGTTTGTAAACTTGTGTATGTAGTTAATTATCTGGAGGTTTTCCAAAGCTCAAATTCTTTCATTTTCAATGAACTATATCTTAACTACATATAGTACTTTTCTTCCATTTAAAATCAATTGCTTGGCTATAGATCTGTAGGAAATCTTGTGGTTCTTGCACTTTTTGCAAACTTTTTATTTGCTTTTCCTCCATAATGTTTGAATACCATCTTCATTTTTCAATTTTCACTTTTGAATGTAAAACCTCAAAACTAGGCTTGGTCAGATCTGAAGGTTTTCTCCTGTGTTTGCCTCAGATCTATAATTCTCAAATTTCTTGCAGATTGGAAATCAGACCTGTTTTGTTTGAAACTATATCTTATCATAGAACAAGAGGGGTTTTATATTTCATACAGTTTTACATGTTTTCTGCTTTATGGAAAAAAACAGGCACATTTATTTTACATGATATGCATTTATATATCAAAATAATATTTTTGTAGACACCCCTCCAAAACCCAGATATGAACACTTAAAAGGAACTTAAATAAACTTTTTGCAATTCCTTCACAAAATGTGATTTTTTAATTAAAATTTTATGCAGTGTTTTTATTCTCTCTTCTCTTCATTTGTGACACATATAGATGTCTCTAAAAGATCTGGTATTAAATTCTTCCCTGTTTGAAGCCAAATACAAAAGTCCTCAGTAAGACTGGGCTTTACTCTATATCTTACCACACTTCAAAAAGCTACCTTATGACTTGAAAATAAGTTCCTATAATTGTTTGTGATATTCTGCTTCTCTTCACTCTTGTTGCAGGGAGTTGTAAGGGTGTCCTGTCCCACTCCGTGGGCTAGGGTGAGGTTGTTTTTAATTCTCTGCACAGTACGAGAAGCAACAACGATCACCCAAAATATTTTGCCAAATAAGTTTACTTGGAACCTGTCAGTGGCACAACAGATAGTATAATGGCTAGGCAAAACTTGAATGACAACCAAAATCTGCAAATGCAATGAAAACAGTGGCTGAGGCAAAGCTTACAACATATGACAACAAACCACAAATGCACCGACAAACCATACAACATGTAACATATACTAACAAGCTTTAAACACGCACCAACGAGCTTTAAACCATACAACATGTCCCAACAAGCCCTATATGTGGAAAATGGAGAATGGGAGAGAAGAAAGGGGAAAAGAGAGCAAGAGAATGGAAAGAAGAGAGAAAGAGAAAGATTTCACCAGTCCTGTTTCCAGCATTGGTTCAGCCAGCCTCCTGGTCCAGTTCCAGAAGGGTGCCACCTGGGGCTTCAATTCATGTCTTTTTATAATCCCTTGCCCCTCCTCCAGGTGGGTACTTGAATTCATCAGGCTAATTAGGTGTCATGTGCAGTTCATGCTTTCAGAACCTTCCCAGCTCCAGCGCATGTATAGTTTGTGCCATCAGAGCCTTCTGGAAATGGATCAGTGGGCCTGGGGGTCGTTGGGGAGCTACTCCCCCCACTCTGTAGGTATGACCACCATCTGACCCCTCTTCTTAGTGCATGTGTCGTGAAAATGGCATCCCCACTGGCTCTTCACAAAGTTGCTCAAGGTAGGGAAGTCCAGCCTCAGAGAGGTGCGGTCCCACATCCGCAGGACCTCCACCCCTTGTTGAATCTCCCTGTCGTTACCTGCATGACTCTAGCGTTTCCATACAGACCGTCTCTTTTGTCAAAGTTCCCCACTGGATGTTTGAGGCATCAACTGTGACTTTGCTGGACAGTCACAAAGGGAGAAATTTTTTACATATGATTATACATAGGACAACATTGACAGTGAAGTCTATTGAGGATAAATAAAAATAAATCATACACTTTGCTATAGCAGTATCTTCTAGAATAATTAATATCTTAGCAAATTAATAAAAGGGTTATTCAGATGCAACAATTATTCAGATTAATATCTTAATAAATTAATAAAAGGGTTATTCAGATGCAACAAGCATCTGCATTACTTTTTTAAAAAGGAACTTATTATATACAACCAATAAGGTTCACAGATTTTTGTCTTCAGATCTGCATTTCCTTCAGAAGATAACACTATAATTAATATACAAGAAACGTTTGTAGATCTAGATGTGAGGTGTTTTTCTATGAAAGGGCAAAGAAAGATAAACCTGGTATTTCTTATGAGCTATTCTAAACTAATTAAAATTTAATTTCTAACTACAAAGTCACATTTCTTAATTCTGACTTTTCAAATCTGAATTGTTGTTCATCATCTTATTGTTATTGTATTTTTATATTTTACAGTAAACTGGCATTGCCAATAACTTAAATTCAGAACAGATACAAAGTCTATCATGTCAACATATATTAAATCTAAATATATAGTAAATATAAATAGTATTTAATAAGAAAGTAAATTGTGCTTCAGTTTCATGCTATGTTCATGGCTGAAAGATATCTTGGTAATGATAGAAGAGAGGCTGCACATATTCTCACATGCTTGCTTTAGTTCATTGACTTTACACATCCTGGGAGAAGACCCTGAGGAACCAAGACTCTCATGAACTCAAAGAAGCCTTTCCAAACAGAGAGTAGACCAAATTCTCACAGGGTCAGCAAGGAGAACATGGACACATTCAAAATTATTAGTAATATTCTAACGTCTTTTAGAACATTTAGTAGAGAGAAATTAATTCCAGGGTAAAATTAAAAGATTAGTGTACTTATTGAATCCTTATTGTCATAGTTCATAGTAAAGTAAGTAGTGATGACAAAGACCTCTACATTCTCCCTGAGCTTTAATGTATTTCTTCCATAAAGATCTAGTAGATCTGTAATGAAGCAGTATCACAATCAGATGGACAGGATAAGTATTCCTGTGTCTGGTATTCAGAACGCAGCATGAAGATGGTGATTAGCTTTTACTTTCATGTTCTGGTACAGTTTAATATATGTTTTATTTTAATTGTCCCAAAATTTACACATTTTTGCTGTTGATGTGTAATTTTTTGCTGATCAGAATACTGACACTGATATGATTCAGTAGCTTGGTGAAGGTTAGTATCATCCTTTGCAGCCTAGACTATAGGGTCAATTGCTCATACAGTGACAGTGATGATATTTCCTTTCCTCTTATTCCTTTATCCCACCTAGCTGCTGAATATATTTGATCTGGAAGTCATGCATTAAATTTGGCCTCTCAAGCTTGATGGATTTGGAAGAATACTAATCCAAAGGGAGTTATTGTGCATTGTAAATCATGAATAACTTGAGAAAGAGAAGAAATGTGTCAAATTTGGAGCATACATGAATTATAGCACAACTGTTTTCATAAAATCAAGTCCTCTTGAGTATATTTTCTTCCATTATTTCAGTGTGAAAACAACACTATCCACATCTAAACTGAAATGCATGCTATTGTGTTTTAGTTTTACTGTTATTTTCATGCACCAATAGGGAAAAAATGAAATTTTGTTAGAGTCAAGAAAAAAGTATATTCAAATTGAAAGTAATAGCCTATATCCATACTAAAACTTAGATGTATGATTGAAACGTATGTAGCTGTTTTCAGCATAACTATAATCTAGCTGTGTCAGTAACTGCTGCAGTATTGCTGTAAAAATGCAGCTTACAACATGGTCTGAACCAAATCATAAATCTACTGTATGAATTTACTTGTGTGTTGAGCCCTGTACTGCTGAAAGAGATTTTTTACCTTGATTTGTTAGATTAAAGCTGTCTCAGATGTCCTAGATGCACTGATTTCATGCTCCTCTGTTGCAGTATTAGGATCCTCCTCACCATCTTGGATTAGGTACTAGGTAATAAAATATAGAAGAAAAAGATTCTGTTCTACTCTTCACAAGAAAAAGGTCACATCTATTAATGCTGTGAGATTTTATCACATTATTTAGGAACAATAATGACATTTGTCTTGTTTTAACATAGCTTTCACTACAAAAGCATGCAAGGGTCATCAGAAGATGTTGCATTCTCAGTATGCATGTAATTTTGTAAAGTATTATTCCCTTAAACCATTATGGCATATTATGAACTCACATCTCATGAATGTCAGCACTTTTTTTTTTTTTAGACAGTCATTTCTCCATCCATCATCCCCAGAACGGGAAATAAAAGGCACAAAAAATGTGATCAAGTGTAAAAAGAGGATCTCAGTCCCCTGCATGAAGCATCCTATCATGTCTTAAAATAGATATGTAAACAGACAAACATGAGTCATAACTGATATTTTTCTCCATTTAGTAAAAATAAGGTAGTAATGATTGTTATTTCCATTTTGAATAGGGACTCACTAACCTTACAGGAAAAGAACCACTGTGACGATCCATTCCCTTTTTCTTTTCAGTATTCCGTAACTGTTTCTGCTGCTCTGCTTTTTCTTTCTTTAAAAAATAAAAGCCTTTCAAAGATACCCTCTGAACTCATTCTTTCTTTTTGTTCCATGTATTTGCCCTGTTGCCAACATCTTTCTGTTAATTAACCTTTATCAATATTTTTTAGATCTCTTTTCTACACTTAATGTAAGAGAACTGTCCATATAAACTTAGGGGAGAGTTGACTGAAATAAAAGCTTGAAATTGTTTTCAATAATGAATTTCACACTGAAGTATTCAACTGAACTTGAAGAGATTTAACGTACATTTTTTATTATCCCTTGTTTAAGTTATGTTACTTAGACATAGTGCAATGTCTCGCTTTAGCAGCTGTTGTTTACACCTGAAGCTATTGTAAAAATCTAGGATCTCATCAGTTTGATTTTTTTTTCCCATCATTTTCTTGATTTTTTTTTCTTGTGACAAACAAGGCTTTTATAAATTAACTCAGCTGGAGCACATTTGACCCCAATTTTTGAATGTATTCCCTGGGTCAAGTACTTTTGTGTGTGAGAATAGAGTCATTCTTCCTACCCTGAGGCAATCAGAGTACTCATGCATTTAACTTACCATCAACACATTTTTAATCATAATTTTCTAGAAGTTTCATCTAAACAAACAAATGTAATGCTAAAAACAATTAAAGGCAACTGCAGTTTATTTTCTAGCCTCTGCTTATCCACATTAAACTATTTAACTGAATAATAATTTAAAAATAAAAATCTGTTACTTTAGAATACCTGGTATGTGGGTGTTTCGACATATTTAAGTGAAAAGTTATTTTGCTCTGAAAAATCTAACAAATCTTATCTTCTGATTTTTATGTAAATGTAAGAATGATATTGTTACATCTGTACTTGACTGTCTCTCTCCCCCCTGTTTTGTCTTATCAGTTCCTTCCACTGCTGGGAGTTTTGCTTCTACAACCTAAGTGCCAACATATGGTTGCATTCTGTAACATGAACTCATAACTAAATCTACGAAGTTCATTCTTTAGTCTCCACCTTTGGGACATCAGTAGGTGGTAATCTTAGCAACCTGGATGTGATATCACCATTGTGGCATTTTCATTGACACAGCTCTGCTACAGAGACCCCTTGCCCCCAAGTATAATTCCTGAGAAATTAGCCTCTCATTACAAAACATTAAATCTCTTGTCACTCAACCCTATAACTTGATGGAAGTGTTGGATATGTAGTGGGGGTATAAAGCTTCCCTAAGGATTAAACTTGGCACTTCACTGCTTGGTGATATGGTCTCTGGATGGGTGGTCCCTCTGGATGTCCTTTCAATAACAGGTTCACAGGCAACTAGACAGCAGCTATAGAGAGGATTAGAAAGCTTTAATTCAGCAACCCCAAATGTTATGAGTTTTGAAGTGCCAACTATATTATTCTTATGCTTTGTTACATTGGGAAAAGATTGCCTTTGATGAGAGAGTAGTTTCTCATTTATTATAAAATATCTTACAAGAGCTTCCCTCCTGGGTGGTTTGTCCCTTCCTAACTTAACTTTCTAGTGAATGTTTGAGATGCCCCTTCTTTCTTCCTTGCAGTGATTTAGGTTTGGTGAAAGCTAAATAATGTGTTTCATATTTCTTATTTGCCAAGAGAGATTTTCAGGGCAAGGCTGAAAGAAAGCAGTGCTTTTGGTTAACATCTCCCATGGAAGTAATATATCTAGAATAATTGTCCTGGGAAAAGCAAGCCAAAGACATTTGCTCAGCTGTAGACTGCCTGAAGAGCTCAACAATGTGATAAATGGGTTTACCTTATCTGAGTACTGAATAATGTCAATCTGTATATAGCAGTTTTGATATTCATGCAAATTGTTATCACATTTAGGTAAAGAAGAAATGTCCTCTAGGAATGTAAATGTTAAAAAGTTCCCACTCTCTACAAAATACTAGTGATTTGGGTTGAATACTAGGAAATAATCATGTGTAGTAATTATGTTTATATGAATTCCTTCTGGAATTAAAAATTTGTAAAATAAATTTTAAAATTTTAATAAATATTTTTATGTTTTAAAACCTAAACAATTGAATAATAATGATAAGCAGTGATCATTAACAGAAGTTAGCAGAGAGATGAGACAACACATACAATGCTTTGTTCATGGCATCATCAAGAGATGATAATTTAAGACAACACCTCTAAACATTGCTCAAGGATTTCCCTAGTTGAAGGCATTGCTATCTTCTAATTTGAAATAGCACTTTTTAAAATAAAGTTAATGACTATTAAAAATGAGACTCCTATTTTTTCATTTGAATGGAAAATTGTAATGACAGTTTAACAAATCTGCTCTACAATTCTGAAATCTGTTTTTACAGACATATTTTATTTAAACTATGTGTTAAGTGTGCAATAAATCACCACAGAAACTAGAGAGCAATAAGACCCCCAGTTTAAGTTAAGTAATCAGGATCCAATAGCTAAATGACCGTGTCATGGCTGGATTGATTTTGACTATAGTGTTAGATGCATAATTTATAAGAATTAATAAAGAGATATTTATTCACTTCAAAGGACATAAAATAACCTGCTGAGCTACATTTACTGCAGTTCGTTTATACTTCTTTCTGGAGTTGAAGGACACTTCATCTTCCCCTTATCCGTGGTTTAAATTAGGAGGTCATACAGCCCACAGTAAAAAAAAAAAATAAAACGCACAAAAAACACCACACCCCCCCCCTCCACATTTCTGACTTCTGTTGCCTATTGGCCAGCCTAGGTTGAAATAGTGCTTGGAAGAGATTCATTCCCTTGAGGTATCATGATCATTTTTCAAGTACAACCACTGTTCATTCTGGAGATGCTTTGATTTACTTTCAGCCTATCAGCTACATGTGTAAGGTACCTTTTCAAAGTATGTATCGGTGAAATTCTTCTCTTGGCTTTTCACCTACTAATTGCAAGCAGGGAGCTTTTTCAAACAAAGCCACAATTTTTAAATCTTCACTTAGTTTAACTACGGTTGCAGAGCCATATACTGCTTAAATTTTGATCCTGATAATGTGAAACTTTCATCTTAGCTTGAAATAGTGTCTGCCTGATGCAACATCTTTGAAATCTTGATTGATAAAGGATTTAGACCTGGTTTTAATTATTGTCTTATGTACTTGGCAAAGGTTAATATTTAGCATGGGGTAAAAATATCGGGCTATAATTCTTGGACTTAAGGCAAGGAGTCCAGAATTTTGCTTAACTGTGCTTTCCAATGCCAGAGAAAACTTAAATTTTTTAAATGAAGAAATTTACTGTTTGTTTGAAAAATATGGAAAGTTTTTTCATGGCTTATTCAGTTTATAAACAGAAAGCTTATTAGCTCTATCTACTTGGGAACAAAACTAATTCTATATGCATCTGTTTAGTTAATCAAGTTTTTAAAGTAAAGTCCCAGATTGGTAAACATAATAATTTTTCTGTTCAGTGTTTCAAATTCATTAATGACTCATTGGATCTAAAGTTAAGGGAATAACACTAGCTCTTATTTGACCATTTTTTTCTGATAAACTGAAGTTGATCAGACCCAAGCAAATCAAAGCAGTTTGCAAACTCGTTTTTTTTCCAACTGCTGCCGATTATATGAACCAGACATTTAAATCCTACTGTGTCATATTAATCCTTGTGATAGTATATTTTAGGACATGACCAACATCACAGGATAGATATCTTTTTATTTCAACTTTCAGCATGTCTTCAGTATTTTTTTTTCTATGACTATTATTTTGCCAGCTGGATCTATAATCAAATACCAATATATGGCCTAGATGGATATTGCACGACATTAGCATTTTAAAAGAATAACAAACTCTAAACTTTCTAAAACAGAATGAGAGTTTTCATATCATCATAAAGTCACACACTGAGTTCACTTAGCTATACAAAATGTACCAAGATTTTTTTAAGTTTTTGAGAATCGTGTCCTGTGTTTTTAAAATGTTTCTTAAATTCTTATGCCTAAGAGCATTGATAAAGTGACTGATGTTGAATTCATGGGTTTCTGTTCTATATTTTACTCAATATCTCTCAATAATCAAAATTATAATCCAGACTATATGACTATCATAATCCCATTTCCTAATCCTCTAAAGGAAGTAAATACAAGCTAAAAGAAAGTACAAACTAGTATCATCTTCTCAATCTCAGCAGAGAGCAAGGAAAAATTTGACATAAAAAACTGAAGTATCTTTTCTTCTGTGAAGATGGTCTGTCCTCATTCGAAAAGAGGAATTTTGAGAGTTCAGTGTGATCAAGTTGGAATCGTCATGAAATTACTTCCATAAAAAATTAATTACTACAATGTGGAGTGGATGGAAGAACTACTTCATACACTCTTTAGTGTGTAATATGGTGTCTTTACCCCAAATCTTCAAACTGACTTGTGCAAGCTAGTGATATTAGTTAGAGACTATAGACTATTTTTAGGTGATTACAGTAGGAATGTTTGTGATCTACTGGTGTATACTGATCTATGTGTATATATTAATATTAGTTTATTCTGAACATTGAAAAAACTCTTTTATTCAGCAAATATCTAAGTTTTTCAGAGGCTTTTCTGAATATTCATAACATATGAAGCAGGCTTACACACTCTGGAAATTACTTTCTGTGGTGTTGAACATTGGGTTGATAAAGTCTTTGGTTTCCAGACTTAATTTACTTTTTTTTGTGTCTAAGTCCTCCAGAGTGAAGAATTCATATAATTCAGTGATTTTACTTCTTTGGCTTTGGATTTTCATTAATCTTTCTTGTGAGATATCGCCCAGAACACACCCATAAAGTATTTCTTTGTTCATTTAAAATATGTTATGCATTTTTTACGCTTTCACAGAAGATGTCTTTGGATGGCTGACAGTTTATTTGAAAACTGTTTTAACTACTGTATTAATAAACAGTGCTTGCTACTTACAGATCATGGCAATATGTTTTGCATTTTCATTCCCCATTTTTGTATTATTCAGACATGTAATGAAAACAGTATATGGGTCTAGCTTTTAAGCATTTATTTTTAACTACTGTTTATGTCTCCAAATTCATTCCTTGTGTAAGATGTGCTGAGAAAGGCAATGAATATGGATGAGATTGACCCATGTTCCTATATTTTCACATAATTTCTGCAAAAGACAGTTGTCTGTGTTAGCCTTTGTGGGAGAACTGTATCATATGTTAACTTTGAAAGACGATTAAAGAGATGATATAATAGTTTTTCTAACTCTAGTTCAATGATTCTTTATGATGTGATTATGAAGTGAGCAGCCAAAAGATAAATAAAAAAAGATGAGCTTTTAAACCCAAGGAATAGCTGTTGTTCTTATATTTCTTTCATAGACTAAAGAAAGGGGAATTAAATCACTTCACCTATACACCTCAATTCAGGAGAAGGCATCAAGCTT
Organism: Strix aluco; assembly: GCF_031877795.1. Classification (NCBI taxonomy): domain Eukaryota; kingdom Metazoa; phylum Chordata; class Aves; order Strigiformes; family Strigidae; genus Strix; species Strix aluco. The sequence continues at coordinate 79,740,449 of NC_133935.1, read as the reverse complement.
CTCTTAAATGCCGAAGAAGTTTCTAGGATTCCATAATCCTTATTTGTTGTGGATGTGTCCTTTGCTTAAACACACATTTTTCCGAATACTATGACATGCGAGCCTCCTATGGCAAGAAAGTTTCTCTCATGCAGAAATGTTTGTTTCGCAGCCTCTAAATGAAGAATTTTCTACCCATGAGCTATTAGATCATGAACTGATTTTCTCCATAAAATGTGCTTATGAACAATTGAAGACTGGTAAATAGGGCCCTAATTAGAACAAAAACAAAACACCATTTGATTGGCTTTCACTGTGACTTTTGGACTTTCGAGGATTCCCCTCAATACTCCCTCTTAAACGTTGAAAGGTTTTCCATGAAGCATCATTCATTAGTCCAGGTTCCCCTAAGCTTAGCTGCTGCCATTCTAAATGTATTCTGCTAATGCAAAGAAAAATGATCATTCCAATTGTGTGGTCTTCTGTAATCTCTGCTGTGAGGCCAATAAACCTGAAATAAGCATTTGCAAAAATGTACTGTAAAACACTCCCCAAAGCCACTGGTGCCAGCTAAAAAGACATTTTTTAGTCTTTCACAGATAAAGAAAAGCACTTAAGGAATGAAAGGTTTAGTTTGCTGGTTTTGTGCTAACTAAAGCTTGGCTCTAATGGCAAATATTTTAAGATTGGCCTGAGCAATAGAAAGACATTTGACAATTAAACTTCCATAATAGGGCTATTTCAGGGATGAAGCAATTTTGTTTATTGCAAAATACGAAAATCATATGGAAATAACTCTGCAGGAAAATAACAATAAACAAAATATGCACATACTATCAGTATTTCTTCAATATATTTTGGAAGTAGAACCACCCCACAAGTATCATAGGGTTGCAAAACTCCTAAAAAATAACGTTTAGCTATAATAAAGTCTGCTTGTGTGATGATGTCTTGCAATGTGGTCTAATTGCAGCTAGCATAAACAAAATGATGGTTAATCCGCACAAAATGTCCAACAGTTTATAGGCTTTGGCTTCAGTTTTATATTCTGAATGTGTAGGAGCTTTCAACAAAGTCCGATCCTGCTGCAATTCCCCACAATTATCTTCTACCTCAGTGTATATACAGTGACCTACATTCTGCAGTAAAACAGCTTCTGCCGGAGGACCCCACATTTGAAGCATGTTCTGCCTTTTATGGACACAAGCAAAAATTTTTATGTGGCTCATGAGAAGAAAGCAGAGTAGAGAGCTCCTGCGTTGTGTTTCCTTCTCTCTGGTTTTCCTAGGTTAAGTATGACAAATCAACACTTCGTTGAAGTTGCTAATGTCTATGGAGACGTTAACTTTGTGAACAGGCATAGTACTATTAATGCAGGCAAACTCTCCCTTAACCACATCTAGAGATAAGTAAGAGTTCACAAGAGGAAAGCTACATTTGAAATAGCTTGTCTTCATTTTGTGACTTCTGTGATTTTATGATTTTTATAATTTGTATTTTTCTGCTATTTTTTTATAATCATCTAACATCTCCTGGTCAGACATGCAATGCAGAAGCTGGTAAAGGACAAGAAATTAGCCTTTTGAATGCTATACTTCATCACTGGATTTCATTAGATAACAGATTTTAATGTGCACTGCTTTATACTGTTTTAAATTAGTAAAATTTAAATTAAATACAGTGTATTTTTACTCAATAAGTGACACTGAAAACACAAATAATGATTTATGTCTGAAGACTTCCCATCCCCTAGTATTTTTTATTATCTCAGTCACTAGTAGATTACTTTTATTAACAGAAAGTATTTGGGAAAACCAAACAATAATAACTAACAAATGTATATTTTTTCCATTTTTACTTACAAAGTAGGTAGAATTCATTCAAGCCATATATAGTTACAGGGATAGTATGTAAGATTATTCTTCATATTGTTATGTTGGCACAAAAGACTATGTTCAAGAGATAATGAGCTTAATAATTTTGATGGTAGGAAGCTGCTAACATTTGCCACCAATACAAGAATGAATATCACAGGGAAAACAAATGGGAAAATAAGGAAAAACTGAAAAGGAAAATTAAGGTAGAGAGAGCAGCCAAATTAATTTTTTAGTGCATAACAATTCAGTTCATTCTATCTTTGTATCACATCTTTTAAGTGATTTATTCTCTGAGTGTTGAGAAAGCAGCATATTTAACTGATTTTCTGATTTATTTGAAATTAATTTGTAGTTATTACTGAGATCTATTCTTATTTATTATAACATCAACAGGTACAAAATTAAATGTAAAAATATTTTTTAGTATTTTTCTTGTACCATTTTCCTATTTCTTCATCCTTTCTCTCCATAATATGATTTTCATATTGTTGGATCTTGGGTTTAGATTATAACTCATCATTTGACTAGACTGAAGAAGACTTAGACACTATGCTCACTACATGCAAAAGAAGCTATAAATAAGAAAACAAAATTTAAAAGGGTTGAAAAAAGGCAAAAAAGGCAAGCAAATTAAAAAAGCCCCTCATCACCAAAAAGAAGTGATGTAAAAAAAGAGAGAGACCATCTTATTTCCCAAATAATAACACAGATGGTTATCAGATGTTTGTAGAAGGAATTGTTACATACAAGGAGGTTATGAAAGCATTGATCCCAAAGAATTAGAAATTTCTTATATAAATTACATATTTTTAGTACCTAAGATTGATGGGGTAAAATATATAATCCCAAAATTATATAAACTGCAGACTGTGTAAAATAACAGACTGGAATTCTTGAAACAGAATAATCATAGGCAGTTGAAAAAAAGTGATGTTGTAAATGTCAAAAAGGCAATAAAAGAATATAACAAAATAGATATGATGGAATTTTAGGATATCTATATGTAATCAAGGCCATTGAAAGGATATTTTATGATGAATACTGGATTACTTGAAAAAATAGTAAATAATGGAATATTATTTTTTTCTGATTTTAATACAGTGGGGTTTTGTCTTTTTATACTAATTTAAAGAAATTATCTAGAATGAAAACAACCCCCCTCAGGAACTGAATATAAGCTGAGGCTGCTTAGCAAACCTACAGATCAGATCTTGAGTAGGAAAATAGGTCGTAATCCTATAATTATAGATGAACACAGTTTCTTTTTGCATGCAGTGGGAGTCCCAATTTATTTTAGCAATTTAAAATTTATCTTCTGATAGTACCTTGGGACCCTCTTACAGTCAGTAATGGAGCCAAAAAGCAAAGTTTCTTAGTCCTCACGTTGCTGTATTCTCATTAGTGTTCATTATTTACACTGGTCATAGTTTACAGCAGAGAGGAGCTGGGATAGTGTACCATTAAGGAAAATAATTAAAATTTATTTTTTTAGCTTGTCATGCATATGTCTTTTAAATACATGAAGTGATTCTTTCCACCACGTGTAACCTCTTCAGCTTTCATGACCTCTCTACAGCTTTGAACAGAAAACAGTGCTTAGCTGATTTAAAGAGTGTGAGGCGGAGATGGAAAAAGAACTACTGTAAATATAACTCAAAAAATCATGACAAACTGGGTAGTTTAATGATTCTGTGGTTTCAGTAGACAGTGTTCTGTCTGGTGAAAAGCTTTGTCAGAAGAAAGCTGTTACCACATAATTTGTGGAAAAGCCTTTCACTCTATCAGTCTTCTTTTTTTTGTTTGTTGGGGTTTTTTTGTTTTATTTCCAAAGATTATATGAATTATATTCATAGACTGACCTGCAAAAAAGGCAGATGTCACTCTACCAGAAAACAAAGCTGGCACAAGCAATGGGAATACTCTCCCTAAATCTCATGTTGGCTTCAACTGCAGGTTAGTTTAGGTCTCACAGAGTTCATTGAAATTTGTAGCCTGACATTGATGGACACTGAGGTGTTTGGTTTAAGTGTAAGTTAGCCACAGCAGGAACACTGCCTTTACTCACCTGGCAAGGGGGACGCCATAACCAAGAAGGTGACTTTCCCAGGTTGGAACACTCTGGATGTGCTAAGCCGTTTGATTTCCCCAGCTGAAGAAAACCTGACTGCATACATCTGCTATAGGGAAACTGTGGTGTAAAAGTTGAAAATAGTGCTTTTCTTAGCTACTAGGCAGCTATGGAAGCACAGAAGTAATAGAATAAATTACTTGAGAAGGAAAAAAACTGATGACTCATAACGCTCAATTTCTGACATAGGAAAAGGAGAAGTAATGGTAGAGAGATTTTAAATGACAGAGATGGGATTTACTCTTTGCAAATCTGCCCTTAACTGTTAACAAAATTGGACTTGTGATAAACTAAGAAAGTTCCTATCTCCACCTCACCACTGCCCAGCGTGGTGTTTACTTCCAGTCACTTCACAGGGAAATAGCAGCACTTCTAAATGCTGGCCTTATCACTGCCATAAAGTCAACCATGAATATGTTGAATAATTATAGTTACTATAATTTACTATAGTTACTATAATTACTATAATACTAAATTCTGAGGATCTGAATCCTGGTTTCTAATGCTGTTATTTTCCGAGTTAATACTGTTCTAATAATTTATATTAATAATTAATATAAGAAGTTTCCTGTAGATTATTTTCCAAATGACTATAAATGTTGTTGTATTCACTCTATTACAGCTGCATTAGAACCACCTCCTTGCAAATTTGACTTCTAATGGCATGACAAACAAAGCTACTTAATCTATCTGTCTTAATTTTATCATGTAAATGCTGTTTTGTGTATAATCTGGTGGAAAAGTTGTCAGTAGAAACTAGGGAGGACAAATACCTTTGCTCTCAAGTGGCCCTCTGGGTCAAGGGAGCCCCTGGAAGAAGAAAGAGTTTGTTTATCCTCAAAGATCAACCAAGATCAACATAAAAACCTTCCTGAGGCCTCCAGGAAAGTTTTGTATGTGTTGTCAAAGTCAGAAGGCAGAAGGCAGGTGAAGGCATGAGCCAGAAAATGAGGAGTTTGCAGAGGAAAGGCAGAGACAAGAGGGTCTTGAGCAGAGCCGTGCACGCAGAAGGGAAGAGCTGCATAGTCAAGCTTCAGTGGTGATGGGAAAGGAGGAATTTCCTTGTGACCCTGGGGGACTTGATGGAGTTTGGCCAGCCCACAAATCACTGAATGTGGCTGGACTGGAAAAGGCAAAGCAGAAGTTGTATCCTGCCTGAATGAGTATCTTTGTTTTCAGGCTTCTTGTTTTGGCTGACTCATCCTACACAGCTGATTTTTCCCTAATTACTAAGCTACCTTGCTCCTATGTAATGCATTGTAAAAAAGTTAACTGTAGAGATTGAAGGGTATGCCTTTGTATTTGCTTTTCAAGGAAAGAGGCAGCAACTCTACCTCTCAGTTTGGATTCCCATCATATGGCAATATATTTAATAATACTATTGCAGCTTCTATTTCTTTAGATTTGGTAACATATATTGACCTTAATAAAAACCTGTGAAGCAGTTAGACCCATAAAGATTAGATCTTGCATATTCAGTCTTCCCCCATCTGCAATACACATCCTCAGTGAGCAACCCTATTCAGATTAAATGGAAATTTTAATGTCATTTTATTTCAACAAAAAATATGCTACAAATATAATTAAGTTTTTGAATTTATATTAGATATAAAAATATCTATTTAACTATCTAACTCAATTACTTCAATAGGATTCAGCTGAGGAAATTTGATTAATAGGATTGATTCACTTGGACTATTTACACGAAGTAAAAGCCTGAAAGTTTGGGCCAATCTCCACATCCTGAAAACTGTCAGATGTACTTACTCTGGATGCTGTTGTTTGCTGCTGTGAACACATGAATCCAGCTGAATTTTGCCCAGGATGCACAATGGTGACTGATCCAGTGTGCGATCATTCATACAAAAGAGGCAAATAAAACCCTTCCTTGATATATCACATAATTAGAAGCATAGACCTCTTTGTAATATGGACACTAGCAAGGGTAATGAAATAGTCTTTTTTCTACCATCATTCCTCTTACAGAACTAAAATGAAACCTTAGAGTTCAGATGCAGCAGTGTTTGTCTCCTCATTATTACAAAAGACTGTAGTCACAAAACTCATAACTTTTACTAGCACAAAAAGCCTGTACTTGCAAGCTTTATCCTATTTGTTTCATTGTGCTACTCGTATGGGGGGATATGCAAGATCAAAGCAAGGGATCATTAACTTAGTCTGAGTTATTTATGTTCTTTGAAAAAAGATGCTGTGCTTCAAACAGATTTTTGTGGCAACAAGAAAAGCCATGTTCAAAAGCACACAGTACAGGGTAGAAAGAGAAGTTATCTTTCTCAATTTACCATTAAAATCCTTTTAATCTCTGCAAAACCAAGAAAGATAACACAGTTAAGCCTTGGATGTTGATGGCTGGAACAGAAAATGTCAGTTAAATTTAAGTTACCAAACACAAACTTTGAGAATAAATCTACCTATGGATGACAGTTTAAAGGAATCCAATTTTTCTAAACTTCAGAAGGTCTCAGTAATATTTTAACAAACTTAGAGTGCATGGTGACATTCAGTGTAACCATAAATTAATCCATCAGACTTTAGGATTGAAAGATTTATTATACTTTTTTTTATTGACCTGAACCAGGAAGAGAACACACTTGCCATGAATGTTGAACTATTTATAATAATCCTAACTTAAAATGGATCACATTCCCTATGTACTTATATGGTGCTTTTTTCCCTAATTCAAAGTACATGCCTGAATAACCTGAATTAACACAATGACATTTTTTAAAGACAAGCTGATGTCATTTCACCCCCTGGAAGGTGAACTAGGTTAAATTACTAAATTAATATGTGTAGGCACAAATGCAGCATGTACTAAACAAATCTGTGTGCGTCCTTTGGTACGGAAGTATGTTCTTAGCAATTAAGGTTGTAACTCCAAGTCTGTCTTGGTTTGTAATTGGTATAACTTTAACTGACTCAGCCTAGAGCAGAATCTGACTTTTGTATTTTAAATAGGTTGTAAATTTATTTCCACGTTTCCTCAAAGCATTCGTAACTTTTAAGTGTTTTTTCTTGGTGAATTGACAACAAATGAGCTATGAAAATCCTTTGTTCGAAGATCACATCTCTAAACTAATATATTAGCACATTGCTTCCATTTTGCTGTGGTGTACTTTTCTTTCTGTTTCCATTCATAGCGGCAATTGCACCTCTGGAAGGAAAACAAAATCACATAATACATACATCACACTAAATGAAACTCTTCAGTGATATTGTAGAAAAGTGTTACTTAAAACCAAAAAGTCCTCTACTGCATATGATAGCTAATAATTCATAAAAGGACTAATGAGGATTCTACATATATGAAAAGAGAAAAATCAAAGGTTCAGGTGTAAAACATGGATCTTAACTTATGCCAGTTAAATAAGAGGTGGTAAAGCATGTATTCATTTACTCTGAAAATCTGACTGATACTGAAAATACAAAGTTAGTCACTAGGATCAAATCAATTCAAAAACAGCAAGCAAAGCACCAAACAATCCTAAAACCAGGGGACTTTAACATTAATTTAATGTTCATCAGGGTAGGTAGATAAACTATTCTAAGGAAAATAGTCTTCTAATTAGGAGAGAATTAATTTGAAAAAAAGATTGTATATCATTGTGATTCATTGTGGCAGAAAGCAAAGAGTGAGTGCTGGAGAAGAGGATGAGGAAAAAGATTTTCTCTACTGCTTGTAATGGCCTTCTATTGGAAACAATTTTATTTTTTTAAACTAACTGGTCTTAACTGTCTGATTGCAATCCTGACCTATCATCATAGTAACAGATAATGTCATAACACAGATTCATCACAATTTATTATCTAAATATATTGCATATCTTTTTTTCTCTTTTCTCTCAGTGTCACCCAGCAGTCTGAAGCTGCTTTTGATGACAGTTCTGGAAACTGAAAATGTTGTGGAATGTGTGGGAACCAAGAGCCTGGGACACTACTAAACCGTCATAACTTGAAAACTGTGTCATCTGTGAAATAACACATGCCACAGTTTATATTGTACTGTTTAGATTAGAATATAAACTGTAGCACATGAAAACTGTTCCATATGCACTGTGTGCCAGTGCCTAGGATTAAAGCTGGAGGCTCTAGTCTCTAAATTTGGGACTAGGAGCCTCAAAATCCCACTCAGACATCACCTATCTCTCGTACACATTTTAGAGGAGAACTGATTTTTTTTACACTGAAGTTCTCCGTTGCCTGAAGTTCAATGTCTCTATAATCCAGAAACTGGATAGCCCACAGTGCTTAAATGTTGGTTTAGTTTTAATTATTTCTGTCTTGTTTGACTAAATAAATTACAGGTTGAGGACTCTGGAGTTCTGAATAGGAAGTCAGAGCCTGTAAATGCTATCATGTGGATATAATGAAGTAACTGTTCATCATTGTATACTATTAACAGGGAAGTCTAGTGGTAACTTGAACAGAAGGTAGAAGTCAGATCTGTTTTGCATTTTTATCACTAGCCACTGTTTTATTTGTGACTCTGGATAAGCTGCAAAGAGCCAATTTTTCAAAGGAGATGAGTTATAAAATGTAGATTAGACCCCTCCACTTTTGAGAAATGCTGTGAGGTCATGTGGATCAAGAACACAGAAAATTTATAAATAGTTTGGAAGGTGACACCTCAGGTGGGAACTACATCATACATTCTTAGATGCTTAGAAGGCAGCCTGATTTTAACTACTTGAAATTTTCAACAGGATGAAGTTTTCAATAGACAATAGTGGCAGAAATTGCCTGGCTATTTCTGACACTGAGAATTAGAATCATGTAGAGATCAGAAATTACCTTCAGGAAAGGATTTTGAGGCATTAATATGGGTATCACTGTGGATCAGAATCATCCCACAGAAATGCTGGTATTATTTGGGAAGAATAATAAGAAAGGATTATTGTCCTTATGTTTTCCAGTTGAGAAGTTCTCTGTTATCAGATTTCATCAGGAAGAAATGTTTAATCACCAATCATGTCGCTTCTTAACCTTCAATTTTGGAAACTAAATAATTCTGCTGATTTTCTTTTTTTTTTTTTTCTTTTTTTCCCTGTAAGAGATGTTCTCCAGTCCTTTAATCATTTTCCTAGACTTCTCAAACCTTTTTAAATTTTTCATCCTCTTTCTCTGAACACATAATTAGATACAATAATCTAGCACTGATGACTTCAGTACCAGTACAGATGTAATATAACCTCTTCACTCATACTTAGCATTTTATTACTATAACTTTCAAGGACTTTTGTATTCCACAATGAAAACTCATGTTCAAGTAATTATCCATGCTGACCTCTAAGTCATTCAATATTTCTCTCATTCCTTAGAATTCCCAATCCTGAAGAATGACTTACATTCCTTGTTAATAATTATGTTCTTTCCACTTGGCAACATTGAAACATGCATCATTTTCCCACAGTATGTTTACCAAGAAGCTGAGTTCATTCTGCACACATGACACAGACTTTTTTGCTACTACTGATTCTCTTGATATTTATGTCATTAGCAAATTTTATAATAATATGTTTACATTGTCTTTCCTCAAATGATTGATTAAAAAGGTTAAATAGTATGTATTCGAGAAATTAAATCTACAGGTTGACATTAGAAACATTACCTTATGACAATAATTTTTCTTTTTTTGAAAAAAATATTCAGCTTGCTTTAACCTTCTAAATGTGTAATACTACCTACCAGTTATCAAGAAGTAGAAGTCTAAGTGTACCTACACTGAAAATATTGTTTATCATCCAACGACCAGATGTACTCCAAAAACAGATGATAGTTTGAAAAACATATTTTAAAAACTGTCAGTCACGTAGATATATAAACTGTAGATTTCTCTTCCATCGTTTGTAACTCTTTTATATTTCCTACATTTTGTTATATATTTATGACTATCAGATCCTCCTCTTTTCTATCATAATTATTAGTTAATTAACTGATGCTTTCAGTTTCCTTCTATGTCTGTTTTAGCTAGCATAGCCTTCTTTCTCAGCAGAAATTTTGACATTTTTGGCACTCAGGGAACTCCCAATTATCAGTTACATTTAATTGCTTTCTCCCAATAGACTTTGCTCATAATTTTTATCAACTTCATGAAGCTAGCCTCTAAGATGTAAATGAACTGTAAATATGGTGGAGGTTGGAACTTTGGTCTGCACTCTCAGACGTAATTGACTCATTATTTCTTGTACTCTACCTGTTGTTAATTTTTGCTCTGAGATCAATGCTTCTTTACATGTGGAGATAAAAAGCCTGCAGTTTCTCTATATTAGACATCACATTTTTTTTTCAGATTATGTTTTTTAATTTTATAGATCCTGAAAGTATTGAAGGGCTCCCTGCATGTGACTTACAACATGTTTCAGTAAGAATTGAAATCCCTGACAATAATACATCTTTTTCCACCTACTCGTGATATATTGGTCTTTAAATGGTTGATTATCTTGTTGTCTAGTGTGATTTGGTAATCTGCAGCTCCACATATAGTGCTTTATTTTTTACCACAGTAACTCCAAATTACCAAAGTTTATTTGTTTCAAAATGTTGGTAACTTAGAAACAGTTAAAGTTATTTTTAACATTATATCATCCCCCTCCTTTTTGCCCCACTGACTTCTTCCTAAATAGGTTATAATCATCAATAGAAAGACTTCAGTAATGTAAATCTTATAACATGATTTCATTTAGGAATTACTGAAATATTACAACCCAAATTCTGAAGTAGGTCAGACTCATCTCAAACATGAGCAATTCTATTTTCATTTGTTTACTATCTAGACTTCTCACAGTAACATATAGGAAATTAAATAGATTCTCCTTTGTGTCCATCTGTGATTTGGTTATACAGGATCCTGACTTCATGGTTTAGTGCTAAGTGTATATGTACATTATTTTGCCTTTTTAACTTCCTCTTATGTTTATCCCTCCTGGCTACTTTAGCCATACTATTCATGGAAGATTGATTCCAGGAAGCTCTAACAAAGGCACATACTTCTTTTGCTGTACAAGAAGGTTATAACTTCTTCTGACCCCTGACTGTTTTTGCTCATGACATGGGATGAATCTCTGGGAAATGCTTTAATGTTCTTCTCCTTCAATGCCCCTCAGAGATCTCCAGAGTCTTTTACAACTAGTCATATGTAGTGCTATCAGTTATAGTCATGATCATGCTCTTAGGACCACTTTGAACTACAAGACGTTTTCCTGACTACCTGCGAAGCAAACTGGAGTGATTCCAGTCTTGTAATTGCATCTTCTGTCTTGGATCCAAGGGGAAAGCACAACATCCTTTTGTTGACTTGCACATCACAGTACACATATTATGTTCTTTGTAGGAAAAAACACCACTGTCGGGTGTTTTCTTTCCTTGGATCACTGAAGACCTTCCTGTGTCTTTTAAAAACAACTTCATTCTTGTTTGTAAACCTCAAATTCCAACAAGTGGGGAAGGTCTCTAAAAGTCTACCTTCAAGATAAGATGTAGTACATTGTTTGAATTGTATGTTTTAATGAGGCCCAGGGACACAAGTTTAACAATTAAAACATAACTATTAATTGATCAATGCCTATTCTGAGCAATAAATGAGATGTGCTTTATGGTAAAAATAAAAAGTGACAAGAAATTCACATGTAAATATATATAAGTACAATTCAGATAAATATGGGTTATACTGAAGACTGACATAAATTTACAAGAATAGGCAATAAAAGGAAGGATCAAATTAAGATAATACTATTATTTCCTATTTTTAAGTTTTGTATTCCCAAGTACTAGTGGTACTAAACTGTAGATTTTACTTTGTTATTAATTACATGTAGTTATTAAAAATAATGTGTTTTCATTGTTAGTATAGTTTTAAACATTGTCACACTTAGTCATTTTATTCTAGAATCATTCTTCATTTCTGGGGAGTGGGCCAAAACTATGAAAAATACAAATCATCTTGAGATCATTAAAAAAAAAAAAAAAAAAAGAGAGAAAGAAATTAAATATTTTCACACATGAGCATTTCTCTGTAGACTTCAAAATTCCCTTTCACCATATAGATTCTCTAAGGCCTAGCATTTCATATCCTTTTCTTTCATTTTATATGGATAAAACAGTGAACTGCACTAGAGAATACTCTGTGATTTATCATTGCTGGTTTAATCAGTGAACTGCTCTTTCAGATAAGCTGTTTGCCTGAAATGCTGTCCCTGCTGGAGTATTTAGTTAGATTGGAAAAACAGTGGCAGATTCTGTGGCCCTTTCCAGGTTAAAAATCTGATAATTTACTCATTTTTTTTCTTTGTAAATCCTTTATTAATAAATTTCTGTGTCTGCTATCCTGCTTAACATCTTGTCCTAGAAGAAGGCTTAATTAGCTGATGAGACGAAGAGCTGAATAGACACTTAAACACTCAAGTACTACATGTTAGTCAAACCATATCAAATTTTACAGTCAATTCCAGAATGTTCTCTAAAAGTAGGTTTGCCATTTTCAGTCTCTCCTGAGTAAGATGCCAGTATTGAGACTTAAGAGTAGAGGTTTCAAAACTTTAGTTTTGTTGTGTAGATAAGGAAGCATTTTGCATTTTTGGTTCCCCAATTCCTGTGTAGAAAATGGAACTGAGAGTGTGGTTGCATACTTGAGGCATTTTTATCAATGTTATATTTTCTTGGTGCACCATAAGCCCCATGGTAATGATACCAGAGGAAGGTCAGTAGAAAGACATTTGCAAGTAAGATACCTTAATCACTGCTTGTAAGCTTCATCTTGGTTCAGAAGGCTGGCTCAGTAACGACAAAGTTTACGTGATCCTCCAGATAATGAAGCTTTTAAGCCAAGTTGTTAACTATTTAAGTCTGGGAAACAACTTGTGAAGCCAAATAAACCAAACTGACTTCCAAATGCACACTCAGATCCTCACTTTCACTGGGACTGCCTTTGTGTTAGAATTTAAATGAGTCCTACTTTTCCAGCTCAGGTTTTAGAAGAGTTCTTTTAAATTGGTACAAGTCCCCTATGTAGATATTTTCTTAAAGTTTAACTCTTAATTAAATTGGTTTAGTTTGCAGCAGTAAATTAAGAAGTTAAATTGCTTAAAGGAATGACAAACTCTTTTAAATATATTTTCATATGGAATTTCAGCATGAAGTTTTGTAATCTAATTTAAAATGTTTCAGCTCTTCCTGAATGAACAGTTAAACAAGGTGTAATTTTGTGGCACCTAGACCTAGTCACAGATGTGACTGATTTATGATCATGATGAAAAACACTTGAATTTGCTATTACTTTTGGTTTAGACATTCAAGAAAATACAGAAAATATGCATCAAGTCAGAAGCACAAAGCACGTGCCAGATCTTTCATGCTGTGTTGCACAGAAAACAAGCACTAATATCAGGCAGTGTGGCTTTTCCCAAACCTCCAGTAGCATGTCTGCCACCCAAATTGAAAAAGTGTGTGTTGTGATATCATTTTGGACAGCAATACTTTTGTCTGTAAAACATTACTGTCTGGGAATTAATTTCAATGATGCAAATAGAAGGCATTTTAATAATAGCAAACATAGGGGGGTTTAAAATTTTTATAAGAAACTGGCTCTCTAAGAATACTTAAGTGTCCTGTGTCATCTCCTTCATTAATGTTCAGTGAAATAGTTTGTCTGAGATGGTCTTGAATATAAATCACTGTCAACAAATTAAGCTGTTACTAAGGAATGGCAAAGGTACACAGAAAAGAATGTAAAGCCAAGCAAATATGGATTTGGCATTCTGTCTTAATAGGAGTTGGTTGAAATTGGTCAAAAGTAAAATAAGCTTGATGGAGTCACAACTTTATAAACGGGTCAAAAAACATGTTATGAATTATGTGGGAAGATGTTACACTGAGATTCTGCATGGAAATTGAAGTCAGAAGGTAATTTGTAGAACTAAGTTCAGGTAGAGATAGCACTTTTATATAAGAAAAAGTCACTGATCTAAACAGAATTACACCAGATCTGAAACCAGTGATACAGCAGAAGTTATCAGAAAAGTATTTTATGAGAACGTTGATTCTTATAAGATTTTAGGAGTAAACACATGAGGAAACTTGTATTTTTCTTAATGGTGTTCTCTGAAGGCTTAAGTATCCTCACTGTACTATTAACTGTAGAATGAACCTTAGACACCAGAGTGAAAATAATTAGGAAACTCCTTTTCTTCTCCGTGCTTTGGGTTTTCATTTCAATATCTTTGTTCCCACTGACACTGCACTGAGGAATATTGTGTGACTTCAGTGAGCTGGGAATCTAGTGCACAGATTGTAATATCATTACAAGCCTATTCTTTGCATTAACCTCCATAATCACCTCTGGACAGTTTTTTTCAAAACTTTGCATCCTACACATTCCCTATCTGTTCCAATAGCACTAGAAACATAACACTTGTCAAACTGATCTGTGAACACAGTGGGAATGTAATCAGGGACTAATAATTTTGGATTGCTACAAGTAACACTATTTACTAAAACAGAAGTCTTCATTTAGAAAGAAAAGAAAGGAAAAAAAAGCTATTTTGTTAATATGATACAAATGGGTGATAAGTTCCTTCCTATCCAAATATAGTTCTGCTCCTTGGCAGAAAAAGTACTTTCCACAAGACCCCTCATCTGGCTTTATTAGCATCTCACTCCCTTTCTTGGAGTCTGTGTGGGAGCTTCTGTCCCTGTTTTCTGCAGAGAAGCTCAATACGGCTGTTGAATTTGGTCTCCATGGACAAGACTGCTAAGTTTCCTATGCCTTAGAGTTGTACTCCAACAAGAAAAAAGAATTCAGAAATCTATCAAGAAGAATGATCTGACATAGTCGTAATATTGTTGTTTTTCTCTTCTGCTCACTTGTATCATTATTTCAAAAGCTGAGGTATATTGGATGACTCAGACTCCAGGGATGTGTATGAGTTTCACACCTCCTCTTTAAAGCATCAAAGTAAAAAGTGATTTTGTTACCTTGTGCTCCCATCTCTCCCTCACTTTCTCTTTCTCTCTCATTTTCTGTCCTCCCCCTCTTTCCGCTTGATACGGTATGACATACTGGGAAATATCCATGAACGTTGGACATTAGGAGCCTGAATGTCCAGTACATAGATCACTGCATATCAGTAAGCATACTTAACTTCTGAATGTGAACAAAATCTTTGCACAACAGATATATGACAACAGACATATTTTGTCATGTTGATCAAAACATTGAAAGATACCCAAACCATATTTCAACAAGAAATACATATGGTTTTATAGACTTAAAATAATACTGTAATATCAACTTCTGTGCTGTTATTGTGACTCAGTTCAGTTTTGCAACTCCTGCTAATGTTACGTAGTTATGTGTTGTTATTTTTTAGTGTGCTTCCAGCTGTAATCACTCTCACATAAAAAGTCAACTGCTACAAAGCTGGCATGCTTCTGCTGTTAATATTTTGAATCCTAACACACTCCACATGGGCTACTCCTATGCCATTGTCAAATATTGGTTCACAACAGAGCTGTGTGATTAATTATTTTTCCAGGACATCCATAAAACTTGAAAAAGAATGCTTCTTGAATGAAGTAGTGTAAGTTTTTCATTACTATCACCAAAACAAACGATTCTTGGCCCAGATTCCTTCTGTAGCCAAAAAAAATCTTTTTTTTTTCTTTTTTTTTTTTTTAATTTGACACAAAAAGAAAACATATTTAAGTACATTTAACAAAAGAAAATTAGTTGGTGGACTTACACAGGACTCACAAAATAACAATGACTTCCATGTTACAAAGTAACATCATCCTGCCTCTGTTTCAGGAATCATCCTGCTCTGTTTCAGGAATTTCAAATCTAAGTATGCGAATGTTCTCAATCATCACGTTCTATATCCAAGTTAGAGATAGTTTAGGTATTTTCTGTTTAAATTATTTCATTTTGTGTAAACTACTGGATATTCTCTAGATCAGAGACTCTATCACATCTCTAGGATAAGTGCAGCAGATGAATTATCTCACAGTCCTTTTTTGTGCTTCCGTGAACACCTGAAAGTTCTATATGGAGTAGAAAACCTCTCAAATGGACAAACTTGGAAAAATAGCTTAGAAATGTTCCCCAAGATAGAGTCTTGAGATTTAAGACTACAAATGACTGCTCTTACATAGATATTAAATTTATATTTGGTATTTCTGCAACCTATTTTAGCACTTTAACATCAATTTGTCTTGTTGGGAAGGTATTCAAAGACTGCTGATTCTGGTGTGCATCTGAAATATAAGAGATGGGTTTCCTCTCTGTGTTCCAAGTCAGCAGAACAAGTTGAATCTGAATCTTTGCATCCAGTATAGAACCCATAACTCAGCTATACAAATGTTCCCTTTGCTTTTCCTCATGTGGTTGCGAAGTTGTACAGCAGTGTCATGGAGAACAGCCAGCACATACCTCCATTCTTGCTCATGAATCCTGTGAAACCCCTGAAACATATATAGAATGATTTTTTTCTCAAGATTAGAGACACAACCCTGAAAGTTTATACTCTGTTCCTCCATATTCTCACTGCAGAAACCATGTGGACTTAATCTTATCTGCCTATGGGGATGGAGGGGATGATATGGTTTACTTTATTTCTTTTTTTCATAGGTCCTCATAAAAGTAAGTACTGTGTCAAATGTTTAAAAAACTTGGGATCCAGTCCTGCTGTAACCTATATTGGTCCAGATTTGGAACCACTTTGCTGACATTTCAGTGACAGAACTATGCCTATAAATTTCAGTAAGTGCCTGGAAAAGTGTGTTGCTTAAGAAAGAAAAATACAGTCTAGTCAACTAATCCTCCACTGTTGTCTCTCCTAAAAGAATTTTTGTTTGGTTATGTTATAGCAATAATTTAAGTAATATGCAGGAACATTCTTAGACATTTGAACGTGATTGTCTCTATTATCAAGCAGTTAGACTGTTTCCTGAGATTATTTTGGAAGGTGTCAATAGTTCACTCAGAGAATTTCCAGGCATATGCAGGAGCTGGAACTTCTTGTGGACTAGTCTCAATAGTTTGCATAGAGCCAGCCTGTTTAGAGGGGAAGATGTGGATAAACACATATGCAAGCTGTTCTGCATCACCTGGCCTCTGTGGCAAAAAAGGATTCCAGAATGTTTAATTTAATAATTAAATTAACATGCTAAGGGCACATTTTACATTCAGAGGTCAGTTAAAAATTTCCATTCCTTCATTGTCACAAAATTTAAAAAAAACTTTAAAGTTTGGTGTATTTAATGTATTTTATATATATAATGTATATATATAAAGCAAAATATATATATATAAAGAAAAATACTTGGAGGTTATATAACTACATAGCGTGCAAGACTTCTTTTGTGGCTGCACAAAAGAAAAGAGAATCCATCCTTTTGTAAAGCAATTAACACTGCTGCACATCTTATGGTCAGTCAATGCTGTTGAATATACAGGTCTGAGAATCTAGGGGCTTCAGTAGACATCACGTTGGTATCTGAAGAACAGAAAAACCTCCCACAGTGATCTTACAGATGGATCTCAGTAAATGTGTATTATAAAATCTGAAGCATACTAATTCCTTCTTTTATATCATTGTATGAGATAAATTCAAGAGAAATATGCATGAACATGTTTAATTTAGTCTAATGTACCACCCTCTGTTGGATATTCTTTCCAGCCTTCCACTGATAAGGCAATAACAGGAAATGAGCGTCAATGATGGAGCTGTTATAAGAAACACTTCTGTAATGCTTTTGTCCTACAAAAACACATGAACAGCACATCATTCTATTATCTGTTCACTTGTTCCCTTTAACACTTTAAAAACAGAGAAAAAGCCTTAATATGATGTTAAATGAACAACTTTATGTTATTCAGAAGAGGAAGTTGATGTATTTGTAGGAATAAAGTTGGTTTTTGATTACTACAAGATGAATATAAAATACCTGTATGGACATTAAATGTCTGATTTACAGGGATAGAAAGGAAAAAGAACTCATGGTCCATTAAAGAGGTGAACCTTTTCTTGTTGAGGTAAGGGATCTTGTGCACTTCCAGGACATCAGCAAGCTTCAACACCTGACAGGTTTTTGCTTCTGTTCTCATACATATTCTTTAGCTATGTGGATACACCGTTTTATGCTTTCAAGGCTCTGTCACCTTGGCCTTTAGAAAGCAATCTTGTTTATCACTATATAATCCTCCTGCCTTATAGAAAGATTCTTATTGGATTAGGTTTCAACTAATGTGGCAGCTGAGCCACATTTTCTATCCATGAGCCTCTTGCACGGGTGCCACAATATGGGAAATAATTCACACATTTTCTTGGGAGTCTCTTACTTTTCCTGTGATCATGTTACTGTCTGTACCCTCTGTATGTTTTAGTTCTTCTGAATCTCTGTGTTCACTCATGACTGCTCATGTTCAACCATTTGAAGAGAGGGTAGAAAAGGAAAGGTTATCTAATCTGTTTCTGTTAAAAAATGTAGCAGAAATATGCTTCAAAAATTTAATCTATGATGTTGAAACAAACTACTGTAAGTAAACCTGGGTTTAAAAATACCCTTGGCATCTCCAAAAAAAAGAAAACATTGATGAAATAGCTTATTCTGAAGCTGCGGAAAGACATGTGAGAAAGTAAATGGAATGAGGTCAAGTCAATGACCTCTTACTCCATTATTGCTATGATCATATTTTTGTAAATCCTGTAGTAATTTACACTGTAGTCCAAGGCCTGTTCCTGGTGTGTAGGGAGAATGAGAAGAAAAGGTCAGTAAGGGATTAAATATTTTTGTCTAACAAGAGAGAAAACTGCATACTAAACTTTATGTGCACACTTTTTGAATTGTTTTATGAGTCTTTATGACCTACCGTGAAGCAATACATGATACAGTAGCTGCTGGCTTACTTGAACTCTGAGTGACTGAAGTGACTGCCATTTATAGAAAAGGTAAGGCTTTTCTATATGATCCTTTCTAATTCTGTTCTTCCTGCAGATAATTTTTAAAACTGGTGCAGTGGTAAGATCATAGCGTGTTTTTGATACACAATACTAATGTGTTTAAAATATGTTTTTTAGTTCTTCTCTGAGTATCAAAGTCTAGGACAGCAAAATATTAAAAATAAATAGCAGATATTTGAAAAATAAGTATTCAGGATTCATTAAAATGATCAAAAATTCTGGTCATGAAATTTCAGTTGACTTAATTGGGAACTTAACCCTAAACTTAAACCCATTAATATTTCATTGCTGTTGTTTTTATCTTTAAAGGGGAATGCACCCACCCAACTCCCCCCCAAAAGTGCCCACTCCCCAAACCCCCCACCAAAAAACCACATTGAAATAACTAAACAAAACAAACAAAAAACCTGTATACAGTTACAGCACAAAAATTTAGAATGGTGATAACTTCCCCTGTTGCAAGTTTGCCTTTGTTTTTATGTTAGAGTTTTAACAAGGCATGAAATGCTTTTAAGCACTTATCAAAATTAGTAAAAATGTAAGATTGTAAAGGAATATGAAACAATGGTGCTGGGAGATTTTTGTAGTTTTTTTCTTTTTAAGGCCTTTATCACTCTCCAAGTTTTAAAGCTGTACTGGAATGCCAAACATGAACTGAATAGTTTCCTTCATGGACTGTATTTTATTTCCACTTGTCTTTTCATATATACTTAATTTTCCCTAGAAAGCCAAAAAATTCCAGATGACAGACGGAAGACATGGACATTAATATAGATCATTCTTAAGACAACTGAACGGGGTATTTTTTTAGCCATTTCTGATGAAAGCCACAGCAGTTACAAATAAAGATCTATGGTTATACAATAATTTATGGTTCTAATAATGCCACTTATATGAATAACATGTTTCTTATAAACTGGATAATAAACTATATACTAAGACCATAGCAGGCCAATGGCACATTAGTTTCTGCATTTTTAATCAAATGTGGCTCTAGAGGCTAGGGACTACAATCCTGATTTTACATCTTTCCATTGTTGGGCAGGGGGTGGGGGAGGGAAATGACCAAAAATCATAAAGGGAAAGTGTAAAACAATATAGTTTAGCCTGAAAGCTCACTGAATCTTTCATTTCTATGTGTTTACATCACAGGAAGGAGAATATAAAAAACTGTCATTTATAAAGAAATGACATTTGCATTGAAGTAATAAAAGCAAAGCTCCTCAGAATCCTTCCAGATGAAAGATGCTATATAAAGGAATGATTGTCAGTAGTGGTTTTCAGTTGCAGTGACACTGCTTATTTATGAGTTACAGAAAAACTGAGGAGAGAGTTGGAATATTTGTGAAGCAGTTTTGTAAAAGCATTTTATGACTATTATTGTTTTGCAGATCCAAACATGTTCAGACCATGGATGTATTCTTAAAGCAAACTTTATGGAAAAGTATTACTTTGGAATATATTTATTACTCTATAGGCCTGTGTATATCTGGAAGGGAAAAAGACAAATCATTTAGAAATGGAATACATGTTTTGCTGAAGTTTTCATATGGAAAGAAATGGTACTCTGTTCCATCTCACTGCTCTGAAATACTTCTAATTCTAGTCCTGAGCTGCATTTTTGACAAAGTTACAGTGTCATAAATCATTCAGCTATAAAATTTGGTCTTTTTTTTTTTTTTTACAGATTGTCTACTAAAAGCACATTATTATCAATTAATGTACTTATTATTGTTTGACAGAGCTCATTGAAATTAGTATGATTGAACACATAAAACATTCTTCAGATAAACCTCAATTCTGATGAACTTTCATTCAAAAAAGGGAGGAGAAAAAAAAATACTGCTTTTGAAATATTGCATTAGGTATTTCTGCATTGCTACTTTCTTTTTTTGATTTCAAAACAAATGAGGTAAATAAGGTATTGAAAATAGTTCAAGAAAAAATGACAGCTAAGCTTTTTACAAGTGTATAATCTGCAGTGATACGTCCTGTCAGGGCAAAGGGTAATAGGGACAAGTAAAGTAAGCCTGTTTCAAAAGTAAATTTGTAAACGAGTTTGTTGTAATGTCTGAGGATAGTATTTTTTTAGCTGAAGAACTAGACTAAAGATAGAGAAATGTGACTTTAGTGCATATTGCTTCTAGAAATTTCTTTTATGACCTCCTCATATCATTTCATTGTAGTTCACAGGAGTTCACAATCTGTACAATGGAGATGGTACCTCTGGAATAGTCAAAAATTATCATTGTTTTTTTCTTAAAAAGTGGGAAATATATTTTACTTTTTTTAGCTTCTTATTGAAAACAAGAATAATTTTTTTTTTTAATCAGTTGCTGACTATGTAAGAATACTTCAAAATTTCTAAACCACTGTAGGCAGTCCTTCATTCTCCATCTGAATAGCTTTCTTAGCATGTGAGTTCTTTTAAACCAGGATTGTCTTTTGGAATCTCAAGATTTTACATCAGAACAAACAATGTTGTAATAAATTCAGTTGTTAGCCAGTTAAAATGTTCACTTCTTCCTGGCAAGTAACCATTTGTACAATTCTGTAAGTTGGTATCTACTGAGCTCCCATGCCCCACGGAGACATAATTCAGTGCATTTTTATTTCTTTCCATCTAGATTCCTGCTGTTCTTTCCCAGCAGTTCTCTTTCTGCTTTGTTACTCAAGCAATACTATGAAATCTGTGTAGAGACAATAAAGTCAATAATTGTTCCAAAAATGGTTCTTGGTTGGCTTAATACTGCAGGTAAGACCAGGAAGTTTTATTACAGGACTGTCAAACTGCCATATCAGAAGGTTAGGAGAGCACACAAAGGCAAAATAATGTCTTAAAAATCTGAACTTAAATAAATGTAAATATTATCTGTTCTGCTTCTATTACCTCCTGATTCATCTTCACCCAAAATATTGTAACCTACTTCATTCATGACTGTTTCAGATCATTTTGTAAGTGTATATAGCATCTATGTAAATGGTGTAATCATGTCAGTAAGTAAAATGTATTATTGCATCAATTAATAAAGATGATTTATGGGAAATGGAAGTTCAGAAATGAAGTGACTCTTTCTATTTCAGCAGGATGCCTTCCACCATAAAATAGGTTACAGTTTGCAAGGCTGAAGCAAGACCAAACACATGGTTTTGGACTGAATTCACGCACCAATAATTGTCATCCTACGTTACTGAAAACTCCTTGACTGGAGATAACCATAGTATTTCCATTATTTTTCTTCTCTTTTGTGGGCGACACTTCATTACTGGAAGCCTGTTCCCTTTTTTCCCTTTCCCTCATAATTCAGATTCTTGGCACACCACATTGAATTTTATGGTTAAGGGTAGAGAAAATCATTCACAGCTGTCTGTTGGTTAGGTGTACTTTGTGCTTTAAAAAATAGTCTACTTGGTGTTGCTTCAACCCAAAATCAAGTGTTCCCAAGGCTCTGGCTTAAACATGCCAATTTTCATACCTTATTTTCTTCTTCCTTTACTATTTTGAATGTGTGGCTGACACTTTGCAGGCAATTTTGTCCAAAACTGATGCCTGGAGCCAAACTGGGTCTGAATTAGTAGTCAACAGATATTGCCCCAATGGGAACATTAGCATAATTTTCCATTATTGTACTCTTTCTTCAGCAATATAGACTTTAATTTCCAATCAAGGTAATAACCATAACAAAGGTTTTGAATTAATGGTATTTAACATTTGGAATGATGGGGTTGAAATAGTTGTAAACTCTTGGAGCTTATATTTTGAAACTTATCTGAGCTCCACTGGCAGCACTTATTCACATAGATGATTTTTTTTTCTTGCATTGGCCAATTTTATGCTCTAAGTAGAGATATGATGATACAGCATCCACCCACCACCTATAAATAAACATTTAGGCACCTGTCTGGGTGCTGAAAAGTCCATTTGGACTTACATAGCCAAGATTTATCCATTTTATTGTTAAGCCTTTTAAAGATATTCCAGCTTGTCTTTTCTTCTGTGTTCATTAGAGCTGTCAGTTCCCTGTTTCTCTGACCCAGAATCAACACCAGGAAGCAGTAAAGCTTTGTATCATTTGGCAAGAAATACTAGCATGCTCGATGCCGGCTGAGCATAACCAACCTGCACTGTGGCTAGAGCCGTTAAGAAATAAAGCCTGCTTAGAGGCTGGCTATGTCAGATGTATGTCCACTGGAGAATCTGAATTGGTAACAATCTAAATGGAGATGTATAGCTAATATCTGCTGCCTTGACACAGTTCAGGAAGTACAAAGGAAATACGCAAGGCCAGAATTGGCCTTCTCAGTGAATGAAATGAGGTTCCATGTTCACTGCTTCTTGATGGCTCCCAGTCAAGCTTACTCAGATTAAAAGTTAAAGGATGGACTGAGTGGTTTTGTGGGTTTTATTTTAAACTATTGATTCTACCAGCATTATCTGGGATATAAAAGTCAGCTTGTGGTCTCTCTGGTTCTCACATCATCTGGAGTTATGAAGATTCTTGGGCTGAAACTTATCTGCTTGACGTACGTGTGCCAGAAAACAAATCTGTCTTGTACAATCCTTTTAGGGTATCTCCAAAAAGTTTAAATTCTGGGGGGCTTCTTAACAATTGAGAATGGTGAAATATCTTCTCTTTTGAACACTCTGACTCTCAATTAACCTAAGTTAATGAGGTTCATACAAGCGTTTTACAGGTATCTAAATGAGTACAGTATACACTGTCTGAAGAACTGATTCCCAAGTCATTTGGTATGCAAAGTAACTCATACAGAAACTTAGTGAATTATGTAAATGTGTTTCTAAGTTCTTCTACTCATAAAAAACATTCTTGCTAAGGCAAATATTTATTGACAGCATGATTTTTTTCTTATACAATGTATAAGAAAATATACAATATTTTTCCTATACAATTCTTATACAATTGAAATTTAAACACAAATTTCAATACCAGAGGAAATAGTGCCTTTGTATATGAAGTGAGATGAAAAATGTATACAACGATAGGACCGTACTTATTAATTTTCTCAAAGGTAAGTTTTATCATGGCTTTTCAGAAGTTGCATTTGAAACAAATAAATCACTTGAAAAAATGTGTGAGTCGGGACAGTTATTCCACTCTTCCCTCTATGTATGTCTATCTTGCGTTAATGACAGCTCATGCTTCAGTGGATTTCTTAGACATCGAACTTGTCTGTTGGTAGCTGCCATGATTTAGAAAGCCATCCTTTCATTTAACACAGCACATTTTAAATATGCTATGGTCTTCAGGATCATTATTGAAGAAGTTGACATCCTGGTTTTCTTTCTCAGCAGATTGCTGACCTCTTAATTCCTGACAAGCTCTTTTGCTTTCATGGATATGAGTATCTTGCTTTAGACCATAAAGTGTAAAATATTCTAAACAGATGGACATAGCAGTACAATGGTCTATTGAAGTCCAAAATTCTTTTAGATTCCTTGAGATTTAGTCTTATTCATGCACTTTGGAAAATATTTCCCAATTTAATTTAAATTTCTGTTTATTCACAGCATGGTAAAAAGAAACAGAATCTGGTGGTCATCATTCTAGGTAATTTATAGATAACTTAACTTACTTATAGCAATTTATGAAAGAGAAAGAAATAATAAATTTGTAAAACAATTAACCATCAATATTGAAGAAAAATACTGAACTAATTAAAAAAAAGACATGCACTGAAGCTTTATTTTAAGGTAAAACATTCACAGAAATATTTTTGGATTGATAATAGTTTTAAGGATTTAGAGAGTAGTGGTTAATAAAAATGTATCTATTTCCAAGTTATTGCGGTCTATTTAATTTTTATGGAAAAAAAAAGTCACTATCTCTCACAAAGTAAATTGTTCATAAAAAATAGAACAAAGACTATGTTGTATATATGGCAAATGGGTGACACTGTTGCCAATTCAGAGTAGAAATTCAGTCTCAACACATCATACCCCTGTTTAGTGCTTTGACCAAGAGGTCAAAGAGGTCTAATACGTATTGTAGACTCTGGATCTCATGCTGCTTTTCCTTGTAAGTGCAGGTCAGAGCAATGTAGAGAAACAAGCAAACATTTAAAAAAAAAAAAAAAAAAAAAAAGAAAAAAAAAGATTACAGATTTGAAGCATTTTGTTTCATCCCCATGTGGATCAGGACCACTCTCAGAAAAATTTCCTTTTCAGGCTGCACTCTTACTGAGAGCAGCTGCCTGCAAAATGTGGTAATAAACGGTACTATCAGCAGTACTCCTGGCCTGGCTAAATGTGGTATCTCAGCAATTTAGTTGCAGTCTTTTGAGCTCAGATAGGGTTAAAGATGTTTAAAGGTGTGTTTAAAGAACTCAGATTCCAAAAGTTGTTATTTTATCACAACTTATTCCATATATTGACTCAAGATAACATTATTGGTAATTACGTTAAGAAAAAGCTTATTTCTACACTTTCTGTCTTGGATAAATAAACTGTTGAGTCATAGAAAGAGACAAAAAGAAGGTACATCGGGGAACTTCTTTAATCATCATAAGTGAAATTAGCTCACTAATAATCTAACAGAAAAACAGGACAATAAAAAATGATAGTTTCTTTTTCTTAATTTCTTGTTAAGATATTGGTAAGCATGTCAGAGTTTCTGACTGCCTGCAACTGAAACTGAGGCTTGGTGTTATAAATTCAGTGAAACTTTGGAAAGAAGTGTTAAGGTTCTTTCAGAATTTAGCTGAAATGAACATGGGGGTTAAAGTTTACATTTTCATAAATCCAAACAACAATATATATATTTGTTTTATATTAAACAAATAATTTCTAAGTTCTCAGTGCAGTCACCAAGAAAGAAAAGAAATATTCATTGCTGCCTTCATGAAAAATTATTTTAGGACTATTGAAAAAAACCTGCTTCTTTAAAGAGTATGCTGGCCCAGACCTCAGCTGATTCACAGCGTTTTACAGCTGCCATAAATATGGTGGTGCAAAACATACAAAAGTTCAAAGAACAGCTGCCTGTTTGTGATCCAATCCAGCAATGTGATAAAGCCAGTCAACAATCGAAGCAAATGAAGGATGGTTAGTATATTCTGCAGGACTTGCTCACATTCTTGAAGCATCAGTCTCCAAATAAATTACTGTGATAAACCTTCTATAATAGGGAACCTCCATAACAGTTACATCTCTGTAAAGAGCAGAGTGAATGGCAGAGCATAAAGCTAACAAATGTTCTACATTAAAGCTTCAGGATCAATAACAGTTTTAAGATGTTATCAAACAAAGCATTCAGTGTTGAAAATAACAGCCTCAACTTTATGCAGATTAAAAGAAAAAAATAACAGCCTCAGTGTCTATGCAGAAATGTAGTTGCAGAGCCAAAGTTCCCATTGTTCCTTAAAGTTTATATTGCACTGTAATGAGAAGATGCTCAATAGAAACTGAAATTAGTTGCAGATGATTTTAGAAGGAATAAAAGAGTTACATAGGTCCAATAATAACCCCTTTCTACTTTGTGGTGTGAAGCAGTCTTCCAAATGTGGAATAGAGTCTTCCTACTAAGTGCTCTTAAGGGAAGAGGGAGATACTTCCATGACAAGTTTGCATGGCTCAATGGAAAGATGAAGTTTAGGTGACACATACCCTCATTGTCTACCAGCTGCAAAGATCTGATATGGTCAGATTAGTGAAGTATTGCTTCTTCAATCCGCAGAAAGACAACCCTTTCCGGCTGTTGCAATGAGCTGATGGAATAAGATTAATTAGAAACAGAGAACAATGTCAGCTTCCTGAGACAGACAGCTGAGCTGTTTTCCTCAAGATCAGATTATTTCCTTGTCTATATGAATTAGAACTCTACGTGGAAATGCATAAAAGATTAACTTTGTATATGGTACAAAGACAGAGCTATAAACTGTGTCTGTAATCATTTGGGGTGGCATTCGGTTCTGGATTTAGACACCTAACTATAGATGTCTCATCTTTCTCATGGATATCTCCATATATGGCCAAGATGTCTACACTCCCTTTGTAATCAGTGCAGACTTGCTGATATACTTAGAGTCTAAAGAACAATAAGGCTGTGCAAATCCAAAGTCTCTACCCTTATCGTCAACATTTCTCTCCTATTTAGTACCCCAAATTTATCTTGTTCATTAAAAAGATAGAAGCCATTGTAGCATTAGACAGTATTATTCTGCTTGGATGAAATCTACCCTGATCATTTTATTTTGTCTCTGTGTGTTGGTTTTCTTTTTTTTTTTTTTTTTAAACAGGATGGTGATAAAAATTTTAAAAAGGAAAAGAATTTTTTTTTTCTGTATGCTTTTATGAAATTTTAACTGTAATCATAAAAATCATGACAATATCTGGAAAAATCCATGCAATAATTTGTTAATTTATGATTAAAACAACAAAAAAACCCCCATCTTTATATTTTTTCATTTCTTCCCTTCCCTTCCATATTCGTTCCTTCCTTTCTTCCTTTCTTCTTTCTGTCCATAATTCATTCTTTCATTTCTTCCTTGTAAAAAAATAAAAACATGTTTATACAGCCCCCAGTTCTCAGTAGTCTGGTAATCTTTCTGCAAAAACCTAACATCTGAATCTATATTGAAAATACCTTTATGTGATTAAAACATCAGGATATAACCATGTAAAAAATAGTGCAATTATCTAATTCACTCACTAACCAACAAGAGATGGTGATTTTATGGTTGGACTAGATGATCTTCAAGGTCTTTTCTAACCTAGATGATTCTGTGATTCTGTGATTTTCCTTGTCCAGGAGTTACTACACAAGAAACAGGGCAAAATACAGCAACTGAGAAAGAACATGTTCTGAGAAACAGAATGGTTTAGTACTAAAATTTTAAACCTGCATAAATTCACATTTGTTTTTCTAAACTGGAGAGTAAGAAGCTAATACATTTTAGCAGTTAAAATTAGATGTCAGTCCTATCCTCAAGTACACCACTAGAAATAGATATGAAAACAAAATTTTGATTTTCACCCTGGTCACACCATTGATTCACTCAACTATGCTTCATTTTCCTCATCTATGAAATGGAGATAGTGAAACCCTGTCTCCCAATGAAATCCAATTTAAATTGGAGTGAGGAACCATTTGATGTGCTTCATATTGGTGTTTCTAAGATAAAAAAAAAAAAAAAAGTAACTTTTTTTCTTATGTTTCTCAACTCTGACACTGATGCTGTATAAACTAAAAATGGATAAATGGAAAAAGGTAAATTCATGAACTTTATTCTTCTCCCTTTTTATCTAGATGATATCACTATCTTGTGATCAGAGAATAGGTACTTACTGTTTCTTATTATAAAGGAATATAGCTTTCTCTTGACAGAGAAGAATGAAATTCAGAAAATTTCAGTCTCTCAAAAGTCTGTCTTAATTTTCTTAATTAAATTCTGTCTCACTTTAAAAGGTTACAATGCCTCTTTATTTACAGAGCAGCTTATTCATTCAACTCTTTTTTTTTTTTTTCCCTTGAGCTTGTCAGAAGCTGTTAATGTTGATACAATTTGACATTTTGCCCAGACTGCATCAAACCACAAACCTGAGAATAGAATGTGGCCATTAACAATTTAATAACCTGTTGCAATACTTATTTTTTTTTTCCACATCAGCAGTGTCACACTTGATAAGGGTGTGATTTTTACCTTTACTGAAGGAGACGAGACTATTTACTTTACATGCCATAGTTTCTAAAGTAGTTCAGAACCATAACTAGTCAGAGGTTTAATTTTTAAGTACTGGCTAGTTGAAAATGTCAGAATCCATAACTATATGTGAGCTGAGATTTGACTAAAAGGCAAAAGTTTCGTCTGAGGAGTAGACATGAAAGTCTTGATTCAGTGTAGTAAAGCACATGCTTAATCTGAAGAATATGAAAGCCATTGATAAAAGTGGAAATGCTTTCACACATAAACGAGGTATATGGGAACATATTTTCATGGCTAAATCTTAAGCTTCTATTCATGTTGTAGTCTTGGTAAAAGTCAATAAGGCCTATATAACCATTTCATTGATTTCAGCAAGCTTTGACTCTTACACTGGAATTGGAAATATGAAAACATTATACGGAACATGGTTTTTAGAACAATTTCCATAATCAATGTTGTCCCGATCCAATGTCAAGGGAGGTTTCCATATGATCCCAAGAGCGAGATTAAGACACAAACGAGGTCAAATGCCGTACAACCTTTCAAACTTTATTCCCATAACAAGAGGTAATAGTGATAGTACAGAGGGAAGCAGAAAAGGTCAGAACAGCTAAGCAAGCAAACAGAAGAGACGAAGAGATGCAGCAAGCTCAGTTACCACCACCATGAATCCAGCAGTGTCCCGTTGGCTCCGTCTAGGTGCAGGTGATGGGGTATCCACTGAAAGAAGAGTACGCAGACCTTTTATCATCCCAGTCCCCACGATTAGTCCATCCATTTCCACAGAGCTCATTATCATACTCGCTGCTCCGTGTTCCTCCATGCGTGCATGCCCAGGTTTTCACGGTGATTGTACAGGGGGGAGTTGACCAGCAACACCTTTAGCCTCCACACGTCCTCCTCATTCCAATTTCTACACCCAGCCCTGCATGCAACCACAGCTTGGTAGATGTTACAAAAGATGTAGTTGTTTCAGCTTCGGGCAGACACTGTGTTTTTTGGGGGGATATTTTTGTCTTCTTCAGGGTGTACTTATTCATGGCAATGGGATGTTAAGACCAAGTTTAGGCAGTGGTGAAATGTCGAAATAGACAGCTGACACAGTCTGATAGTCTCTTACACCACCCCACGGCTCAGGAGATGGTAATGGCACAACAGCAACGTTGAGACAAAACAGCTGACACCATCCCTTACAAATGTGCAGCAGTAAATTTTGGCTGAAATGGGAAAATACTCAGGGAAACCATGGTTAAGATCAAGTACGTATTATTTCTGAAGGTGGATTTGCCAAAAAGATAGATGACATGAATATTTGCAAAAAATTTAACACTCCAAGAGTGTTCAGGTAGAGCAGAAATATCTGGAGAAGCTGTCCAATATTTTATTAGCACTTAATATAGACATGCTGTAGCAGGCAGTTGTGTATCTTTCTCGTGTCCCCTGGCTAAGAGTGTGTTTTTTCCCTGATGATACTTATGGGGAACTCTTATAGACCATTAGTAATCCACCACAGTCTATTGTACCAAAACCTAATCCAGTGCTCACAATTCATTTTATGAAAACAGAAACTGCTGTAGTCTGAAGGAGCTCATATCTCTGTGTTGTTTCACATACATTTCCATAGACTAATATCTGATCTTGGTTATACCTCTATAAATTTACAATAAGTTAATTGATTTTCATAGAATTCTTGCCAGTTTATATTGGTCTGAGTGCATACTTTAGCCACACTAGAAGCAAATCTAAAAATAGGTAACTTCTTCACTTGTATGGGAAAAGCTTTAAATACAATTTTTTTAGGTACACTTCAAAAATTCTAATCCTTACTGACCACTGCCTCTTACTGTGATGCTGACTGCTTCACAAAAGTTTTGTCATGATATCTCTAGCTTCTGTAACTACACTTTTGTTCATTTACAGCTGTAGAGTGATTATTTATGCTGATTGATAAACTACTTCCTTGTGTCTCTTTTTCCATCAGTATAAAAAAAGTAAGAAGCTTTGTTCTGGCTTCTGATGTGTAAGCATCCTTCTTGTACAAAGAAGTCTTACTTTTTGAGAAATCTAGAGTGCTTGTTGGGGGAGACGGTTTTCTTAGTCAGAGTGTGGCTTTTTGTGTAGATTGTAGATTTTGTGTAGATTTGTGTAGAAGAAAATAGAAAAATACCTGTCTTCCTGAGAGATAATATTATAATAGAGTGTGTATTAGAATAATTGTTTTACTTTTCGAAATCAAATAATTTGTGACTTAGTTTTTTTCATTATACTGTATAGAGTGAATCTGTGTATCCATTATCATATTTCTGATCTTATTTTTGGTAGAGCTATGCAAAATCCTCCTTAGAGAATCTCTGAGATGATTACTGTAGGGTCATTGCCTCAGAGGTGAGTGAGAGATGCAGAGGGGCGTGTCTTTCAGATTTTTGGGGGGTTTTACAGACTTGCACTCTTGTGGGCTGGCATCATTGCAGGAATTCTTGCACTTTATATTTTCAGTCAAGCTGCAAATATCTGACATCAGTCTTCCTAAAGGCAGTTAGCATAGTAGCTAGTAGAAGGTGGAATAAACTCCCCCAAGAGATAAAATAATGTTGGACTCTCTTTGTTTAAAGAACTAAATAATAAGATCATAATTTCTCTCAGTAACTTCATCACAAATGCATGTATTGATATACAAAATATGAAATTCCACTTGTGTAAAAATATTTACTGGATCAAGCTGCACAAACATTTTATTAGGACACACTTCCACAACATCTGAAATTAGATGTTGGGGTGAGATTGCATATGTGTGTGTCTCTGTGTATATGTAAACCAGTCAGTCCTAGATAAAAGTCTAAACTCATCACCTATCCCCATATGATTAAAAATAAATAACAGGTTATATAGTAGCAGATTAGAATTAGATTAGAATTAAGTTTTTCATTCGCTTCTTCAAGCACCATTTTCTCATCTTGTGAAAAACTTATCAAACTTTCTCAACAAATGCTTTCAAGTGTATAGGATAGCTCAAATTAGCTGAGAAATCTATGAAGCTTCAATTGAAAGATTTTTCTTTTTTTGTTTGTTTGTTGTTGTTGTTTTGTTTGTTGTGTTTTGCTTTTAGATCCAATGTGGTTTGCCTTTAATTTCTGTGGGGAAAAGTCTAATTCATCATGCAGGTGCTGTAAATATTTGGATGATGTGCCTGGAATGGCATTCAGGAATATACAGTGCAGTTCTGGTTTTCTAGTAGCATTTGTTGTTCACTATGAAGCCCTTAAATAACTTTTCACAAATCTGAACCTTATACTACAACTCCATTTTGTCTAAGAGACAGTAGATCACATTAAAGGGTGCAGCAGAGCTGATGGCTTCTGTAGGACCAATAAAATATGATGCAGCCTTTAGATATATTTCTTTGATAGTGCATTCCATCAAGACTTAACAAATTTGTCCCTCATTCTACAACTCAGTTTTGTGTAACAGCCAGGAACCTTACCCTGAAATGGACTGAGCACTCTCAGACTGCTTTGTGGATTTGTACAGTTCTGCCTTTATAGCACCTTGATAAGATTATAGAAATGCTGTAGTCTGATGTCAAGGGGAATTTCCATGATGGCTAAGAAACAGCAACACCTCATGAGCATTAGGAGAAATAGACAATATGATGTATCTCCTCTTGTATAAACAGTGACGTCTAGAGTTGCCATTAGTATTCCCTAATATGCCACTAAGTTAAAGGTTATCATCTGCTGCAGATTTAATGGATTGCATTAGAATTACAGCAAATGACCCTTGCAGCTCCTTTAAACTTGATCGATCACAATGTAATTGTCAAGGCAGGCTAGCAATTAATTTTCATTAGTCAGGGAAGTCATTAATGCTTGCTGTTAGGGAAAATGACTATTAGATTGAAATGGAAGGGATTCAATCATTTTTTACAATTAAAAAAGTTGGCCTAATTTTCTGGTTCCATATGTGCAGAAGAATATCACTGCGACACCATTACCATGTACTATTCCTGCTGTGATGCACTAGTTCCAACAAAGAGTAAAATATGTCCCTTTTCATTCTGAAAGGGAAGGCATTTATTACAAAACTTCTTTTGGGAATATTATGAA
The DNA here is from genome assembly GCF_031877795.1 of Strix aluco. Classification (NCBI taxonomy): domain Eukaryota; kingdom Metazoa; phylum Chordata; class Aves; order Strigiformes; family Strigidae; genus Strix; species Strix aluco. Next base: position 79,707,724 of record NC_133935.1, on the reverse strand, counting down.
TATTATTTTTAAAGAACACTCCATCAATTTTTTGTTTTTCTATTACCTTTAAAGGTATGATGGAATTAAATGTTATGGTGAAAGGTGTGCTTCCTCAAGTCAAAGTGCTATGTTTTTCCTTTAACATATAGGGCTTTTTTACTGAGTAAGACAGAGGAGTTGAAAGACCCCAGGATCCTTCAGCTGCCTTGATAAATACTAAATTGCCTGGCAATGACAGTTAGCTGTGATATAGCTGTTTGACATCACAGCTGATACAGCAGTGCTCTTGATTCATGCAGCACGTTTCATCTAAGAACTTCAAAATATTTTTTCAGACTCTGCCTTCAGAAGGTCCTAGTCAAATATGAAAGTCAATTTGAAACAGAAAATCAAACACCTTAATCTCCAAGATGGAATTTCCATAAATGCTTAATATTGTTTTCCCATATCCATGGTGTCAGGATGCAATTTGCTGAGACACGTTTTGTTATCTTAAAAGCATATTCTGTTTCAATGCATTGTCTTTAATGTCTCTGTAAATGTGCTTTTAATGAATTTGAGTAGAAGGAAAACAAAACTGAACTCCTTCTAAGACTAAATTTACCTGCATTTCAGGTATCTAATGAACAGCTCTTATTTTTTTAATACATACCACCATTCTTTTTAAAGTAATGCTAGAAATCAGTAGTATTTGAATGTTTTCATAAAATTGTCTATCTTGGTTTAGGTCAATAAATTAGGTGAACGTGATGTAGCTCTGAAGGCTTTCAAAAACACTTTATGCTTTTCCTTGACTAAAGGAATTTAGGCATTGCAGTGAGTAACTCAAAATTTATGTGCTTAAAACATGCAAAATTTGTGTAAATAGCCTTTTATCATGATGACTAAAACCTATTGAAGAAAATATAGTAATATTACTTATTATACTAAGAAAAGTTTAGAAAGTTTAAAGACAAGAATGAAAGTATAATATTCACAAATGTACCTAAGGGAGTATGCATAGGAGTAAGGCTAAGATTTTAGACTTCAAAAATTCAGTAAGCTTTTGGAAAACTACTGAGTAACTAAAATTCCGTTAATTTCAGGCCTGGACAAGTTGACCCACATAGTCTTTTCTAGTACTTCATTTTTTTGTGTAAGAGATGTTAATGACAATTTGGTACTTAGCTTCTTTTGTAAATGCCTCTAAGTACCTTATTTCCCTCTTTAGCAATCTAGGACAGGTTTCAGATCATTTAGTGTGACATATACATTAGTTTCTGTGTAGTCAATAAAGGCAAAGTGATGCCCAGGAGGTGGAATTCACCTGATCTATTTTGATGTCAATACCATGAGGAAGTAAATAGTGTCCTAACATCATCTTTTCATTTCTCCACTGATTTTAAGGGAAACTAGGATGACTAGTTCAAACCTAGATGTTTGTATCATCAGTGGTTAAACATATATGAACAGCCTGGTGTTTATAAATCTGACCTTTCCTGACTCAGGAGCCTGAAACACAATTTCAAAAGCTACCAAACACTTAGATGCCTAAAAGTCCTTGAAGTGATTTACTTGATTCAAGCTTTTAAGTCACTTTTGAAAATGTTACCCTTTGTTATAAAATATTTACTTTCTCACTTGGAAGATTTCCAATAGCGCTTTCATCACATAGGACATATTGTTCTGCAGTTTGATGAATTGCCTCTCTTATAAAACAAAAATATGTTCAAGATGTGTGTGTGATGATAGTCTAATCTTATTTTCAGGTATGTGGCAATCTAGATGTTCCACTTTTAGAAGAGTATTTTCAAAGTTGGGAGCTAAATCAAAATTCTTTCTAATGTTCAATGATGGTCAACATTCAGCACTTTCTTTAGACAATGAAGTTCAGCAGTTCTGAAAATAAAAGATTTAGGAAACTGAGGCTTCTTAAGTCATTAAATACTCAATCATACATTATGTGACTAGACATTTAACTTACTTGAAAAAAATTACACTTCCGCTCTTATAGTTAATGCTTTACTGGTAGTTGTCAAGTAGCAATTGGCAACAGCCTAATGGTTAAGAAACAGAAAATTATTAAGATGAGTAGGACTGTATTCTTTGGAATTGATGGGTTGTTCAGATGGACTCATGTTTCTCACTTTGTTATATGCTTCAGTTTGAATATGTTTCTTTTACAAGATTGACCATTGTAAGTCAGACTTCCCCCAGACTTTTATCTGTCACTCAGAACTGAATCCTCAAATCATTATGCACATTTTCAGCCTCAACATTTGTACATTTTTAAATGAAAGTCAGGGGATGAAATCTGGCTTTTTTATGCAATGTATTATATGGTATGCATTAATGGTAAAGCAGCACATTGTAATCAAAAGATTCTGTGGGAGCTGGTGTAGGCAGACTTTTTGACTGGATAAATCCTTTTCTATTAAAATAAATGATTTTTTTTTTTTCCTGAGATGAAACACATTATAGGCTGCCATAAATCATATTTCATAGTATCCAAAAAATGGAGTAAGAACAAAACCTTTGCCTTCTCACCTCACTTTTTATAATTTTTTTGTTCTTATTTTATTTCTATTTAAAAACTGTATTCTTACACAACTGAACTGTCTTTACAGAACTACCTTCAAAAAAACAGGCCTTTGCTCTTGTTGTTAATTTGATTAAAAGTACCATTTTTATTTTTTAATTCTCTTTAAACAGGGATGATATTTGAAAGGAAAAGCCACAAGCTATAGGTCCCTGGAAACTTGCTACAGAAAATATTGGAGAGAATATTAGTAACTCTCTTCTACTTTCTAACGGTATAAAAAGCCTAGGGATAGACCTAGGACTTTGGTACTTTTCAGAAACAGATTTCTACACAGTTCTCATGGGTTAGGCACAAAGCTAGAAGAAAGCCATAAGATGTGAGCTTGATGGCTAACTGTTCCAAAGATCATGTTACATGAGCAGAAGAATGACATCAATGAACTCCTGAAACCTGTATTACTCTTGTGTTAGATGAGTGTGTAGAGGTACAGAAACAGCTATAACAAAAGCATGATTCTTCAGGCATTGATAAAGTCTTCTAAGCACAAGCGCTGGCGTCTGGAGAACCATAGATTCTTTTCCTCATTAATCCTCAAAATCCTTAAGTTTCAAGGTTGCACTTAGATATTTCTACATCAACAAAAGAAGCTCAAAAAAATTTATGTAATGAATCTACATTGTCATTGCTAGTGAGTAGTCTAACAATTTTTATGCTGTGTAGCTTATTATTTTTCATTATATAATGTATTAAATTTGCCAACTTTATGGAATCATAGAATCAGAGACTCATAGAATCACAGAATCATAGATTGGTTTGAATTGGAAGGGACCTTAAAAATCATCTAGTCCTACTTCTCTGCTATGGGCAGGAACACCTTCTATTAGATCAGGTTGTTCAAAGCCATGACCAACCTGACCTTGAACACTTCCAATGATGAGGTGTCCACAGCTTCTCTCGGCAACCTATGCCAGTGTCTCATCACCCTGTAAAAAATTTCTTCCTTATACACAATCTAAATCTATCCATTTTCAGTTTAAAACCCTTGTTCCTTGTCCTGTCACTATAGGACAGTCATCAATTTATTTTGTCCTATCAAAGGATCTTCATTTACACAACAGTGTGAAAAGTTGGAAAATGATTAATTTTTCAGTGATACAGTCTAGTAAATAAAAGACAAAAAAAAAAATTAATGAAAAGAATTAGCTTCTCTTTGTGTTCTGGTGTGTCTTTATGTAATTTGTACCAATTATGTGTCTTATAAATATCAAGCTGTTAAAGCCTTGATCAGGCTTTTGATGGCACTGTACATTCCTGCAGTAGTCATCTATCAAATACATTTAAGCCATTCTGAATTAATATTGGAGGAGAAGAAAATTTTAAACCTTGAAATCGGATCAGAACATGTTATTTTTGGAAAGTTAACTCTTCTTCCCTTGTCACAAGAAACGACTCTTGTAATTTTCTCTTCTCGTTGAAATCCCTGGAATAGGAATGAGGTATCAACATTTAAATTACTCCAGTTTACTTTGAAAACATTTAATTTATGCCTCTCGTTACTGTATGGCTTGGATATTTAGTTGTCATTGATATTCAAAGAAAGTTAAATAAGTTACTATTCAAAATAGAGCATTAATAAGATCATATTTTGAGTCAGTCTCCTTTTTTATGAAGTTTCAATTCAACAGTAATTCGTTTTGCTGTTCAGATCTTCTAAAGAAGGGATATTGAGAGTATAGTTTTCAACTTATTGCAGAAGTCTATATTTCACAGATCTGCTCTACTGATGTAATCTTCAGATAGGCTCTATTCCCAGTGTGTTATACTACTTTTGAATCTTGAGATGGTATTTTCTCTTCTGACTGTGCACATAGAAACTTTATTAAAGGAATACTGTGTAAAATCAAGCCGTTGTAAAGCATTATAGGATGTCTGTACAAATTTGGTTCCCTTTTTGCATATGCATTGTTACAATCCTTAATTGCATGAATGAATACTATTTTTCCATATAACTCTGAGCAGTGTTCTTTAATTAAAGGCTATAGTATAACTTTCTCTTCATCATTATCTTCACTTCTCACTAAAAAAAAACACACAGCTTTTTCCAGAGATTCATGTATGATACTTATTTCTGTCATTTTTGAATGCTTCACAAATATTAATTTACTTTGAGAATGTTTGAGTTAAAAGAATGATATTTTCCATATGTTTTAGATCAGAAGGGCAAGGATGGAGAGATTAAAGGTCAAACAAATTTGCTAACATAAAATGAACAATTTGAGACACACATGGCCTAATTTTTCCAAATATATGACAGCAAGGAATTAAAAAATCTAAATCTCCTCAATTTACATTGCAATTTTGAAGCTTAGCACTTCTCCAAATCCTACTGCCTGGTCTTAAAAGGGTCATTCGGCAAATGGAGAATATGGTGCTAGTGAGCACCACCTGTAAGTCTCATGTGAAGCATTTATTATGCATGCCTCTGCAACAGAAGGAAAGACACAGTTATAGAGGGTGATATCCAGTTCTCTTACCTCTCTGGCTGCTCTTCTCTCTGCAAATGTGAGTGCATCCATAATTCAGCATAGCTAACCAAACGCCTTTCAAGAGTAAACGCATTAAAAGCTATCATCTAGATGATGAGATGTATTTTCAGACTCCTCTTGAAGAAGCTTAGGAATTTAGTATATTTTTATATATATATAGTGTTATATATTTATATTATTCAAAGAAGATTTGATAAATTAATTTTACCCTCCAGGGTGAAAGGTCTGTATAAGGCAGGAGAGGCAAGGCAGGGAGGGTGCTGAACTGATAAACCCCCCCATGTCCTGTATGAGTTCATACTACAGTTTGAAACGGCTCCTAAACGTGTTCCCTTCTGAATGATGAGATTACCCAGAAGCCCAGTTTTGTATCTAGTGTCATTCCAACATACATCACAAAGATCTATAGATATATATTTCTTATTGACATACCAAATTCATAAATTAAAATGTACATGTCACATAGGTTTTTGTAAATTCAGGCTATAGTTACTATCTTCTTTAGACAGAAGGAAAGAGTTTTTTCCTTGTCAAATTCTGTTCCTTATTGTAGCAGAAAGGATGGTTATAAACCAGACTACCTTAGACTGAAGGTCATCTAGTCCAAGCCCATACTCAAAGCAGGGCTAACATCCAAGTTAATCAGGCTGCTCTGGCCCTTGTCCAGTTGAATTTTGAGTATCTCCAAAAGTGGAAATTCCACAGATCTTTTGGGCAACCTGTCCCATATACAGTTCACAGTTGAATCAAAACAGTAGCTTTTTTTAAGAATAAAATGCCTTGGTTTTTACGCAAACTGATTTCAATTCCAGATGAAATATATTCAACTATTTACAATAAAGAAAAATTAGTAAATAATAGCTTATTTCCTCTTTCTAACTTTTTTTGAGGAGTGGAAAGGGAAAAAAGATCCCTTTCATATTATTAAAAAAAATAAATAATCCCATCTCGCTTTGTTTTAAGCTTTAAGCACAGTCTTGAATAAAAGTGTAGTGAATGTTTTTAAACCCCAAGACATTGAACTAAGGTTTTTAAAGGATTAAGTTTGAGTAGAGGCTGGCGCTGTGAAGGAATGTTACCCAGATGCTTTATTTCATGCATGCAGACCCATTCTTTGGTGCATCAGATTTGAGGGGTTACCAAATTGGTCTGAAAATATAATTCTTTTTTTTCTTTTTTTAAGTATCAATGATCATAATTTCTAATTGAAAACCTTTCCTGATCAGTGAAAACATTTGTGAAAGACAACTCATTTAGAAGCAGGTATTTTATTTCAGCATGTGCTTTTATAAAGTATTTGTGCATCATATTTCCTAAGCGGATATCCCCAAAATGTTGTCAAAACAACTTAGCTTGGAAGCTTGTTTCCCATAGTTGTTCGTCTCCCATGGTTCCACTTATTTCTTAGACCATGAAGTGACTTGTCGGCAAGCTCTATCTAGCTTGTCCTCATATCTGATGAGAGATACTTGTGCATTAATAACTTTTAGTTGCCAGTTATATTTAGAGACTTTTACTATACACTCTTTTCTTTCAAATAAGGCATTAAAATTATTATTACTACTTGCTGCATATTTAGTGCTTTAAAAGTTAAAAGAGCTGTGTGAAAGAACTTTGCTTAAGGATTAAACACATCTGTGACCCAGGGGATAAGGGATCCCCACCTGTCAATAAGGCTTATAACTACTTATACCAGCTGAGCCAGGATATTTAAGTAACTTGCCGTGAAAGTGTCTTTTGTTTGGTTGGGAGCTGAAATAAGGATTTCTCTGGCCATCAAAGTTATATTTTACAGTGAAGATTGTATAGATATCAATAATTTTCCTACTCTTTCCACCTGTTAAATCACATTTTATGTAAAAATAAAGTAGAAACTCCTGTAAAGCTATTTTTCAGCATGAGCTATTGCTGTCATTGCCACTGCAGTACTGCACGATGATGAATGGGACAGGGAATTGATTCATGTAGCTATGACTGGGAGGTAACACAGTCTTATGGTCCACAAACCAATTTTTCTATTAAGGTGTCATCTATTCAAGAACTGTAGCTTCAGTTCAGTGCATAAATCAGAGATTCCTTGTATCATTTCACCTCAACTCCCTTTCCATTTCGAACTATGCCTCTCTCAAATCCCTTCTGCTTTCAAGGATACTTTCTTTCCTCCCCGTTTCCATTCATTTTCCTTCCTCTTTAATAAGTCAGAGTGCCTTTTCACCCTCTCATTGGGACATGACTTAATTTCCATCTGGAAGAGGGGCTTCGAGAGCCCTTCTGAGCTCTTCATGTTCAAGACTTCACACTATCCCTGTGCACCGCTGTCTCCCCTGCCTGCTTCCCTGAGAAGATGCTCAGGAGCTGCTGTTAGGAGCTTGGATGCAGCTGCAGTGATAGAGGCTGAGGGATGGCTGCAGTATGTGCCCCATTCCCAGGCTGGGGGAAGAGAACTCCTGCCTTGCTGCCCATAGCTCTGACCTGTCTCTTTGAGAGATAAGGTTTTGAGGTTGTCATCGTGTGCAGACTGTTTAGAGAGGAGTAACGATATACATTAATGGCCTTCATTGACATGTTAGGTGTTAGGGTGCAAAAGCAGAGGCAGTTGAAGCTGCTGGTATTGCTAACCTTTCTAAATTACTTTGTATTCTCCAATTAACATCCTTGTCTGATTTTCTCCAAAATTGAAAGACAGACAGCATTAAAGAAATGTTACACAAAATGTGAACCATTATTTCTCTTAGTGCTCACTCAGTAGATATTTTTTATTCTTTTTTGCTAAAACCACTAGAAGTTCTGCCCTCACAGGTTAGCAGAGCAGTAACCTTTGAAGACTTTTTAGACTGCTGTTGAGTAACTTCTTTCTCCTCAATCAAATAAAAATCACACATTAATGCTCTCGAAGAAGAGGTTATTTATTATTGCAGTGGTGTAAACGACGGCAGGATTTGGCCCATAAGCAATAAAAGAGGAGTAGAGCATGTAATTCTTCACGCCATTGCAAGGAAAACTCTGTCCAGCAATAGTAAATTATCTGAAATTCTTTCAGGATATATGAATGACTCCATAGTCAGAGAAAACTTGTGAGGTTTAAAGCATAAAAATGACAACCATAAATAAAGGTAGAAACCCCTGATCCCCACTGAATTGAAATAACATAACATTCCTGAGGCACTGGTGTCTTTGGAAAATACATTGCCTGAATGACTAGTGGAAAGGGAGGGGGAAAAGTGAATCCATCACCCTACTTAAGGCTTTGAATTCTGAAAGTAAAGTTTAATGCTCCTGCTTAAAAGGACAGTTTTCTCTAGGCAGACCCATCAGTAAGTATGTGAGTTTATTGAGTTTTTAAGAATTTCAAAAATACATAAATAAAAAATATATGCATATGTATTTTAATACTTAAGTTTAGGAAAAGTATTTAACAAGATGGGTAAAATCAGATAATATCCGTATCCTTTAATATGTAGGGTGCAACAAAAGACAATAAGCATTTTTGTTGCAAGGTGGAGGGGTGCACACAGCTTATCCTGGAAGAGTTAAGCTTTCTAGAAAAATACCTGCTGTACTCTGGACCTTTTCAATATCTTAATGCTGTTAGCCTAGTCACATTTATGTTATTACCCCATTTCACTGGCATAGTAATTCCCACTGTAGATAACCTGATAAAATAGCTTATCAAAATATGTACTTTGGAATGGACAAATCTGAAATCCCTGTTTTGATCTGGCTTATTCCAAAAGCTTAGGCATCATTGCAGCAACAATTTAGAAGATAGAATCAAAATCCATAAACACTGGGTTAACAGTTCCATGATCTTGATATACATCAATTTACTAATGCTGCATTGAGTTTAAATGCATTATGATGCTATAGATATACCACTTCTTGCCATCTCATTATGCCAGAATGAAATTTTAACTTTGCAATGAATTATATTTGAGTTCAGACTAATCACATTGAAGAAATTTGTCAGTAATTTCTCACTGTTACACTAGCAGAAGTGACATATGTGTTTTTAAATCAAGCCAAAGTCACCAAAAATGTGAAAAGCACAAGAGTGAGAGAATTTTGTAGATGGACAATACTCAGAGGTAGGCTCCCAGTGAAACCTAGCCTATCTCATTTGTTTGTAGATGGTCTAAGATAAGGCTCCATAGTCAGATGCTCTCTGCAATCAATAGCAGGGATTTTTTTCAGCACTTCATGAAAATGGGCAACTTGCTTTGTTTAAAACTCTGAACCATAGATGTTCATATGCAATGTCAGCATAACTTCTGACTCCCTACACAACCACTGACTATGGTCCACTGAGTCTATGATAGCCTGTGATGATAATTTCTTTGATGAAGGTCAGATGTTAAGGAACTAATAAAATGACACAGCAGGTTCATATTAGTCTAGTCCCTATTTCAGCATAAATCTTTTTTCAACAGTTTGGCATGTACTTTGTCTCAATATAGAAATTATATGAAATTGTGTTCATTCCTTACTAAAATATCCTGGCCTTGTCTTCTTATATAGATTACTCTAGAAACTTATATACAAGTCTATACATAAATGTATACATATCAGAGTAGATGTTATAAATGTAAGAGGCAACCTTATTTTATAATAATATTTTTTAAAATGAGAACTGCATTTGTATTCAGAGTTTGATCTCAAACAATGGACTGACCATACCAAGAATAGACTCCTTTTATTCAGTCTTTTTTTTTTTTTCCTTTTTTTTCTTCTTAAGTGATCAATATGTAAATATGATTAAAGAATAGATAGGAGCAGGAAATATTATTTGATTTTGTCCACCACCTGAAAATTTTAATACAGGTTTCTCTTTTCTTTGTTCTACTCCCTGCTGAAAAACTATCTACTGAGAGAGTCAATATTTTGAAAAGTAGAAAATGAATTTAAATGTCAACTTAAACATATTTATTAAAAGATACTGGGCTAAGACTAATGACAGTTTCATCAGTATGAGTACATTTTCATATTCATTGTGCTTTGATTTAGTCTTCAAGAAAATACTCGAAGGCAATATCACTATACTGACGTGTTGATTTTTGATCTTTTCAAAACAAATATAAGATAGAGAAGCGGTATGTGATGCACCAGCTGTAAGTAACATGCTTTTAATTATGTGTTATTATTGTAGAAGGTCTTCTAAACACAGCGTGTCCCTGAAGTTTTTGTTACTGTTTAAGACACATTACTTGGTTCCTTTTCTTTACAGTACATATGCATTGGTCTGGGAATTCAAATTGTCAGTGGGTTCTCTTCTCAACTATACTACTGACGTGTTATGGGATCTTGAGTGAGCAGTTTTACCTATCCCTCTCTGTACTGAGTACATATAATACAGATACAATTTTCACTACCCTACCATACTGAGATAATTCCTTAGCTAATGCACGATATTCTTTAAATATTAAAATTTCTGGAAATTCTGTTTTACCAGTGCAATACAAAGTTACGAGTGACAATTAGTATTGTTGATATTCTCTTAAAACTGAATGCAAGATAGCAATATAATACACTGAAAGTATTGTAATGTTAAAGTTGTCTTTATTTATAGCAAAGAAGACCTTCCTGATTGGAATTTTTTGGATAATCCTTTAAACAAACATATATGTTGACCAAGAAGTTAGATTATCACAGTGAATTTCATATTAAAATTAGACCTGTTCTTATGGTTTATCTGCACTGTAAACACTGCTGAACTTGCCTTATTGATAAATACATGAATAATATTGGCATTTAATCTTTATTTGTGCTGCCTCATTTCTCTGTTTTCAGGTCTCAGATGTAAAATGTTGGCCTATGAAATGATAGCTGCTTTCCCAGAGAGATAGAGAACACTCAAAATTTCATAAACGGCACACTTTGAAATGGGGAGGTGTTACATCTGAGAATAACTTTTAAGACAACAGCTCATCTCAGATGTGAAGTCATTAAAAGGTATGAATAGAGAGCAAAGTTGTGATCTCTAAATGTTTCCTCTTAGATAAAACTGTACATCAGTTTGACTTGGAGCATAACAGCAGCTGAACATCATCTTTTATTGTTATAGATACCCAGTGACAATTGGCTGAGCCTCTTGTACAAATAATATAACGAGAGAAGTCTTGACCCAATCATTTGCATACACAAGAGGAAGAGATGCAAGAGAGTAAAATATTGGATACTTATTCTCCTTTTCTGGGTAGAGACAGAAAATGAGATCAAGTCCATGTACAGCCACTCAGCTGCAGACTAACATGTAGCAACTAAAATCATGTCAAATTTTGACATTTTTTCCCCAGGTATACGAGGTCTCTATGGACTTTTCTATTCTTATGCATTTGTACTGGTAGATTTTAGCTGAGTCTCTGAAAAGCATCATAGTGTTATAAAAACTCTAAATAAAACTATGCAGGCCATGAGCTTGAACACTAGAACAACATTTAATTTTGCATGCTTATTCATTTATTTTATCATGTAAATACAGACTAGATACAACAAACAATTTCTAATTTCAATATTATGTCAACAATCATTTGCAAACTAGTTGCTAGTACAAAAAGGAACCATTGCAAAGGTATTATTTGAAGAAAATTCTAAAGATTTGAAAGATAAGTTTCAGTGATGTGCCAATAAATAAAATTATAGATAAAATGTACTTTTATAAGCTCTATGTGACAGGGAAAAAAAGACATTTATTTTAATAATATGATCTTCTCTTTGCCTTAGCTGGAGACAATTGCTGTATTGAAAAATGTATAAATTAAATAGTCAGGTAGGAGGCTGAAGAAATAAAATATTGTCTTCAATATGGCTAGACATAGCACAGGGAAAAATAAAAGTTAAGTGGAAGACTTCTGAGAGAGCATGCAGAACACCGATAGGAATTCAATAGGGAACTACATTTGTCAAGGTAGTTTGAAAAAATCCCACCTGATCTTATATGAATCTGTTGTTGACACAGTATATCTATAAATGAAAGTGATTAGCTTAACTTCCTACAGAAATCTATGGCCAGAGGTAGGGACTTTGTTTCAGCTAACAGAATGCCATGCTAGTGCCTTACTGACACAAGTACATATTAAATTCACATGAGTTCACAGAAAACTGATTTCTTTCCTATGAACACTCTGGTTTAACACAAAGGCTAAGTTTTTTTAGATGGATAAAAATCAAAACAGCCCATAAACCTATTAATCATGGAATCAGACCTTCAAATACTGCTAATTGTGCACATACAGGGAATGAACCTGGCCCCGTATGAATTTCTTGTGCGTATTGACTGATAATATGATATCTCTGGTCTCACATGCTATGATTAAACAGGCTTTCCTCTTTAAACACTTTGACTTCAGTAGCCTAGGGCATTATCTGCAAAAGCTATTTTAAAATAGACCTACTTTAAAAGAGTAGGTTTTAGGAAGAAAATACAAAGGAGGTATCTTCAGGAGGAGGTCTGAGTCCTTGGCTTCAGAGCCAAGCATTAATTTATTTATTCAAATGCGTCACAGTTTTTGAAGACCCTATATCAAATAAAGAGTCTTCCACACTGTTGCCTAAGTTTATGGCTCAAGAGAAACCATCCCCAGGCTGTAACACAGTCCATATGGCTGGCTGTTTGAAGTGCGCTTACTACTCCATTAGGGATTCTCGATTTGTACTTCTCAATCTGATTTCGATAAGACACAGGTTTCCTTTAGTGGCCTGACCTGGTGCAAACACATAATAGATTAATTCTATAATAAATTATGCTGGCAGTAAAGCTTTCTGGACCATTTTGCCTTTTAAGTATTTTTTTTTTTTATGTACCCTTATAAAGCTGAACCGATGTTTCATTTGTAAGTCACTTGCTGTATATACAGAACTACTTGGAGCTTGGAAACATAATTTTGTACTGTGTGCATTACTTCTGAGTGTATTCCATTTTATTGTGTTTCTGGAGCTACTGACACATTCTGAGGAATACTAAGAACTTTCTGAAACAACATTATGCCTAGAAATGTGCTGAACTTCTATTCAGGAATCTCCAGCTGGTTTTTATCTTAACGGTGGCATAACTACGTTATTTCTATCTGCAAAACTGCATTTCCATGAAGTCTATTGTTACCTTCTATTTTTATGTATTGTTTTTTACAGGGTACTGTTATTTTCAACCACTGAGTTTGTTTTAGATTTATTATCTACTTAACACTTTACATAGTTCTGTTGCCATTTCTAAATTCTGTTGGTACAGAAGTAATAAACTATGTTATTTTAGGCACTGCTGCTAGTCATAGTTGAGGATCCCAATGCACTAGTTGTCCTGCAGTCCCAAAGCCAAGATCTTACAGATGAAACATAAAGATGACAGATGTAACTGGAAAAACAAGGAAGTACAAAAAAAAAAATGAGGCAAAATCTGTTAGCAAGGCTGGCAGCCTACTGGGAATCTATTATTTAAGAATCATTTGTATTTTTAAAAGACAGTATTAAGGACAGCGGTCCAGGAGCCTTCTAGATATTTCCAGGGAATACTCATAGGCATAAGGGACAGCATGGGAGAAAAGCACTACAGTGCTTTTATGTTTGTCAACCGAGTGACAAAGACTGCTGTCTGTCAGCTTCTTCTGCCTTTCCTTTTCAAGCTCATGAGCTCCATGATATCTCTTATCTTAGAGACACCCGGCCCCATCTCCTTACTTCACCTCAAGCCTTCTCACAACTAGCTAAGGTGGTATGGTAGAAAATGAAAAAAACTGTGAAGGCTTTGTAAGTGATAAGAGGATGGCCCTTAACCAGAAGAACATACAAAATACACAACACGATACAATGTTTTGGTAGGGCTTTTTTGTTTCTTTATGGTCACATAACCTGTGAAGACACACCTATGTAGGTGCTACGTGATAAGACACAAAACTCAAAGAACACTGATTATGAAAACAAACATCCTGCTGAACTATACAATGGTCTTGGTAGCAAGAAAACACTCTGCAAAGTCATCTGGCCTTCTACTCATTCATCAGTTGTCTACCAAAATTTATCTGAACACATTAGAGAGATTCATCTATACCTTACATGAAAGGATGGAAGAAGAGGGGAAAGCATGGAGTGAATGAAGGGGAGAAGGGGACACTGTGGGTCCTGTGGATGGAAACGGAAATTGCAGATGTAAAAGAAGCTGAGGTGGAATCTGAAGAGAAAGGAGAAAGATCTGAACTATGGACAGAGTATTTCAGGTGTAGATGGCATGAAACTTCAGACACTCAGTAAGCAAGGAGGAAACAGTGAATAAGGATAAAAAGAGAAAGATGCTTAAATAGGAAAAAAAAAAAGAAAAAAAAAGAGGTAGGACATTAAAATAAGAAAATCAGAGAAAAATGATAAGAATATTATACACAATAGAAAAGGAATAAAATCTACCAGAGGAGAGCAAGGATCAAGCAGAATTAATGGGAAAAGATTGATGCCATATACTAAATATTTTAGGTTATTTATAATGAGCATAAGAGACAGAGGATTTCCTGAAATGCATGTAAACTTTTGATTATTAAAGATGAATAAAATTACATAAATCCAAGTACATAAGTTCCCAATTTCCAAAGGAAAATACATAATGAGAAAAAAAATGTTGCTATATTAAAGACAATTAGCATTTTAAATTAACTTTAATGCCAAGATCAAGTTAATCTCTTTATAATCAACTGAAACTATCTTTTCCCCAGATGGAAGTACTTTTTCTGTATTGCCCGATGGCTTTCCAAAAACTTTAACTTTTCTTATTAAGTAAGTAACATGTTTCTTTCTTATTTGATCTTAAAACAAAGCCTCTATCATCATTACAAACAAAAGGACACTGACTGGCAGTAATAGGGAAGGATTTCTGTAAATCACTTAGTAAATCCATGCAGGTAAATGATGTTGGGAGCATTCAATGCCAAGTCCTGATCTTACAAAATGTCCTTTTGTGCATGAGTAATCCCAAGGAACTCATGGTATTCATACCAGTACAAAGATTTGTGCAGAGGCAATAAAAAAGCTTGCATATTTATTTTTTTTTTAATTCCCACTATCTAAAAAAAACAACCCTGAAAATGTTACTATACATGGCATCTCCTCAATATAGATTAATATTACTTGCTTTGATTAAAATAAATTGATTTACTTTTAAAAGTAATTGAATAGATATTTATAGTACTAAATAGATATAACTAAGTACTCTTCCTAAGTTTCATGTATTTAAGCATACTTTGACAATTAATTCCAAACTTCAGCAGAGCTGTCTGATGATTCAGCAGACATATAGGCAGCTGTCTACCTGTAAAAAACTGCTTTTCTGTCCTTTATCATCCACATTCTCAGCTTTGTTCATAACCTCCCTCTTCAAGATGACTTTGCATTGTGCTTGGAAAGTCAGCAAATGAAAGGAAAGAATAGTCACTTGAACAGGATAGTAAGAAATATAAATTCTTTCATTACTATGATTTTTGTGTGTTAGATATTGAGATGGGCAAAGCTGATAAGCACTTTCAAAAATCCAATTCAATTTTCTGAAATGTATGAAATCAAGGAAACACAATAACAGACTTTTAATGAAAATAAAGATCCATTTAAGTATGTGGGGTAGTTAAATGTTATATTAGCTGACATTTCTAACCACCGGAACTAGTTCAAAATTATCATTATAATGGACCTCCTGACATGCTGTATGAGACAGAGGAGCTTGTGAAATGATTCTCACCTCCTTCATACAAGTTAAATATTTCTGATTATTTAAGAGACCACAGTCTGATTCAAGTCTGCCTAAAAAGAACACGTAATGAAGTCATAAAATACCATATTGCTCATTCAAAATCTCCATGGGGCGGGTAGTGACTGTTTTCACTGACCCTGTTGGGAACCTACAGTAGCTAAGCCAGCTATCTCAGAGATTTTCAGCTTTGACCAGGTGTATCAGACAGGGCCTAAATTTTTTGCCAGAATTCCAGACCAGTATCATCTAGAGGAATGGAAGAAAATAGGTTTTCCATACTTGTGTTACTAGGTTTAGTTCCATCTTTTCGTTCCTGTGCAGATAGAAGGGACATTGACATAAAAGAAGTAACTGCACATTCGGTTCAAAGAGGTCTTAAACAGAAAGACCCTTCAGTTCATATGTAGAATCATAGAATGCTTTGGATTGGAAGGGACCTTAAAGATTATCTAGTTCCAACACCACTGCCATGGGCAGGGACACCTTCCACTAGATCAGGTTGCTCAGAGACTTATCCATGCTAGCCTTGAACACTTCCAGGGAGGGGGCAGCCACAGCTTCTTGGGGCAACTTGTTTCAGTGTCTCAACACCTTCTCAGTGAAGAATTTCTTCCTAATATCTAACTTAAATCTACCTTCTTCCAGTTTAAAACCTTTACTTCTCATCCTATGACTACGCTCCCTGATAAAGAGTCCCTCCCCATCTTTCCTGTAGGCCCCCTTTAAGTACTGGAAGATCACTACAAGGTCTCCGCGGAGCCTCCTCTTCTCTAGGTGAAGCGATCTCCACTCCAGCCCCCTTGGTGGGGGCCCTCCGCTGGACCCACTCAAGCAGGTCTATGTCCTTCTTACATTGGGGGCCCAGAGTTGGACACAATACTGCAGGTGAGGTCTCACCAGGGTGGAGTAGAGGGGGGCAATCAGCTCCCTTAAACAGCTGGTCACACTTCTTTTGATGCAGTCCACTATAGAGTTGACTTTCTGGGCTGTGAGAGCATGTTGCTGGCTCATATACTGTTTTTCATCCACAAATGTCCCCAAGTCCTTCTTCACAGGGCTACGGTCAACCCACTCATTGCCCAGCCTGTATTTGTGCATGGGATTGCCTTGATCCACGTGCAGGACCTTGCACTTAGCCTTGTTGAACTTCATGAGATTTGCAAGAGCCCACCTCTTAAGGCTCTTCAGGTCTCTGGATGGCATCCCTTCCCTCCGGCTTGGTGTTGTTGGCAAACTTGCTAAGGGTGTGCTCAATCCCGCTGTCCATGTCACTGACAAAGATGTTAAACAGTGACAGACTTAGCACCAACCCCTGAAGAATGCCACTTTTCACTGGTCTCCACTCAGACATTGAGCCATTGACCGCAACTCTTTGAGTGTGACCATCCATCCAAGTCCTTATCCACTGAGTGGTCCATCCATCAAATCTCTCTCTCTCCAATTTAGGGCAAGGGTGTCATGCAAGACAGTCTCAAATGCTCACAGAAGTCCAGGCAAATGACATCAGTTGCTCTTCCGTTATCCACCAACTCTGTAACCCCATCGTAGGAGGTCACCAAATTTGTCAGGCACAGTTTACCCTTAGTGAAGCCATGTTGTCTTCTCAGTCATCTTCCTATTTTCCATGTGCCCTAGAATAATTTCCAGGAGGACCTGCTCCATGATCTTGCCAGGCACAGAGGAGAGACTGGCTGGCCTGTAGTCCTCTGGGTCTTCCTTTCTTCCCTTTTAAAAAATGGGGGTTATGTTTCCCCTTTTCCAGACAGTGGGAACTTCACTGGACTGCCACAACTTCTCAAATATGATGGATAGTGGCTTAGCCACTTCATCCACCAGTTCCTTCAGGACCTGCAGAAGCATCTGATCAGGTCCCATGGACTTGTGCACCTTCAGGTTCCTTAGATGGTCTCAAACCTGATCTTCTCCTACAGTGAGTGGTTCTTCATTCTCCCAGTCCCTGACTTTGTCTTCTGTGATGTGGGCTGTGTGGCTGGAGCACTTGCCAGTGAAGACTGAGGCAAAAGTCATTGAGTACCTCAGCCTTCTCCATATCCCAGGTAACCAGGTCTCCTGTTTCCTTCTGGAAAGGTCCCACATTTTCCCTAGTCTTCCTTTTATCACTGATGTACCTATAGAAGCTTTTCTTGTTGCCCTTCACATCCCTGGCCTGATTTAATTCTATCAGGGCTTCAGCTTTCCTAGCCTGATCCCTGGCTGCTCAGACAATTTCTCTGTCTTCCTCTCAGTCTACCTGTCCTTGCTTTCACCCTCTGTAGATTTCCTTTTTGTGTTTGAGTTTCTTTGATTAACTGACAAAGTTTAAACCAATTTTTCATTTCCTTGGAAATTACAAATTGAACAACAAAACCCATTTTCTCTTTTTCTCACATGGATTTCAAAAACGTCAAAAAAGCACTTCAGCAAATTTTGCAAAGGATAAAGGCTAAAATAATATAAAATAGAAGATTCTCACATAGCTATATATAATTAAATAAAATACGAAGCAGAGTGAATGATCAGTTTTCATAATGAATAAAAATTACAGGTGGATTTCTGTATGAATATCTGTGCCTTTCCATGCTGTTTGCATATATTCAGAAACTATGTGTAGGAAGAAGTGACTACTGAGACGATAAAGTTTACTGATGGTACTAAATTATTCAGGGCAGTAAAGACAAAAGGCTGTGGAGCAGAACTGCAAGAGACCCTCACTAGAGAAAGTGACTGAACATTAGAATGGCAGACAAAATTCATTGCAGATGGATGCACTAATTCATTAGTGGTGCACATGAGAAAAACAGTTCTGGCCTTGTTAATAAAGAAATGGTCTCTTGTCCCTGGGGGACAAGATCTTAGAAGTACGATATTTATTTCAGTGAAAATATAGTCTCAGTGATTAGAAGCAGGCAAAAAATATTGAAATTATTAGGAAAGGGATAAAGAATAAAACAAACAGAAATCCTGGATATGAGTCTATGTGATGTTCAAGTTCCCTCCTCCTGCTGGAAGGACAGAAAAACTAGAAAGATTATGGAGAAGGTACAATATAAGGAAGAATTAAATAGAGTAAAACAAAAGAAAAAGACAAAAACTAACATGATAGAAGTATGTAAAAAAAAGGGAAGAGGAAATTCTGAGTCACTGTTCATTGCATTAAAATGGACATAAAACTGCTTTTTACCTAAGAAAGACAATTGCTGGCTAAAGAAGTCCTTGATACAAAACTTGTTTAAAGCTGTGTGACTATTCTGGAGAAATATTATTATATTTTTTCCATGTCACTGTATTCTCCTCTAGGCATCTGTGAATTAGCCATTACTGAAGATAGGTACTGGCCTAGATGTACATTTAATCTAACCTGATTTTACTTGTACTTACATCTCGATATGCTTCCTCATCCTAAATTATATATGAAGTTGAAATTTTAAAATTTGAATCTCATAGGTTCATTAGTAATATATTCTAAAAGGCTGGGGTTTTTTGTTTTGCTTTTTTTTTTCTTCTTTTTTTTTTTCTGTTTAGATTGGGAACAGGATCTGTAGGAAAAAACACAAAAGTTCTTCATATTTTTATGCTTGTCTTCCTTTTGTGATCACATGGTGAGGCTAATCAAGGACAGGAGTCTATAAATATAAGACAAAAATAGCTCTGCAGAATGCTTCTTTTTGTCTTTGAGATACCTAGGTTGAATTTAAGGATTCAGCTCCAGGTCTAAGTGCTTGTGGTCTTCATTTTGAAAAAGTACATAGAACCCACAGCCATTACTGAAGTCAATCACTGCTGCTGGAATTCAGCAATTCTTCAAGTAGTTCATTGGATATTATTGATTTAAGAGGGAGAGGCTAGTCTGAGCTACCATTTCTATTAATTTTCTCTAAAGTTAATCTTCACACCATTCATTTTTTTAAATAAATGTCCACTTTTCAGCACTTCCTTGCAAAACATATATTAAATATTTCATTCTGCTCAGTAATTCTTTGTCACTTTCTTTAAACAAAGAGATCTGGACTCCAGCTAAATTGTACAAATATGTGTCAAAATGCACAAGTAATTTTCCAGATTTCTTTCATCATTACCTGGTGATGTCAATTTCAGTTCAGAAAAAAAAACCAGAATAGAATAAATGCAGCCCTCTCTAAGCCTGCAGTCTTTCTATTGGTCTCAACTTGGATATAAAGCAGATCAAAATTTTGGCCAATTAATATAATGATAATATTATAGCAATGAGTTCAGGAAAGCTTCACATTTCAACACAGTTTAGTGTAAATGGATGGATAAGGTTTATGTTGATGATCAAACAAATCAATTTAAGAACCTTACATGAAACACATTTCTGAGTACATGGGAATTCCGCTCCCCCCCCGCCCCCCCCCCCCCCAATCACTTAAACTTTTGTGTTTCTGCTTCTTTTTCTTTGAAAACTGCTTTGAATATTCCTGGGTTTAACAATGCATAACATTCATACAACAATTATATTTATCCAGAATCAGTTATCAAAAAAAGTTTTTCCAAGCTTTTGAAGCTGTACCAAAATAAAATTATCTATTTCTAATTTTAGTTTATGCTGTGCCCCAGAGAGATGTTTGAGCATTCAGAAAAATAAATAAACAAAAAAATCTAAACAAAAGACCTTGTCAGGAGTCACTGATATGAAATTTGCTTTAATCTATGACAAAAATTTCAGACCAGTCAGTGCTTGTAATTCTGTTAAGTAAGCTTTTATTGTTAGTATTCTGATACATAATTGCAACTGCATCCTTCTGAGAAATTTAGGTAAAAAGACCTAGGCACTGTCCTATGTGATGTTGCTAGCCCCAGCAGTATACTCAGCAAAGTCCACTATAATTATTTTGGCTT
This sequence comes from Strix aluco, assembly GCF_031877795.1. Classification (NCBI taxonomy): domain Eukaryota; kingdom Metazoa; phylum Chordata; class Aves; order Strigiformes; family Strigidae; genus Strix; species Strix aluco. The sequence continues at coordinate 79,687,101 of NC_133935.1, read as the reverse complement.
TCTAAGACACGTACTATTTCTGATTAGTGAATCTATTACTGAGTAGGTTTGGAGCCAACTGAGAGAGCACAGCATTAAGCCTGATCCATATTGAGAGTTATGGCTAAACAGAGCTTCCTATATTGGTCTTGGAGAGTCGAAGCAGAACACAAATTGTGGTTCCAATCAGAGAGCTTTGCCCTACAAAGATACTATGCGTTTCATGTCACCCAGGAAAAATTGGTTGTGCATCCATATCAGTTCTAAACAGAAAAGCTCTAGAGAAAAAGGACCTTAAAAATGTTTTAACTTGCAGATACATACTCTGAAGACCTTTCTGATGTTGAGATAATCAAAATCCTCCTACTTCAGACACTCTTGTATTACCTCTTAGTGAAGAAGGAAGGAAATTCTAGAACAAAATGTGTGCAATACTCGAGTGTTGACACATATAATAAAAGATAGAAGAAATCAATATGACATTAGCCAAGAAGCTTTAAGTGACCCAAATTTTTATGCTTAGAAATTAAATGTCCCTGACTGATCATTGCAATCATTATGTGGAATTCCTGAGGGGAAATGATTTGTCAGTAGAAAGTTTTGTTCAGCTAAAATGTATTTCTGAACCCAAATTGAAACATGGAATAAAACTTCAGTCTTGATAACACTGAACATTTCTGACGTCATCCACCTGTGCTTGTGCAAAGCATTTGACACTGGCCCACGTGACATCCTTGACTCTAAATTGGAGAGAGATTTGACAGATGGACCACTCAGTGGGTGAGGAATTGGCTGGACGATTGCACTCAAATAGTTGCGGTCAACAGCTCAATGTTCAAATGGAGAGCAGTGACAAATGGTGTTCCTCAGGGGTTGGTGTTGGGGCCAGCGTTGCTTAGCATATTTACCAGTGACATGGACAGTGTACCCTCTGAAAGTCTGCCGACAACACCGAGCTGTGTGGTGCAGTAGACACACTGGAGGAAAGGGATGTCATCCAGAAGGACCTGGACAGGCTTGAGAGGTGGGACCATGGAAACCTCATGAAGTTCAACAAGGCCAAGTGCAAGGTCCTGCACATGGATTGAGGCAATCCCAAGCACAAATACAGGCTGGGCGATGAGTGGATTGAGACCAGCCCTGTGGAGAAGGACTTGGGGGTGTTGGTGGATGAAAAGCAGAATATGAGTCAGCAATGTGCACTTGCAGCCCAGAAAGCCAACCGCATTCTGGGCTGCATCAAAAGAAGTGTGACCAGCTGAGGGAGGTGATTCTCCCCCTCTAATCCTCTCTGGTGAGACCCCACCTACAGTACTGTGTTCAGCTCTGGGGCCCCCAACATAAGAAGGACATAGACCTGCTCAAGAGGATCCAGAGCAGGGCCACAATGATGATCAGAGGTCTGGAGAAAGTCTCCTGTGAGGACAGGCCAAGAGAGTTGAGGTTGTTTCACCTAGAGAAGAGAAGGCTTCAGGAAGACCTTATAGGAACCTTCCAGTACTTAAAGTGGGCCTACAGGAAAGATGGGGAGGGTCTCTTTATCAGTCAGTGTAGTCATAGGACGAGCGGTAACAGTTTTAAACTGAGAGAAGGTAAATTTAGGTTAGATATTAGGAAGAAATTCTTCACTGAGAGGGTGGGCAGACACTGAAACAAGTTGCCCAGACAAGTGGTGGATAGTCACTCCCTGGAAGTGTTCAAGGTCAGGTTGGATGGGGCTTTGAGCAACCTGCTCTAATGGAAGGTGTCCCTGCTCGTGGCAGGAGGGTTGAAACTAAATGATCTTTAAGATCCCTTCCAACCCAAACCATTCTATGATTCTATGAAATTGTATATACAAATTTTTTGGTAGCCAAAATATTTTTTAAAGTCTGGCTTGCAAAAATCCCCTGATAATTAGACCCTAGAAAAGAGATAGAAACACCTGAACTAACAGAGACAAGAAGAGAATTTGCCAAGAACATGACCTCCTAATATGAGGTATATGAGAGTAGGGATGTTCTTGGAAGGTCATCAAAGTCAATAATGAGTCAACAATGAAGGACTCGTTTAAAGAATGTCACAGAGGTCATAACATGATTCTCAGTCAGTGAAAAAGTATGTTTGAGGGATAGCAAAATATTTTCAGTGTAGTAAGCAAAGACCAGAACTGCACTGATGAAAAAATTCTTAAAGAATAGACGTGGGAATGTAGTAAAGGAAATTTTTAAGTACAGAAGGAGGACAATGACTTGGCATTAGAAGATAAAACAGAACAGGTTGAAGAAAATAAATAAGGAACTAGTAAATTTATTAGGGAATAAATGGTTAACTGGGAGGGCAGTCAACTCTGCAACAGGTAAGGTAATTAAACATTCAGAGAGCATTTAGAATCAATTACACAATTAAGCAGTTGATAATGAGGCAATTTACAAAAAGTAAAACTATAGACTAAAGAAATAGATGGTTCTGAGAGGACACTTAAACTGGAATCCAAGAGTAATAAGACACTTATCAGGAGAATACAGAATGAAGTCAATATATGGAGCCTATACCCTCAATGCTGCACAGCCCTATGATAGGTAATTCCCAGAAGAGGGCAGTGGTGCTCCATGGAGACCATAAAATGGTGGTGGTCAAGGGTTTTAAAGACACTAAAGTGCCTTTTGTAAACAAGTACTTGCCTACACCGGACTGAAGTTGGACAACAGGGTGCTGCAGAGTAATATTTGAACCTTGGTTCTCATGGAGGTGTAAGGCTCTCCTGCAGCTCAGGAGTGAAAATATTTTAGCTTTCTCTCCTCCAATATGTCTTTTATTGTTGGGGGGTGGCACTTTCTTTCAAATACGGTGAGCATTGAGCTTCCATACCACATTAGTGTTTATCTCATTTCTCCTTGTGCTTTAAAAAAAGACTTGATATGAAATGACTTGCATCATTTGGCCTTCACAGGAGAAACGGTTCAATGAAATTCCTGGGGTCCCATTATAAGTTATAGCAGCTGTAATTTCAGCCACTTTATGGGGCAGTCCATTTGTGTCTGCTCCAGTTCCTAATGCTACCAGAAGTCTGTAAAATGATCCTAATCTATTACATTTAAGTCATTTGAGTCATCTTTTTGAAGATTGTTGAGTGCAGAGATACCCATAAGGAAACAATGTAAGTTTTCCATATACCACATATGTTATATGTCTGGTGAAATGTACTGCACACATTTAAAAAAGTGACAGTATTACAAAACTGACAACTTTTCATGACCTTTTGTATTATAATGTATTTTAAACATATGGCAGGATTCTGTTCTTCTCATGGATGTGGCAGATACAGTATGAATATTTCATGAATTGTATGAGCATATGAAAAAAAATTGTTCAAGAAACAAGAAATTCGAGAAAACACATTAGCCTTTTACATTTAAAGTGGGAAAATAGTTACTGATTAAGTATATTATAATGAATATTTATACAGAAACAGTGAATATTTATTGAGGAGCAGTGAACATCAAGAAGTAAAACAGTAAAACCTCTACTTTTTGGTTTAGATTTTGCTATTAATTGTAGTGTGGCATGTTTTACTTCTTTACGTCTATTTCTTTTGTATTCTTTGTATTATTTGCTTATTTAAAATACAAGCTCTTTAAATCTTCTGACTTAGGTACCTTGATGTTCACATCTATCAGTTATCATACTCAATTAAAGTTCAGAGCAATTGAGATTTGATGCTTACCTTAAAGTAATTAGATGTGTACCTTAAAGTCTTTTATGTGTATCATAGGGGATTTCCTCTACTAGATCTACTGTAACAGAAAGTAAGAATACATTCTCTCATCAGTGTTGTACAGAACCTATTTCTTACATTTTGTTCTTCCAGCTACATACTGGGCAATGTCCAGTACATTGTAGTTAGGCTGCTTTACTGAAAGGAGAGAAGCATAATGTGGATTTGTACATTAAAGAGCACTCCTGTCTAAGGTCACATATGCTTCAGATACGTATGCAAATAATTTGACTGAGTCTTTAGAGATTCAAAGACATATTTATTCTGTAGATATGAAAAGAGGTGTTACTGCAGAATTTATGATTCAGAAAATACCCATAAGAGTATTAGGAGGCTTGGTGTTGTATTTTGTTTTTCCAAAGGACACTTGTTTGTGCCTGATGTTTCTTTTGGAATTATTGTTCACAGATACTCAAAAAACTAATGTTGATAAATTGCTTAACTTCTTTTATGAATCTGAAGAGAAGAAAATGTCTGTGTTTGTTTTTTATTGAAAAATATAAATGACAGTTTTGACTGACAAGAGTATTTTGGGCTTCATGTAACGATATCAAGTTCTATTAGGGCTACAGTGGTGGCTTCTGTGAGAAGCTACTAGAAGCTTTCCCTGTGTCTGACAGAGCCAATGCCAGCCGGCTTCAGGACAGACCTGCTGCTGGCCAAGACCAAGCCCATCATCTACAATGGTAGCACCTCTGGGATAACATAAGAAGAGGAAAAAGTTGCTGTGCAACAAGAGTTGCAGCTAGAGAGAGGAGTGAGAATATGTGAGAGAAACAACTCAGCAGACACCCAGGTCAGTGAAGCTGGAGGGGCAGGAGGTGCTCCAGGTGCCAGAGCAGAGATTCCCCTGCAGCCCGTGGTGCAGCCCATGGTGAGGCAGCTGTGCCCTGCACCCAGGGAGGGTAACGATGGAGCAGATCTCCACCTGCAGCCCGGGGAGGACCCCATGCTGGAGCAGGGGGGTGCCTGAAGGAGGCTGTGACCCTGTGGGAAGCCCACGCTGGAGCCGGCTCCTGGCAGGACCTGTGGCCCCGTGGAAAGAGAAGCCCACGCTGGAGCAGGTTTGCTGGCTGGACTTGTGACCCCGTGGGGGACCCACGCTGGAGCAGTTCCTGAAGAGCTGCAGTCCATGGGCAGGACTCACATTGGAGAAGTTCATGGAGAGGGCACTGGGGCAGGGGAAGAGTATGAGGCGTCCTCCCCCTGAGCAGGAAGGTGCAACAGAGATAATGTGTGATGAACTGACCACAACCTCCATTTCCTGCCCCCCTGCTCCACTTCAGGGGAAGGGGTAGAGAAATTTGGGTGTGAAGTTGAGCCTGGGAAAAAGGGAGGGGTGGGGGAAGATTTAGGTTTTATTTCTCATTATCCTGCTCTGATTTGATTGGTATTAAATTAAATTAATTTTTCCCCAAATCAAGTCTGTTTTGCCTGTGATGGTAATTGACGAGTGATCTCTCCCTGTACTTAACTTGACCCACAAGGCTTTATATTTTCTCTCCACTGTCCTGCTGAGGAGGGGAGTGTCAGAGAGGCTTTGGTAGGCACCTGGCATCTAACCAGGGTCAACCCACCACACCAGTCTTAGAAAGGTGCTCTACTGTGCAACTGTTCCTGATACTTGTTAGCTCCTCTGGTCAGGAGATCACCTGGCCCTTCTTGGACACTGTGAAGCAGTAGGTAATTCATTTTCTTTGGACAAATACAACACTATTGGTCATGAAACAGATAAAAAGGGTACATTGAACTGTAAGGGACTATATGAAAATGGAGGTATAAAGCTTGCAGAGCATGGTAATTGCTTTTAATATCTTAGATAGCCCCCCATTAATGATAGACAGCCATAGATTTAAGAACATTTAGATGTGCACTCCTCAAGTCATTAAAATTTAATAAAAATTGTGTCAACAGTTTCAATTTTAAGTGGACTCCTTCGGCTGACTAACACCACATTTGTTCCATGAAATCTATACCATGGCCTCATAAATTTTTCCAGAGTAATCTTCTTGCACATATTTGTGACTGATACAGTCTATATTTTAAACTGAATTCCTTCTTTGAGGAGGGCAATGCTTGAAGATGAAAGAGAATAGAAGGACTATGATACTATTTATAATTTTATTTTAAACAAGTTGTCACAAATATTTAATTAATAATGACATGGCAGCTTTCAAAACAACCTCATTAACCATGTGTATTTTTGAGCAAAAGGAATAATAAGAAATTTTGTAGAGCAGAGAGATTTCCTAGTGAAAGAAATAGAGAGGAAAAAATTAACATGTACAATTCTAGTACTTAGAAAACTGTTATGGTAGGCCCAAGCTTACAAAACACATACGTGCCCTTATTAAATACCTGTAGTGTTACCTTCAACTATGTAGTTAGTATTATTTATGCCCTCAGAAGTCTTCTCCTGCCATCTACATGCGTACATAATAATGTATCCAATTTATCATTGACTTGAGTCCAATTTATGTCCTCCAAAAGTTTGCAATTTTGCAAGCTTTTTGAATATTCCTTGCAGAAGGGTATTACCATTTGTGTTGACTATCTTAAGAAATGAATTTTGGAGACAATATCAAAGTAGTAACTGAATTACAGGACTAAAGTAAGAAAAAATTGTTCTGTAATGATTTCCTGCACCCTTTAAAAGGTTGCATGGTGTCACAACCTGGACTGGAAGCCCAGAGAATTGTAATGATTCTGTGATCCCCTCGGGTTAAATTAGAGTGAAACGACACCAAACGACCAGTTAAAATGTTTTACTTGTGGTAGAGAACAATTTAAACTTGGAAAAGAATAACAAGCAATGTGGTCTCTTATAAGAAAGAAAAGAAAAGAAAAGAAAAGAAAAGAAAAGAAAAGAAAAGAAAAGAAAAGAAAAGAAAAGAAAAGAAAAGAAAAGAAAAGAAAAGAAAAGAAAAGAAAAGAAAAGAAAAGAAAAGAAAAGAAAAGAAAAGAAAAGAAAAGAAAAGAGGAAAAAGGAAAGGAGAGGAAAAAGGAAAGGAAAGGAAAGGAAAGGAAAGGAAAGGAAAGGAAAGGAAAGGAAAGGAAAGGAAAGGAAAGGAAAGGAAAGGAAAGGAAAGGAAAGGAAAGGAAAGGAAAGGAAAGGAAAGGAAAGGAAAGGAAAGGAAAGGAAAGGAAAGGAAAGGAAAGGAAAGGAAAGGAAAGGAAAGTCAAAGAAATCAGGATCAGCACCCATGGATCCAGCATTGTCTCAGGTCTGGTAATCCTGGGTGGTGGATGCACACGCAGCAAAGTTTCTGTTGCCTTTTTAAGTTCATCGTATCACTGATTAGCATACTAGATGAGGAGGGGCAGGTATTCCACAAACTCATTTCCATGAGAGACAAGGAAAACGGTGGAGCATGGGTTCCAGTTGAGTCAGTGGTGGTTGCCCAGCTTTGGTTTTTCCTCTGTTCCCAGAGATCTTATCAGTTATCCCAGAAATGATCACCTCTTATCAGTTCTTGTTACCACTTCAATGGCGAAGGCACCATTAGTCATTAACAAGTCATTAGCAAGGCAAGCATGGTGTTTGGCTTGCACAATAAGGTTTCCCTCTGTCTATGTCTCCCCCTTTGAGGCTTATCTAAGGATGTTTGTCAATGCAACTGCAAGGGAGTGAGGGGGTGCATCCTTGAATACACTCCCACTTCCTTGGGTGACATTCCTTAGACTAATCCAAAGGCCACAGCTTGTCCCTGAGGATTTCTGTGTTGATGAATGTTTGAGGCATTTCTTCCTTCAGTTCCTTACACATGGTAGAAATCTCTTGCTCAGATTTGAGTTGTTGTCTCAAAGCGTGTAACTCAAAACAATCAAGGAGGCATGTGAAGTTCAGATTACTTAGAGAAAAATAAATGGTCAACAATGAGTTTGTCTTCATTCCATTACAGTCATGTCACTGTCTTAGAATGAAGTGATATATCTATGGATATTGTTAATTATATGTCAAGAGTAACTATAACTTTATAGCTGTCACTGGGTTAAAGTACAGCATGCCTGTAGAGAACATAGATGGCAAGATGAGCTTTGCTAACAGTGAAGACAGGTGGACAGATGGCTTAAAAAAGGCTTACAGTTTTAATGAAGAAAAAAAGTCCTGTCATACAGAGGCACAGCAGTGTTTTGACACTGAAGTAAAATTCAGTCTCAGAAACATTATCCAAGATATGTGGAAAGCTTTATCAGCTGAAGGGTGACTTTACCTGAACTGTTCTTAACCACCACAGTATTCCCATAGCTTTCCATAGTAAGACTACTTGTGCAGTTTAGGTTGAAAATAAACTCCCAGTTTATTACATTTATATTGATAAATATAAACATGGGAATATGCAAATAAGTATGTGCATACACATAAATATATACATATTAGGCTGTATATGTAGTGATGCTATCTTCTAGTACTGCTAACAACCACACTGATGAGACTAGAGTAAGAGAACTGTGTATCATTTCCCCCCCTGCATACCTGTGCTTCAGTTTTGCTGGATTGTGACATGTCTCCACATGCTGCTACAGTAAATGTTGTCTTTCCTGTTGGAATCAGTGGTTAGTGGTTAACCACTAGATGATTAATGATTAGAAGGTTGTAACACATAATATATGAGAGGATGAGGGAGGTGGCAGGGAAAGAGAAGGCTAATGGGGGTATCTGTTGAGTTCAAGTAACATCAAAAGTCCAGTTGGATTCAGTCAGCAGAGAGGCTGTGCCATGTGCCTCTTCAGAGGAATTCAAAACTCAACTGGATGACAGTAGGAGTCGCTTGATCTCACTGGGATGTTAGTCCTGTCTTGAGTGGCTCAGACTCGATGACTTCCAGAGTTTCTTCAGTCCCAGCATACACTGTGGTTCCATGGCTCTGTGATGTAATGTCCCAAGGCAAAAATTTGCCCTTTATATTCTCTCTCCCTTGGTGCCTGAAAGCATGTGGACGGAAACACAGGTAGACTGATGTAGACTTATAGAGAGCAAGATATAAAATGTTCAAGTGTGGTGGTTACATTGGGTGGAATTTTCTCTAAAGATAATAATAAAAAAAGTGTAAAAACAAGTAGTAATTTCAAAGCTTAACAATACATTAACTGTTGATAACAGAAAAAAACCCATTCTTTTTAGTCCAAGAGGTATAGTTATTGATTCCAGATGGTTTTTGCAAATTCTTAACACTTAAAACATTTAATGTACAAATAACTCTTGACAGTCCATATTTAGCTATAAAATGTCAAAAAAACCTGCAAACCCTAGTAGTAGTTTCTTAATGTTTATAAAGAATGAAACTTTGAACACATTACATTTATATCTTTATTCTTCTACCTCTAGTGCCTGTAGCTTGTGCACTTTTTCAGGAAACACCTGCCTTGTTTGGAAGTTCTAAAATAGAAGACATAAATTATACTCCTTGAAAACTGTTAGTTTTTAAAAAGCATTTTGCTTGTTTTAACTCCTGTAGTATAGATGTGTGTTACCTTTTATCTTGCCAGTTCAGTTCAGCTTTTCAAATGGCAAGATGACCTCTGCTGCTGTAATTAGATGTAAATCACATGAATAATTCCTTTGGAATTTATTTTCCATTTGTAATTGCAATATAACTTCTATTAGCTTTATGTTCTTTGTGACTAACCTTTCACTTCAGCTTCTGTGTTATGGCAGTCTTTTATTTTTGCAAGTTTAATCAGTGTTCCATTGCTATTTTAATTACTGTACTACAGTAAGAGTGTGCCAGAGACAATGGATTATGTTAAGCAGAGCAGACTTTTTAATAATGGTTCTCAGTGACTATCTACACTTAAATGTATCACAAAATGTGTTTTCTCTAGAGAATATTTGCAAAGTCTGGTTATTTCAATTATGCAAAAATTCCAACTGTGCTATTCAAGACTACACTTTGAGCTCTTTTTTTGGTAAATTTTTAATTCTTGTGATGCAAAACATGCATTCTTAATGAAATATATTGATAAATGCAGAAAGTGTATAAGATCTCAGAAAACTGGATAGAGAACTTCAAGAGTTTGTAGAGAGCTTGTAAAGTCATGTACATCTCTGGAAGCACTTGGAAATCACAGTCTGAAAGAAACAACAGATAAAGGAGTAATATCTGCAAGGTAGTCACAAAACTCTTATTAACCGTGATGGAGTAAGCATATGTATAACATAACCATGGTGTGAAAGAAAGAGATAAATGCCCCAAAGATTGCTAGTTTGCTTACCCATAAAGCATCATAATGATTGTGAGGTCACATAAAAGTGTCACAGGTAAAACTCCAAAAACACGTAAGTTGAATTGCTGAGACCTTGTCTAATTCATCACAGAGAGGTTAAGAGTAAAATGGAAACACATAAACAGGGAAGAGCTTTAAGGTGATTTCAGCCATAACATCAGATGTTTTCCATTCTGCAGGTACTTGTAAACATGATTAATTTTGTGCCTGCAAGTATCTTTGTTAGTAAACAAGCTGAGAGTAAGCAACTTTGACATACCATAAAGTGAGGAGCTGTTTACATCCATATGCAGTTCCACAGTTGATTCTGCAGTTATCTTCTCTGTTTGTTTGTCCCTTACTTTTGGTCAGGTGAACACATGTGTGTGTGTCCATTTGGGTGCTTAAAATTATTGTATTTCAGGCTGTTTATTGTGTGAACTTAATCTGATTTGAATATGAAAATAGATTCTTAAAGAAGTCTTTAATAAATATCTTCTATTTCTATCCTAATTTTATAAGCTTTGGTGTTTAACAAGTCAAAAGTAAACCTGTAAGATGACTGAATAAAGATTAGGAAGCAGGGTTTTTTTCTATCGGGGTTCCTCAATTTCAGAAATGGGTATTTAGAATGCCAACTGGGGAGGAAGATACCTGGGGAAGCTGAATTTATTCTCTGTAAAGAGAGCAGCAGAAAGTATTTTAGCAACTGTTTCTTTCCAAATGACTAAATAGTTTTTCTAAAACAATTCTAAATTTAAGTGATTTCAATAGAATAGTGATTAAAATAATTAAGGAAACAAACCAGCTGACACACAAATTGTTTTCAGCGACTTTCACAGGGAGACAGTCTTGGCAAGGTATTGAGGAAAGCAGTATTCGGGGGAGCAGTTTGGAAAAATCCTCCCTATCCTACTTAGACATCCGAGAAATTTGTCTTCCTTGATCTGAATGTCTAAATGCTTACACCATCTGGTTTTCCATTAGGGCATATCCCAGTACCTAAGACAGCACAGGAGCCCTGTCTTATGGGTGAAGTCTGAATAACCTGTGGGAGATACATGCACATCCTGCAGAGTAGAAGTGAGTACACTGTAACTAGTTTACTGTAGAAGTAAGTAGAGTACTGTACTAACTTTTTTGTGCAAACATGTAACTTCATTGTCACCTGTTTCTCATTAAGGGTTACCAGTGTGTGGGGAATCACCACACATTATGAACATCTCTTTTATAATCTCTTCTGGATCTTTGAAAAAGTGGTTATGGCTCATTTTATCATAAATCCATTAACTACAAAGAAGATCCATAACACTAAAGCATAAATTTCTAAGGCAAATTTCAATTTTGTGTGTGTGGTGCATAGACATTGTTAAGAATGTAGAAATATGAATAGTTTAGGCATAGAAACATGGGAAAGATGGGGAAAGTAGAATCTTGCCCATTTGGCAGCAAGAAGACAAAGGATTAATTCAGCTGTATTGTCTAACTGTACCTTTAATCCACTGTTCTGTTGCATTTTTCTGGTTTTGGACTGTCCTGAACATATGGTAATGCTTCTGAAGGGTTGTAATTAGCATACAAAGGTCTGCAAAGACTTTTCTCAGTGAGGTAGGTTTGAACTGAAGATTAAATTAAAACAGAGCTGTATACCTGAGGAGCTTCAGGCATTTCTATCATTTCTATCTCTATATAACTGAAGATGGTGGACCGAATAAACGAGATACAACTGGTTTTTATTATTTTGTTTTCTTTAAGCAAAATACATATACTTTTTTAAAATATTGAGATTTTAAATATCAAGTTCAAAAAGAGACTAGTTTTCTTGGGGTCCTTTGCCAATGTTTGTCCTTTCGATAATGTTAAACTTTAGAGCGCAAGTTACCTATACTTATAAATACTAGGGACATTTTATGTTTCTTGCTTCATTTAACATGAAATAAGTACTCATGCTTTGTCTAATGTCCTTTCTCAGACAACATCCTGAAAATGTTTTTATCTTGTTTTAAAGATTCAATCATTTTAAAACATTAGAACTGTGAATTATTGCTTCATGAATCAAAAGTAACCTATAGCCTTCAAAAGGCACTAGACAGTTATAACATATAAGGGCAGTTCATGATCAGTGAAACCCAGTCTCTGAAAGAAAATACAGTATCAAACCACTGTGGTAGAACTTTGAACCCTCAGAAGATGATTGAAGATCTTGGCAGGTGTCATTTACTGTATTGTTCACCTTGAAATTTTCCTGGTTAGACATGTGGTTACTTTACTAGCAAATGTCAGACTGCCAGGGTAGACAAATGTTCTGTCTCTCTAGTTCACTCAGTGCATAGATCCAAATTTATATTTACCCCTTTGGGCAAAAGTCAGTGCTATTATCCATCTGTCCTATATTTTCTCCTTGACCTCTTCATGCTTCACTTCCTGGTTCAATGGGATAGTTTAACTACCTGTGCAATTTTCTTTTATCAGTCTTAGAAATCTTATGAACTTTCCAAAAACAGAAAACCAAGAAACTGGAATCAGACCTACTAGATAATAAATAATTCTGTAGTTAATGACATGTCTTGCATGAAGTAAAAAGGACTATAGTTCTAAAGTTATATGTGCCTTAATTTAAAAAGTATATAGTTATATATAATGTGTATAAAAATAAAATATGTAGTTACACATAGCTGTATTCTTAAAGCAAATTGCCAGTATTTGCCAGAAAAAAAAAATCTAACAGAGATGGTATGCTGCTCTTTGTTAAAGTTACACCAATTATATAAGTCCTTTTACTCACAGTATTACATTATTCTTTTTTGAAGACCACAGCATAAAGAGCTATTGCTCATGTGAGACCTGCCCTTATTTCCTTTTGGTGTGCAGGACTTCAGTGAATCTCTTATGATCACCATTTCCTATTGAACTGTCATGACGAACTTGGATAGATACCATCCAGGATGCAGGTGTTCAGGTCAAAGAAGAGAGAAGGAAGTTCAAAGGCATTCCCTCCCACAATTCCTGATGTTGTAATGCCAGCACACTGTGTCACAGGAAGTCTCTGAAACACCCATGCAAGGGTGTACTCACCCAGTGAAAGACTCAGACATATTTCATAGCAGCTGAAAGTAAAAAAGTGAATGGATTTTATTCATTGGTAACTGAAAGGAAAGAATCTGTTCAGATATATTGGGAAGGCTTGCTCAATTATGAGTCTTATAGTTTGTCTTCTTTAAGATAAACATTAGCTTCATCATCCTATCCAGATTTTCCCTGTAAATTGCAATAAAAGATGTTGTTCCATAAGCTTGTCATCCTGGATTTTTTTCTGATTGCGTATAATAGTTGGAAAACTCTTGAAACTGTGTACGTCCCTGTTGTTATCAAGAAAGTGAAAATTCTTTAAGCTCTCCTGGGGGAAAGAGGGTTGGAATTAATTCTTCCCCCCTCTTCTCCCTGGAGGCACACATAACTTATGTGAGTTTAATGAAATTTGTTGAGATTTCTGTATATATCGTTAAGCAACTCTGTGAAACAATTACCATGTTGTTCTTCAATGGTGTACAGCTATCAGTCATAACCAAGGAAGCAGGCAGCTTCTCTATTCACATCAGCAGGTGATCTACATAAAGGAGGCTTGCTTTATAGAGTACTCTTTAGACTGCAGTGTAATAGAGATGGAACGTGTTATTGAGATGTCAGGTTAAACAGAAGCCATTATGTCATCTAATAACAATTGGTATTTAGTCCGTAGGCACTGATGCTAATATTAGCATGTGAGTATTAAATGCATGTAATATAAAACCAGAAAACATTAAAAGCAATAATAAAACAAAGTACATGCAATAAATAGCCAACTTTTAAGTCATCTTTTATAGATACTGAGCCAAGAGAGAAGGTGGTACCTTCCTTGCTTAGTAAGATGTATTTAAAAAAAAAACCCAAAATATTTTTACACTGCTGTACTGCAAGATAACAAGAAAAATCAGATTAAATCTTTAAATGTTGTAGTACAGAGGCAAAATCACTGCACTTTGCGAAAACTCTGTGGCAATGTCACTGTACTTCGCTAACACTAAAAGGTTAGTTCTGCATTTTTAAGGTATTTTTTGTGTGTGTGCATTATAATCAACTATGTGATTGTGCATTTTATGTTCAATTTCCAGCGCAGCATCTTAATGACCATTACCCAGGACTGTTGGCTTTCCCTAAATGTTCCCTGGAGTAACGTTTCACTTAGAAGCATCATTTTAAATGTAGCTTTCTGTAGCACTTTTCTTGTGATCCTCAACCTCTACAAAGAGGTTATGTTTTAAAAACATGTGGCAAATGCTGGCCACCCGTTAAGAGCTAACGATGCTGAAAGCAAGCCTGTTATGTCAGGACATTTTCTTAGGGAAGGCGATAAAAAAGACAGAAATCTTTCAAACTGGAGCAGCATTAACTTTAACCTATTTTGGACTCCGCCTTTATAAATGCTACTTCAAAGGTAGCCATAATCCTCTTGAAAGAATTGGATGAGGGTAAGAACAGGGAGGTTTTGGCATAAAAATTGCAAATGTGCAATTTTCTGTGCAAGTTTTACACTCCTGCCTAGAAAGGAGATTTATTTAATCTTTCTTTTCCTCTAGAGAGTACTGGATAATAAAAAGATCTATAGACAGATTAAGATTAATCTGTTCAGTAATAGCGGGCCTGTCTTTTCTGGTACGCTTGGCATACAACATTGTCAGCAAAACAAAATGGATGGTTTCCAAATCTACTTGAAAATAATACCATTCTGGTAACAGAGAAATCTTTAAACGAGCAGACTAGAAAGACAGATTTACATTTGCAGAATTAAATGAATCAGGATCAAATAAGGATCAAAATAAAGGTGAAAAAGCATTCCTATTTTTCTCTGTCTCCCCATTCAAGATTAAACTGTTTTGCAAAATATCAAATAGATATTTAGATAACTTCTGCTTAAACTTGATAAAAATGTAGGATAAGATTTTTTTGAACATATTTAAATTTAAGCATGCAATCAGTAGTTTTTAAGAGCAAAAAAAGGGGTGGTGGTAGGTAGAATTACATATTGCTGAAGAAACTGGAGACATAGTGTTATAGCTTTGGCTTCAAAATGCATTTTTTCCTTGTCTCCAGATGCCACTAGCAAAATGGATACTTTGGATCCACAGAGAGGAGAAAGGGTGTATTTGTGCCAACATATGTTTGACATCCTTATTTTTGTATGGCACCTAGAAGAACCAGTGCTTCTTGTGGGATTCAAAGTTCAAAGTTAGGTGCCATTTTTGTAATTACATACAGATGTATAAGTAGGATTATAGCAGGCAAATAAAGGGCTTTTTTACATAACAAGGTGCACTTGTCTGTATTTCTTACTAATCAGTTACAGGGATTGCCATTGTTTTAAGCAAAAGTAGAATTTACAATGTCAAAGAATGTCTTGGCCAGTAACCCTCTGCAATTTTTTTTTTTTTTTTTTTTTTGTATGTATGTAAAGGTTTCCTTTTCTTTCTTGAAGAATTTGTGTCTGGATGTACCAAGCCTCATTCTTTCCTTTGTATTCATACTAAGTAATACTTTCTTCCATGACAGTCCAAGTGATGTTAGCATGTATTGAGACCAATGAGATTATGATTGATAAATGCTTCTCCTCAAACTTCATGAATACTTCAGAATTTAAACATGAATATATAGCAAATTTTAACTTCTATAAAATAAATCTGGTGCAAAGAGCTTTCCTTCATTTTCATAGAGCCTGAATGATTCTTCCAGCTCCATTTTTATTTTGTTAATATCATATTCAGTTTCAAACATGGAAAATAAAGACAATGCATATTGTATTAGTATAATGTGTAGAAAGTCCATAATTTGAAACTCTAAGAGTTCTGCAAATGCTTTCAATGGAAATATAATCATAACTATAATTATTTGGTTTTGGAAGTAACGAACAGTAGCATTTTAAAATTACTTTCTAAAATTACTCCTACTGAAGCAAAAGCCAAGCCGTTTAATAGAGAAACATCAAATAAACAATATGATTATTTTTTAGTGGAAAATATGATACTTAAGTGTGCAGTAGCGCACTCTTGGCTGCAGTAGCGTTCATTGTACTTAAATGTTAAAAATTAAATTAGAACTCATAAAAAAGTTTTACATTACAAAATTTTGAAAAATGATGTGGTAAAAAATATTTTTTAAAAAGTTGATACTTTACAAGCAAATTATTTCTTCAACAAGTTTATAAAATATTTCAATGAATCATTTGCTAATTTCCACCTTATTTTTAAGCTAACCTAATTTCTCCACTGATTTTCAAAAAGATGTTTTAAATGCCTTATTTCACTAAATTTTATATATTTTCTGTGGATAAGAACAATGTGTCCGAAAATCTCTGTAGTCTCAACACATGAACTCAGGTGTTCATTCTTCTCTTGAACCATCACTGACAGAGGAAGAGAAGAGGCTGCATTCCCGTACTCTGCACTGGGTCTTGTCAAAATTGGCAGCTCCAGCAGAGGGAACACTAAGTCCCATCTGAGCAAAAAATCAAGTGGGGAGACCTTTAACATCAGCACATTTTGTCAAAATGTGTTTAACAGGAATGCTATCCATACATATATAATACAAATACAATATGGAATACAGCATGCATATATAACTACAAAACCTTGAATTTTCAGCTAAATGGATGTTGAATGCAAAATAGGTTTAACCTAAATATATAGCCCTGGACTTGTCTACAAGGACAGAATCCTCCATTAACTGCTGAATTCTTACATAAGCAGTATATTAAATTTTCCACAGAAGTAGTGGAAAGTATTCTGTCTATTAAGTAGAAGTAGTAATTTAATGATGTAAATCTCTGTAAGAACATCAACAATAACCCTGAAATAGGAAATTCTTGTCTCAATCCAGCAAGTGAAATCTGCTTGAGTTAGATATTATTTTAAAATCAATGGAATTACTAGTTCCTACTAAAGAAGCAACCAGTCATCTGATACTAAATTCTAGACTTACTGAGATACTTCAGAGTCTAAATTCACTGGAGTAGAATTTCTGGTCAACTAAAATTTAAATATGTAGCTGTAACAAAGTGATTTCCAAAAATCCTTATCTGAGTTGCCTAACTACATATGCTTACATATTTTCTGTAAGGATGGTGTTTTCCCTAAGAAGAAAGAATATAACATGTTCTAAAAGCATTAACTGTCTTCTAAAAGCATGTAATTGTCTCCATTTAATGTTCAGAACACTTAGACATCTGCCTGATGATCCACGGACCAGGTGTCCAAGTTTAAGCCACTTTTGTGTTCAAAGGCTTAATACCTAACTTGCTAGGTAAATCCATGAATATATGCTGGGCCTAAGTACTGGCCTTTCAGCAGTTCTATTTTTATCATGTGCATATGCCAATGACTGAAAATTGAAGTAGAAAGTAATCTGTAGCCATAGTAAATGTTTCATGATTTCAACTATCTTGCATAAACAACCATCTCCCATAAAATATCTTCTTAGCCTCATTTTCTGACGAAAATTTTTAAAAAAAGAACATTTTTCTACATTATTCGATAACAAAGGAATGCACATTTTATTGCAGGCATAATAAATCAGATCAGCATTTCTGTTGGGAAGTAATATTTCATGGGAACAGTAGCATAGAGACCTACAGTAAAGTTCAGCCTTGTAACTCTTTCTCTCATTGGTCTTTTTTGTACAACAAAACAGGTGTCTCTGACATTCATGCCTGAACAGCTACTTTCTAAACACATTTAAACAAAAGACAAAAGCAGTCATTACTTTGGAGTTTCTTTTTTTATGGATTCATACCTTCTGGGGACAAGAGACAAATGAAGGTAAGATGAAACCTTTAGATGTTGTCTTCATCAGTGTTGACACTCTTCCTTGGGGGCTGACAGCTGCTAATGAATTCATTTTAAACATGACACACAAGAAGAACAAAAATGCTGTTTAAGTTTTGTTTTCTTCTTAAAGAAGAATAAGAATAGCAACTGGAATTGGTCATAATGGGAAAGCTAATCTGTACTAATTTGTGATCAAAGAAAAACAATGAACAGAATCATGAAGAAATCTTTATATTTTCCCAACAAATGAAATCAAGTTGGTTTTTTTAGTTGAATTCTGACATTTTACCTGTTCACGTGAAAGTGCTGTAGCTATTATCATGACAAAAGTACAGCCAGAAGTTCAGCTTCAGTGAACTGATTGACCAGAAGTCAGGTATCTGTTGTCTTCTGTTCACCTAACAAAAGTACTTTTATTCGGTTCTATCCTCCATCACTAAAGTTCTGACATTTTTTATAATGATATTGATTAAACTTCTCTTAACACTACTTTGATGTTGAAACTTTCACTTCTGATTTCAGTTTTCAGAATTCAACAGCATTTGAATTCTTTATTGAATGGGACATAGTGGTCCGCATCCATAACTATTCTGGATTGTCACTGAAATTCTTTCACTTTCACAATTTCAAAGAAAAAGTAACTCGGTCTTATCTTTGAATCAGTAGTTTCTCTCTGTCAGTTGAGTGTGATTGTTAACAAGAATCTAAGGCCTGACTGCGGCCCAATGACTTATTGATAACATCTAGTATGTTAAACTATCCATTGTTTTTTAGCTAACTGAAAGGCATATGATCATAATATATTCATGGAAAGAATTGTTTATGGGTTTTGATTGCATTAGCACAATATGCTTGATGGCCAGTACTGATTCCAGTCTTGTGTTCCTCTTTTCAGAAGACATGCATAATATGTAAATATTTCACCCAGTCAAAGAATATGGAAATAGAAGGTTTTTCTAAAACTGAATATGTACGAATGTGTAAAACAATAATTAACTTATAACACTTTCATGCATTATGAAATGAAAGCATGGACAAAGCTCTTCCTATATGACTTGCATACATAAAGATGCAAGGAGCCTAATAAAGACCATATATATCAACTCTCCTCTGGAAAATATCCTTGAACATTAGAGGCAAGATTGGAGTATAGAGTAAATGTGACATAAGGAAGAAGCCTATGCTTATCTGCAAAAGAAATTCAAGAGAACACAATGATGCCATCACAACATTAACATACTCTGGAGAGTGGTGCAAAGCTTTGTAGCACTACATGCCAGCCTGGTAGCTCTTGTGAGGAGGAACAAACCCAACTCTGGTTTTCATCACTAACACTTCATTGATTTTATTCAAACCCAGTGAATAATTTCTTTAAAGAGAAGACAGACTTGCAGATATGGTGTAATATGTTCTTCTGAAGGTATAATATACTCTACTGGAGAGTTTTTCTGCTATGGGTAAAATTCTTAGAAATAAAGGTACTCATGATATCTTGCAAAGCAATATGAGTGAATTAGATATAGCTGGAACTCAGACATAGGTAACTACAGAAGATTACTTTGCCTTTAGAAAACATACAGAGGTAGAAAGGTGTTTTCATGAAACAAGCGGAAGGAACTCATAGGATAAATATTCACTGTTTTTTTCATTATTAAGCTATTCATTGGTTAGGAGGAACTCAATTTTATTTACACATTGTTAAACTGAGGACTAACTTGTAGACTTCAGACTGTTTTAAGTATGTTTAAGTCTTCACGTCTTAATGGTAATTTAAATATACAGTAAATTCTTAGACTAAGAGAATCAGCCTTGAATTTTAAAAGAATCCTGAACAGTACAGACAACCCAAGGAGATATAAATTTGAAATAAAATCAGTAAAAGAGATGTTAATATGTTAGGTTAGTAATAACTCAATTTAAGAACAGTCACACTAGGGAACTTAAGCGACTTAATAAAATGATAGAAATAGAAATGAAGCAGGGATCGTAATTCTCCGAAGTAGGTACCAACAAAAAGAGGATTTGTCATCGGTATGGGCTTGTCTTACACACTTAATTTTTTTAGCGTGTGGTCATATGTTCTGTACAGAAATACTGTTATGTTGAATTTCTGAAAAATTAGATGGATAGATAGATAGATAGATAGATAGATAGATAGATAGATAGATAGATGACTGTACTTAATTAAAACATTAGCATAGAATAAAATTAGCTGTATGTAATCCCAGATTGCTTTTAAAAACATTTAATTTGAAGGCATGAGCCTATGTTCCTTGCCTTTCCCTTTCAGGTGGGACTGAATTTGGGACATAAAAACATACAGACACAAAACTTTTCCATGTTAGTTTCCGCCTCGTGCCACATTTATTTATATATATATTTATATCTAAATTGACTTGCTATTCTTTTCTTTTTAATGAAATTCAGGAAGAAAAGAATGAGATAACAACCCGAGTAGAATGAATTTTACTGGCAGAAATTGCTCACAATTTTTTAAATGTCTTGGGTTTTTTTGCAAGGTAAATACACTCAGCAAAACATAAAGCAGTGTTTGCAGGTTCCTACACTTTTCTAAAAACAATTTGTTTGTGGGCAGCTTGAACCTGTTATTTTGTGGACTCTCTACTACAAAAAGGGTCCTCCCTCTTCTGATACTCTGCTGTTGATGTAGCAGATCCTGCTATAAATTTGATTCACAAAGGTGCTGCTTAGCACAAAAATGATTCATAGGGATATTTTTCCCCCGGGCTGCTTTTTGTAGAATTCAGTTTCTATGTGCAGATAGTTATTTTTACAAGTCTATTATTTCCTTACTCTCAGCTCTGATCTACATCCAGTCTGTCTGCAACTTTTTGCCATCATTGGTAGTTGCAATATTTTTTAAGCAAGCACATTTGATGTAAAAAGCTATGTGCTGGACTTGCACATTTGAAGGAGATTATTTTGTGCCCCTTTTTACTGCCAACAGAGATTTGAAGTAATAGCAGCCATTGTTAAGAGAATGGAACATAAAATAAACTTTTATTGCTCTAGAAACAGTCTGTGTTTCTTACCTTTCCACAGTGATATACGAGACTTCTGCACGCTTTGGCAACAGATATCTTATAAAACATTTATTTTTTTGCAAACAGCAGGCAAGTATATGCCCTTTTGTGCTTATATCTGCAAGAAAGTAACATATACAGTTAAAAGCAAAGCAGTTAACCAGCATTTAACTGTTTAAACCAGCAGTTCCATCCCTTGCAAAACAGCTTTACTCTTGTCAGTTGTGGAAAAATTTACTGCTAGAGAAAAGTGTCAGGAGTCACATCTATTGCTGTTAAGCTTCATATAAATGAGATCACACCTTCTGATCTCTTCCTAGCGATAGTGAAGTGCTTAACACATTGCTCAGAAGTTGTGATGGGACACAGAATAAGTTTTTAAACTCACACAAGCAATACTACAATCTCTCAATTTCTGGGTAAAAAATAATGAAAAAATGTAGATTGTTCTTAGACACAGTTGTGTTGGGTGTAGGACAAATGTTACTCCAGGAAAGGAAGTAAATATAGTTTTGGTCAGGACAGACAGAATCTTAGCCCTAACCTTGCACACTTTAGGAATGAGCCTATTACTACTGAACAGATATGATGTAAAAAAATCACTCCTATTGTCCTCAACATTGAGTTAAAACATTGATTGTATATTTATCTTTCTTCCTGCATTGTGTACTTCAAAACCCAGGGCCTCAAATTATAAAAGCTGTCTAAGAGCAGTTAAACAATGTCAAGTATGCTGGTTTTGCTCTCTGCAAACTTCATACCTTCATCCACTGCAACTGTTACTTCTCACACTTTTTTCCCTTATTCATTGAGATTCAGATTTTGGAAAACAGCTGTCCATTTGCAGTGATGCCAATTGTTCCTGGTGATTAAGAACTCCAGAGTGATATTTTTCAAATATATAAGAGACAGTCCTTGTCTCAAAGACAAGAAGAAGAAAAACAGTAGGACACGAGAAGACAGTAGTGGCAGCAAATACAAGGTGTTGTTGGGTTTGTTTCTCTTTTTCTTTCTTTCTTGCTTGCTTGCTTGCTTTCTTTGCTTTCTTCCTTTTTAACAGCTGCTACTATGGGATTGCTAGGACAAGTTTAGCTGCAAGATCAGCAAGAGGAATATATCATACATAGAGGAAGCTGGTGTTCAGAAGTGTTTATGTGAACTCCTGCAGCTGCTCTGTGGAGTTCAACTTCATCTAGCTCAGGACTGTTACTTCCACAGCTTTGCCAGCTGGGAATGGAGGGCTCACAGCATGATGCTGGGACTTGAGGTACCATAGAACATCCTTCATGATTGTGGACACAGAGCACAAGAGAATACATCCCTGTTGGATTCCATTTTTCTCCTACCTCTCTCCCATTGCTATTTAGTCATTCCATTTTCTAACTAGACTGTGTAGGCTGTTTCTGGGTGGCTACTTCCTGCATTTTCTTTGATCTACCAGCTTATGCTTTTGTTTCTTTTTTTGAGTGTTTAATAAAAGGTAGAGGTTTACTTTTTATTGGAGACAAACTCGAGGAGGGAAATGTGTCAGAAAATATCTGTGTGGCATTGGTCCTTTCCATGTTATAAATAGCATACATCCTTAGTGAAATAAAACATTTACACCCTCAGAAGGAAATCTGATCACTCGTGGATTAAAAAAGAGACATCTAACCTTCCCAGAAAGTGACTGATGGAAAAAATAAAAGTTTTGGGGGTGGAGATAAAAGTTCATTCTTAGATTAGATTCCAAATGCAATGTAGAGGTCCTGAACCACATTTTGCTTTTATCTTTTCTAGCTGAGATTGTGTTCTTGTTGCCTGCATACATCTTTAATCATGAAGACTGTAATTTCCTCTTCCACAGAGATCTTGTCATTAGTTGTTTTTAGTCCAGTGACTTATATGTTTAACATTACATTTTTATAGAACAATGAGACTCACTGCGGTCTCATTTAAACTGAGAAACAAGTCAGGGACAATTCTAGTTAAATCAGTGCAAATATGACACTACAAAACTTGGATGAAAAAAGCTCCAGGGTTTCAATATTGAAAATACACCATCAGTAATGTTACCAAATAAGAAATAAGATAGGTGACACTAAAAAAAGAGGTCTTCATGCTTATAACAGGGTTATAATTCAGATTTTCAGAATAGTTTGTATAGATTTAATGTGAGATCATTTCTGCCAGAGAAAGTCAAACGGCAAAAGGTCAGTGAGACAGCAACTTGTGTTCTGTGGCTGGGGCAGGTGGGGTTATGCTTCTAAACTGTTTAATCTTCTCTGGTTTTTTGAATGTGATTTATTTGTGGTTTATTGCTAGTAAGAGAAAGCCTATGTACATTACAGAACAGTTTTGGTAGAGTTGTCCAAATGCATCTCTTCTGGTTTAACTAGATTAATTTGATCTTGGGTGAATGGTCAAGACAAGTTCAGGTCCTTTTGCAATGTTATTTCTGACTTCATATTTGACCTTGGGCCTTTATGAGGCTGTGTAATAACAGGTAAAGATGATATTGATGTTTTATGCTTCACCATAGCAGTTATCAGCACTCAGTCCTGAAGTCCTTTCCCTCAGCAGAATGGAGGAACAACTCAAACTTCATTTCCTAAAGAGGAAGAGGACACACCATCTTTCAGATATATTTAGCAGGCAGACCCAATATATAGGTAAAGATAATGCCATAACAGGTTATAAAACTCTAACAGAGTGTTATCTGGTGCTTTCTACACCATAAATTTGTGTAAATCTGAGTTAATCCTCCTACAGTCCTATTAAAGTCAAAGAAGAGATACACAACAGACGGAACTAGATTCCTCTGGCCTCCTGTAGACATTTACCTTGGGATTAGATGAGCTGCCCTTTGTAGGTAGTCTTTTATCACCAATAACTGTGAAAGGGACCTAGGATGCCTAGCTCACACACACTTCAGCATTTAATTTTTAGGTACCTAAGACATAATACATGAGTTTCTTCCACTATATCTACTGCTGGCATAAAACTCTTGGGTTTTATTGCTTCATCATCATTCTTTGAATATTTGGCATTTTTACATTGTTATTACACACTTTTCTTTCACTAACAACTGGAATTCTCCAATGATGAGCTGAATCTACAAGGAGACATGATAATAATTGCAATTTGCTGCAATATTTTGTGTTTAACAGGTTTAACTCAATACTTACACTGCTAATTTCAATAGTCAGCAAAGGTTTTCTGTGTTCAAATCAAACCTGAAACACTTGCTTGACCTGCTTGTCATTGGAATCCAAGTGAAATTACAGACTACCAATTAAAAAATCATTTAAGTGCACTGGTTTATTTTGCTTTGTGCTTTTTTTTGTGGTTTTGCACCCAGCCACAGTCTTTACCACATGTGGTTTTGTAATTGAGATATGCTGGGAAAGTTCAGAGTGCTCATTGGCCTTTTAGCTTCTACTTCCACCTGTGTGCTCATACATCTAGTATTAATAAATTGGACTGTGAGTCACATCAAATAGCTGGATGGAAGTTTACACTTACATTTTCTTTGAATTTGCACCATCTATGTCAAATCTTTTCTTCAGTTGTTAAGACCCAACAAATTATCACAAGAAGTAAAGAACTACCAGAAATTGTCCTCTTAAGCTGATATTTACTCTTTCACTATATTTCTTTCCTCTTCAGGTAAACTATAAGCTCCTTAGAGCAGGATCCCATGACGTGTTTGTTTACTGGCTAGCATATTGAAGACCTGCTTTTCATAAGGGCCTTTAAACATCAGTCTAATAACAGTAATAAATAATCGTAACTACTTTCCATATTTAATAGATTATCCTTGATTAACTAAAGGATGTTTATTCATCTAGTTTTGAAAACAGAAATAGAAGAGTGCCCATAAGTCATGGGTCAGCATATGTATTTGGAACGTGCGAGACCAGAGTTTAGATGTATGCTTCAAATCAGAGACATAAGTTGTGTGTGCTTGCACAGCATATACTACATATTTTTTTATTGCTTTCTCTAATCAGATATGAGACTGCAACATTAATGTGTATGCTTCTTTGTTGTTTGATCGTCAATACAAACTACATTAATAAAAATGCAATTTAGTCTGTGCCCAGATGACTCTTTCTCCCTACTTCTCTTCCTTATTAATGTGAAATACTATAATTCTAGAAAACTGAATGATATTTTGTTTCAATATTTCGGAATATGTGAGTCCTAAAGCCCTACTACAGAAACTGCATAAACTATTTTAAAACAGTAAGATACATCTTGGATAAAACAAGTACTTGCAGAATTTTATCCCACAGTAGATAAAGTCTCTCGAAAATCAGTTTATCTGACCGATTTCCTTTTAACCCTGCTTACCTAGATCTTAATAAAGACAGTTCTCAGTACATATGGACTGACCAAGTTCTTAGTCCCTAGGTATTTTGTAGTAAAATTCAGTTTTCTACCAGCAAGCTGTTAGAGTGTCCACTTGCTTTTCTGCGGCCCTGTGAAAGTTGCCTTGGATGAAGACTTTGTTCTTCACAACCCCTCTTCCCACTGTTTGGTTTTAACCCTCTATTCTGAACTCACTTTATATAGCAGTATAATTTGGTGGCGTTTTTTTCTCTGTAAATATTCAATAAAACTAATTTTCAAGGGTTTTTTTTTTTTCAGTTTAAAACTAATTATTTACTCCTATATCTTCACCTTTTTTACTAGTTACTTTGTCATGATTACTGATGTTAATAATAGTTTGATTATATAACACTGCATTTTTTTCAAAAAGAAATAATGAAGCCTTGCAGAAATCAAATCAACATCAACTTTACGAAAGAATGTAAAGAGGGTAGCTGTACATTGAATTACAGAAGTGTGTTTAAAGGCCAGCGTTCACACATAATCACACTTGGTTATTGAACTTATGTTGTACATATTGTGCAGTTGTTCATCTTTCCTAGTATCAGAGTACCTAGAAAAAAACATTTCCATGGAGACATAGATTAAAATGGAAAACTTTCTATCTAAATGAAAGTTTTAAAAATAATTTTTTAAAATCAGAGCAATATTAGATGTTAGTAAAGGAAACAATGGTCATGAAAAAATAAGACACTAAAGAAAATTGAGATCTTATGACATGTATACTGCACATGCATTTTAGGCAGACAAATTTTTAGCAGTTTGTGTATCTCATCCTGTGAGTATACTTCATCTAAAGGCCAAAGTTGTATCCAAACCCCTGAAATACTTTTGACCCCTAATCTGCAGTTTCTATTGCTTGCTTCCAGCTCTGACAGTGCTGGCAGTTACTAATTATATACAAGGAAAATACATACACAAATTTACCATGAATATGTAATTTTAGAAATGGATCTTATTTCGAAATCAAATTACTTTTGCTTTCATAGTTAAATATTATTTAAGAAACCAAAGCAGGAAAACAGGTCTGGTCCAAAACTTTAAAAGTATTTCATCCCTCCTTTCCCAGTGAACTATATTCTTCATTAACACAGATCAGCTCAGTTTTGTTATAATGTGGAAACTGAAATTCTAATCTTAATTGTCTTTCTGTTGCTGCTTTTCAGATAAAACTGTAATTTATCCTCCAATTTTGAAGCTGCATTAAGTGTATTGTGAGAGCGACTGTACTGCTTAGTGAAAAAAGTGCTGGACCAGACTTAGGGAGTTCCTTTTCTCAGCGTTGCCATTAGTCTGAATGAAATACCTAGACAGTTTTTAACTCTTAAACTAAAACTTCTTTCACACCTGTCAGTTTTAGTTTTGTCATTTTGATTTGCATAAATCATTTGTCACAATTTAAAAACAGAAGCATAAGGAAACACCTGCCTTATAGGCACTCATTGCTTCTGACTGAGTTACCATTTCCTCAAGAGTATTCCAGTTTAGTTGCTCACGGTGGATTTTAAGAAGGACAATGGTGTCTGTTGTTAAGGACTGACCTAGATGATTAATGAAGAAATATTATTGATATTTTCATCTGCTCACTTTTTGACATCTTTCTTCCTTTAATAAACAACTTATCCCAGCAAGGAGCTCATGAGTGGTCAGATCTGCTTTGTTCTGTACACTAACTGTGTAATGGATACACTTTCCTTTAACCTGTCAGCATACAGGACTCAAACTTGATTCAGATTTGCCTCATTCTTCAGTAAAACAGGAGTAGCTCCTTTGAAGTCAGTGAAATTCTTCTGGCTTCATGTATGGGAAAATGAGAGAAGAATAAGGCCTTTTGTCTTCTTCCAGAGCAGCCATGCTGCTTAATAAATCATCATATCAGCAGCTGTTTTCCACTGGGGAACAGCACAATAATTGATGCCGCTGTCCAGAAATCCACAGAGGTTATTGATCAGGCCAGCCTGTGAGCATTTCTGTAGACCCTCGGCATAGGACTGGAATAAATAGGTCTGGGAGAAATGGAAGTATACTGTCATAGTCATTTGCAAAGTATATTTTATGCCAAACTTTCAAAAAGAATTACACTTTTGTTTGTATTTTCTATACTGTTTCTGTAAATATATCTTTACTCACAGAGAACATCACAGCCAAAAATAACATTTCTGCTTGCAAAGCAGAAGACCTTGTACATGTTTTAATTGTGGTAAAGTTTATTCTGTTTACTAATTGTGCAGATTAACAATGTAGACCTGAATGATTGACTAAATGTTATACAACAAAAAAATAAAAATAACTTGGATCATGAGACTGTCATCTTTTTAAAAACAACAGCTAGGGAAAATTCCTGACCTCAGAAGTACACTTTTTTCTAATTTAATCATATTTTCACAGGCTTTTCATTTGGAATTAATCTAAACTAGATCGTAGGAAAGTTTATAAATAAAAGTTTAACACAGCATCTAAATTCTCTTGCTTCATAAGTATCCTATAATATAAAGTAATCCTTTGAAAGCTAAAGAATACCAGACTTTTTTTGCATTTCTATAAACAGGGTATCCAAGTAACTGCCACAATCTAGTATTCAACTGAATGTAAAAGATAAGCTTGTCAGTCATTTGTCATCACTATTACAAGAGAATTTTTGACTAGTAAAAATCCCCAGTATGTGCTATATATATATATACACTTAGTAAAACCGGAGAGTAAGTAATAGAGTTTATTATTATTGCTATTATTATTATTTATGTTGTTGTTGTTAATATTATTATTATTGGCATGTTAAGAAGATAAGAGACATAGTCATGACTTTTTGATAATATGCAGTTTTGTTGGAAAGAGCTGTCGTGGCTGCAAAAGAGGACTTTTTCAAAAGGAATGGAAGAACCTCATATTCTGATTCTATAGGCCAGTGTTTAAATCACTTACCTAGAAAGAATTCCTGTCTGTCAGACTAGGACAGGAACTTGACTCCATGTCCCATATAAATGACTCGGGTGTCAAACTTTTGCTGCTTTGGGGGAAACTAAAATTTTGATTCATTCTGTCCCATCCCAATATTTTTTTTAATTATTTTTGTTCCAAATGCAACCAGAAATTAAAATCATAATGTTGCTTATAAAACTTAACATTAATTTGTCCAGCTAATCCCAGAAAATGAAGCAGAATATAGCTACTAATGCATAAAATTTATGGCCTGAAAATCACTGTTTCATTTGTGCCATAGAGCAGGAGCTCATAGGTCTTGAGGAAAAGAATGCTCATCATTAAAATATTATTACTGAACATCCTGGAGGAAAGATTTATTTTTTTTTTTAATTATTCTGCTGAAACACAAACCAGAAGATAGTCCTTACTTGATCCTGTCTCTTTATTACTGAGCTGTCTGTGACAATTTATGAAGCAACACCTGTGTTGATAGCTCGCTGTCCTCCCACTTCCTTCCTCCACTTGGCTGTTTGCTCACCTGTTACTTGGTGTCTGACTCCCCATTTAGAAATCTCAGAAAGGAGGTTTTATTTTTTGTTCATTTTAATGGATGTCTAAATAGAAGACTTTTAAATTGGGTTTCCAAGGACTACTGCAAGAAATACAATATTTCTATTTCTTCTGCAGCAGAAATATATGTCATCATTAAGGATTAAAAAATCCAGAAAACTCAGTCAAGGAATTCATTTAGTAAAAAAGAAGAAATGGAGAGTAATCATAAATCCAGTTTTCCTGGTATTTTGATATATAACTCACAGCTGCAAGCAAGAAAACAAATGGAAACAACAGAAATTATTTGAAAATAATAGTTTTAGATGCTACAAGGAATATAGCAGTTATATTCACTATCTCATGCCTCATCTTGATAGATCAGTCTGCTGTATGAACAAATAGTTCTCTGTTATCCTCACTAAGTTTTTGAGTATTCTGACAGTTCACGTTCTTGCTTGTAATGGAGCTAAGTATGTCGTTAGCAGCTGTTTGTTCAGCAGACACCAAAGCCCTCCTACCAGAGTAATTACTAATTCAAACAAGTCACACTCAAAACCAATTACATGTCTGCACCTTGGAACAATGCAGACCTAATTGTAGACCTACATACCTTCTACAGTGAGGGAAAGAAAAATCGAAAGCATGTCACTATGTACTATCCATGTTCCATACAAAACCCTGAACTGTTCTTACTGTGTATCCCAGAGACTGCACCAAGTGGATACAGAATTCTTAATGGGAGAGCAGTGCAGCAGGTGATTTGGAATTGCATGTTTGGAGCTGCCTCACATACAGCTGCACTGGGAAAGTAGTCTGCATGTGCTCCCTGGAGATGCTAAACTCACAAATACTTGGTTTTCTTATGGACCAACAATGAAACTCCTCACAAAATAATTAATGGCCAAAGTCCCTATTTCTGACAGCTCACATTAAAATTGCAGGCAGCTGGCACAGCTGGCATGTCTGAGCAAAGGGGATAAACTAGATATGGCCTGCCAGAAAAATGATAAAAGGACTATAGCACTGAAATTGTGTTTGTGCTATAGGGGTAGTCAAAAAATACAGCTGTAAATAAGAACCAATAATACGCCTAATTCTAAAGATGGTTTTGTGGTAAATGCAGTAGAAGGGTGAACTATAGGAAAAACAAAAAACAAAAGAAGAGTACCCTAATTAACAGCAGTATGTGATATATGAATTAATTAGTTTTCTTTCTACTTAACAGTTATATCATCCTCCCACTTCTGTTATGTAGCAAAAATAACATTTGTGGTCATATTTTTTGTTGTCCTTTTTCTATGTTCTAAGAAATGAAAAGATAATGGTATAATCAGAACACAATTGCTGTCTTGTCCATTAGTACATGAATGTCCATCATAGTCAGCGACTACATTTTTTCAGGTTAATATATATATATTTACTTCCATTGTCATTGAATTTGTCAGGAATATATGTTGTTAAAAGCTAGAAGGCCTTCTGAATTCTGGCAATTTGGAAGACAGTAGTTTATTCTTTCCACTTTTCTTCTGTCTCTCATTTGGCTGTTCTCTTTAACAAAAACTCTGTGGCAGCATTGTTACCAGTTTACCTCTTGAGTTTGTTTTATATGAAATTCATTTTCTCCTAGTTACTGATAGTGTTTTGTGAAGCTTTACAGAAGGATTTCAGGGTATTCCAAAAATGCTTTTATTGGCCTAAAGGTGTGCTTTTGCTATACACAAACTGGCCATAAAAAATCTGTGCAAGGATCCTGAAGTTTTCCATCCTGGCTTTTTACTTAGCCCACTGCAAATGAGACACTTCTGAGGGTAATGCAGAGTTGATTTCTGCAAATAGTATATGTGCTGTTTATATAGCCACACAAGTTTATATAAGTTCATGCACGGACAGTACTGACAAAATTGCAGACTGGGATAACTATAGAAGAGCAGTAATTAGAACATTCTCATCCACAGCAAACTACAAACATAAGTTTGCAAATGACCAAAGGATGAACTCTCTTTAGAAATGCTGGGAAATATTTCACCATCATTTGCTGCTGGTTTGGAGAGAATGCTACCAAGATAGATAAACTTGTCAACCATGTTGAGTTCCTTTGATCTTGTGCCATGGCATAAACCTACAGCTTAGTGATTAACTCTTTCTTCTTATTAGTAATTTTATTAGACTTTCTTATTTTCTTATCCTTCTTTGTACACTTTTTCTCAAAATTTATTGGAAGTGGGCTTATTGAAACAAATGCTCAATTCCTGAACTGTTCAAGGATTAAGATCCTGAATTCGGACTAAAGGAAAATCAATAGAGAAAGGACTTTTGTCCTTCAACAGAAAATAAAATGCTAGTAGAGGATTGGTCCTATAAGAGTTGTTTTTTCATCATTTCTTTGTAGCTCCTCCAGAATGTTTTTCTGATGTACCATGTTAAATCTAATATCCAGTTCTCATTGAATATCTCAGTTGTGGATCATTTTTTACCCACTGTACTGATTAAGTTCCTCGTAAGATTTAATTTTCTACAAAAGTTACAGAATCTTTGTAGTCAACTGATTGAAGTGTGAGGTAGAAGAACCTTTGTAAATTAACTTTCTTTTTATTCATCTGCATAATAATACTTCTGTTTTCTGTTTCAGGGGAAAAGTGGTGTGGCATCAACAGCTCTGTTTTATACAAGAACACTCTTCCATGTTAATATTTTTCACTAAATGCCTGCTAACTTGTACACTACTTATGATATGTAGTTTTTCACATTCCATTTTCCAAATCATATTTAGTTCAAGCTAGTACAGAACATGGAAAGTCAACTGCTCTTGTCAGCTTTCCTTCAGCAATGGTCTAGACAGTTAAGGGAAATAAAAGCTGTTTCAAATTTGTATTTGCTGGTATGGGAAATAGGATGATGGTGAGCGGTGATGTGGAATACAAAACTGATGCATAATAAATGTAAAAATTATCATAAAAGAAATAAAGAAGTTAAATCCCCTCATCTAAAGGATGATGAGAATTTACTCATACATAAGCAATGGATAAAAAGATATACTAACCCAAACTGCTTCTTCATTTGGATTGTGATTTAACAGTTGCAAACAAATTCAGTTCTGATTTTGATCTGTTTCTTTAATAACTTGGAGTGGTTATGCCAGTCTTGCCAGTATATGTCTACATGAAACTTAAACCTGATTATATTGAAATGGACTCTTAAGTTGTGTAGATTGAACATTTTTGAATATTCAGTGAGCAGTGTATTTCCTCTTACTAGGTCTGATCTTGAAACCTGTTGAATTCAAGACTTTATTGACAGTAGCAATCTTTAATCAGATTCAGAGTATGAGGGGAACTACTATGGTATCACCACCGAGAAAAAGAAATCCTTATTTCTCTTAATTTTTATGATTACATGTTCTTCTATGAAATAGTTTATTTGTCATGCCATTTAAATAAGTCTTTTTTTATCACTGACACAAAATATGTGTTGGGGTTTTAAAATTTAAAGGGTTGAAAAAACTATAAAAGATTTTCATCTGATGAGTTAAATCAAATGAAATGTAATTCAGAAGAATCTATTCCTTCAGTCTGATTTAACCTTCTTAAAATAACAACTTAAACGTGGTGGCTTTAGTAGGCAAACCTAGCGTTTTAAAAGTATCACCAATACCTTAGTGGATATCATTGTTTCTTTGAATGGCTTCTGAATTCCTCTGAATCACAAATAACATCAATGTCTGGGAAATGGCAGAGTGATATGTTAACTTCTCCCAGCAGTAAGAAAACAGAGCGTGTTTAAGAGGTGAGAAAGTGGAGAAAAGAAACCAGAGTAGAAGAAAGGGCAAAATGAGGATAAGAGAATACAAGAAAAGAGTCTGAGTTGAAGGAGATAAATTTCATTGTATGTTTCAGCTGCTTCTTTGGATTGTATGCGGTATTTTTTTTTAGCAGATTTTCACTAGAGAAAGACTCATTTTGGTATGTCTCATTGAAATAGCTCCATCCTAGTGGCGGCTAGTTTGTAACATAATTTGAAACCCAGAGGTAGAAGAAAACTCAGTTTTGCAGAGTGCTCAATTCCCAATGAAAATTAGAAGAAATAAGAAATTTCAGCATAATAGAAGTGGCCAGGATCCTGGAGGATCAGTTCCAGAAACCTGATGTAAATCCATATTCTTCCATTTCATAAGGCTACATCATAAACCTTTAAATAGAAATTAACATACTTATAATCAATAAGGGGACTATCTCCATCCCTACTTCTTTTGGAACAACATGTATTTTGTCCCATCCTCTCCTTGATTGTATATCACAACTGTAAATAGCTGTATGAAGTATCTTCTTCATTCAGTCCAAGAATAAACCAATATTATAATTTGCCTTTGCATGAACAAGAGCTAGTATCACATGGACCACATGCTAGCCCCATGCATTAATACTTTGCGACCTTACTCTTCAAAGAAAAGAGGAAACAGATTTTGGGGCAGGTTTGAAATGAGGGACAAGGGGAGCTAAGTAATAAAATCAACCTTATGAAGGCAGAAAAGGGACCCTTATTGTGGGTAAAACTGTGAAGAACAGTACTTCTGTGGGGACGTGTAAAAGGTAGAGTTGTTAACGTCGGTGTCTCAGTTCTACTTCATAATACTAATGGAAATGTCTTCCCAACATTAAAATACATGAAAAAATAAGTTTAAAATGCATGTCTGTGGATCTACACATACCTATATGTCTATATATGAGTGTGCTGGGTATCCTTGTTTCCCACTCCTGTTATTCACTGAGATATCTTCAACCCTTTCACCACAAATGTATGCATCCCCTTTTCAGACATATAAAACAGGAGAACACACTTGGGGGAAAGAGGAATTTCTT
The DNA here is from genome assembly GCF_031877795.1 of Strix aluco. NCBI lineage: Eukaryota > Metazoa > Chordata > Aves > Strigiformes > Strigidae > Strix > Strix aluco. The sequence goes on along the minus strand of NC_133935.1, from coordinate 79,653,554 downwards.
CAGACTCCCCTAATGTTTCACAGATTGGATTTCTGTGGCTTTTTCCTAACTTCCTTTTCTGGGAAACAAGGTACCAAATAAATGGGATTCTTTAACTCTGAATTTATCTGACAAGAATCTAACCTGCATGGCAAATTGTTAGCTTCTAATAGGAGCTTGTTCCAAGATGGTTTATGTCAGTTCTAGTATACTGGGGCAGGAGGAGGAATGTGACATTAATATTGCAATGGTTTAGGTCCCCTCCTTGCACGGGATCAGATTAAGTTCACTGCATAATTCATGGTTGTATGTTCAATGATTGCCATTTAAGAGTGGATCTTTTGGTTCACCTCCACCTCAGCTCGTTATAACAAACAAGTCATATTTGCTTTTGAATTGCAAGGGAAAATTGGATGAAGAGGAATGCAGAAATGCTTTCTGGGGACCTTTTATTCTTTAAAAGGAAACTTGAAATCAGAGTTTTGATTGCTCAAGTGCTGTTTACCATTTAATCTATCTTGATAGAGTAGTAATTTAAGAGTTCTCAACATCTTGCTTCAGATGCTTAACAACTTTTAGTATTTGGGTCCCAGCTGAACATTTTAACTCATGCAAAGGGGACATGAAAACAGTGACCTACCTCTGAAAACATCTTTTTAAATCAGAAAAATGTGCACTGTATGACTGGAAGGAGCATTTTGTAAGTATCAAAATGGGAATTACGAATCAAACCCACAGGCTCCAATTTCCTCTAAATGAATAAGGAATTGCACGCGACAGGATGTACATCAGCTGGCCAGTGTCTGTAAAATTTGGGTGCACTGTTGTGCCCTGATGTAACATATAATGTGCATATATTGGTTGATAAATACAGTCCATGGACTTACTAAACTTATAAAACATTTTACTGGAGAGGAAAAAAGCTACACGTAAATTTAAGAAACAATGATTTAAAAATTGCTTTAGAAATAAGCAAATTGTTCTCTAGGGAGAACTGCTGAGGAAAATTGCAATGTTACTTCCACGTATAGTAAAACCTTATGCACATGTCTTTTCCCTATTACCTCTAAGCCAGCAGTGCTTCAGAATCAAGTTACTTATCCAACTTTTCCCTCCAGTTCCATTCTGCCTCTCACCTCTTACCAGTTATTGAGAAAAGATCACTGTTAATGCAGATTTTAAAATTCAGGTCTGGGTTTTACATAAAAAAGCTGAGGAATAAGCAGGAGGGTTAGACTAAATGATCTTAAGAGGTCTCTTCTAACCTAAATGCTTCTGTGATTCTCTGACAAATTCAAACACTCTCCTTGCTTGGAGGTGGAATACATCTCCACAACCCGCTGAGTTATAGGAATGCACACTTAATTCACTGTCACCTTCCTTGTTCCCACAAATGCTCACCACGGTGCTTTATCCTTTAGAAATGGGCAGTCTCCACCCAGTTCTTAACCTAATAAGGTGTTATTAACTAATAATGTAAAAAATAGGAGTATTAAAGGATTATTAATATTCAGATAAATAGTGGTTTCGGTTATTGTTTTCAATTATTGATTAAAAAATGGATGCAGCCAAAAGTTACTGACCTGCAGAAGTCAGGACTATGGAAACTATTCTGTTTCCTGTCATGCATAAATTTTTCAGTACTTTGCTTCACCCTTCAACATCTAATAAAATTATTCTCAGGGGAAAAAGTAATTTGAAATTATTATTTTACACGTGAACTAAGTTACAGTTGATTACATTTAGTCAGCTTTGAGTATACATTTACTGTAGGTGTAAACAGCTTATTGTTTTGGTGTGGATTTGACATAGTTGCTGTAAGGGCTTCTAATCTACAGATCTTATACTTTTCTACTGTCTTATACATGTTGATATTTATTATCACTTAATAGTGTCTTTTGGCATCTTGTTTAAAAATTTCCTTCATGTAGTGGTCATATGTTCTTAAGTGTATTATCTTCAGATCCTGTGAGCTTTTTGGAAACCTAATATAGCCACAGCTGCAAAGATATTACCCATCAAAAATTTACTTTTCATAATCATTACAGAGAAAGAAACCGATAAACAAATAATGTTAGTTATGTAGAAATTACATTAATTACATAGATTTCATCTATGAAGATTATCACTAACTGTAATTACACATGAAAAAGATTATGATAATTATACATATAAAAGAGGTGTTATAACTAGTGAGTGTATAAGCATATCCTTCACAACATAAGATTCTTCTAGATCATTCCAGTGCAATACAGCAAATATGTCACTACTACTGCTTTGAGCCTAGTTCACCTGGAAGAGGGATATGGTCAGTCTAAACTTCCCAGACCTATTTGTTGCCACAAGTGTAGCTCCATGTACTTGAAGTTTTAATGGTATATATGTCATAGAAAGGGATTATATTTCTATCACATAAAAAATTGCGAAGCTGCATCCAACGTGTGCAAAATTTTAACATTTTGCAGGCACTGAAATATGAAGAAATTCTAGACGTCAAGGCATCCAGTCAATCCTCATTCTTCTCCCTACCGCAGGCATTCTGATTTGAAGTCTTTGGTTCCAAATTTATTTCCTCATAAACTCTATCATCTTCCATGGTCACAAAATGGCAAAAAAAAGCCATTTATTTTGTAGAGAAATTATAAATAGACTACTGCCCCTAAATTTGTGAAAGTTAATAATTTTTAATTTAATTTTAGCTTCCCAAGAAAGAGAGAAAATCTGTAACATATTCTGATCAGTTGAGCTGGCATGAATTCAGATTAAGTCCACTGAAATCAGTGAAGTTTCTGTGGATTTTCACCATCTTCAGGGAAGGTCATCATAGAAATCAGCGGAGATATACCATTTATATCAACTGAAGATGTAGTCGTCTGTCTGTCTGTGCAGCAAGACAGTTAAAAAACTGGTTGTATATATATATGTAATAGAGAGATATACATTTAATGTTAGACACTCAGCAGCATATTCCTGTTATTGCTGGAATAACAAAATCCACAGTGGGGAATTCTGTCTAAATAAATAGTCAGCCTGTTGTTGAATACAAGCCAGTTAGCAGACTGACTACAAAGATGCCATCAATTTGAATCAAGAAGATGCATTTACAAGTTGAAAATGTCTTCTGACTTTTTTCTGACTCATTAAAGATTTTATGAATCTTGCCAGATGTTTAAGGCCTCAGGGAAAGTCAAATGTACGTGGAAAGATGACAAAAGAAAAATGGGTAGATAGAAATACTGAGAATTATGCTGCATTTTTGGTTCTAACATAATATGCCTGCTCTGGAATTGGCCTTTTCTTTCTTTGGGGACATAGTTTCTTATAGTGCTTTCATTCTTTTATGAAATAGAGCCCTGTATTTTCTGACATTCAAAAAATCTTCTGGTTAGCTGTAACACTACATACTTTTGAGTTGGCATTTTACTTCAAAATTATAGGTCGTGTTACACACTCTGTGGGTCTGTTTTGACCACTTTTGAAGTGGAAGCATAAGAAACACAGACTGGAAATTTGGTAATCTTGATTTTTTTCACAAGAGTCCAACAATATTTCTTAAGCATTATCCTTTAAAAAAAGAGATCTAAATGTCCTTTATCACAGAATTTTACTGAAAATCCTTTGAAATGTATATAATTGCTGTGTTCACTATATATCTCTATAGCAGCACTACAGCAATCATGTACACAATGCAATATTCAGCTTTCACAGTACATTTAATTCTGTCACTGCCATAAAGCATAAAACATTTCTACTAAGCCTGAAATGCAAAATCAGTTGGCAGTTCTGGGCCCATGTTAGGAATAGTGGTCTCCTGATTTTTGTAGACAGACTGTGTTTTCAAATCAATTAATCTTAACAATGTTGCCACAATAGAGGGGCATACCCCAGGCTCCCAGAAATGAGAGTGGTAATACAGCCTGCAGCCTGGAATAAGAGAGGAAAGGTGCTTGATGCCAAGGAGATAGGCTCATGTTAAGGCTGAGAGAATGAATTTCCCTTCCTACAGTTCAAGAACAGAGAGCCAAAATACTCTGGCTCCAGTCTCCAGTAGAATTCAACATTTCCTCTTAAATGATCCATAAAGATCCAGGAAAATTCTCACTACCACAAGCCAAAAAGAATTGGATGAATTAAAGGATAAAGCAAAAGACTTTCTGGAGTGGTATAGTGGATATTAATACTTAGATGCTAGGGACAGTTTTGAATTTACTACAGTAGCTTGATTACTTTCCATTTCAGCTAAATTCAGTCAGAACTGTAATAAAACCTTGTAGTCAGAGAAAAACAGTTTAATATCACGTCTGTTGCAGCTGACAAAAACCTATGTCAGAGCAGCTCCTTCCAGTGATGAGGAATGGGATTAAGCACTAGTAGAAAATGTGTCCTTAAAGACCACCTATAAGACCACAGATCTGTAGTGATGTCTCATTTCAACAAGATATATTACAGAAAATAATTAATGCTTAATAATACAAGGTGATAGAAATGTAATAATTACACTGCATTTCTTAGTAGCATTTCCCCTTATGCCAAACATTTCTGAAGTCCAGCATTGGCCATACTGAACATGCACATCAAATATCAGCAACCCTCAACCTGCTTTTTGCATAGGTAGTTTTGTGTTAGGTTTTTGTGTGCTTCTTTTTATATTCCTCTCTATTCTGGTCTTCTGAGGTAATTTAAAAGATATTTTAAGTGAACAACTCAATACTATGGGCAACATGGGGTAGAAAATAGGGAATTAAAGTGAAACGATGGTCTACTTCAGTCATCCTAACTAATCAGTACAGAAAGAGAAGGCGACTGCTAATATAATTTGATTCATATGTACAGCACTCACAACAAAAAGAACTAGAAGTATTAGAACTGAATACTGGATAATTAGTTTCAACTATTGGAAAATCTTGGCAGAATAGTATAAATTATGATTGGAACTATTAAAAGCAAAAGTTTTGATTGTTGGAAAAAAAAAATTAAAAGGTCATATGATAAAAATAGTTACACAGACAGACTGGGAGAGACATAATTATAGTCCCACTATTGTCTGTGTGTGAATACTTTATGGCATTAATTACTGAACATATGTAAATGTATTTTTATGACTACTTTAATTGAGTGCACTAAAACCATACCCACTATACAGCATTTATGTGCTATTTTTGGCCTCAAATCTTATCTAAGGCAGTTTTTAAAAGCCTTATTTATTTATATATTTATTTGGGGGGTTAAATAGCTCAGTAGAGGTATTGCAAAGTTTTTCAACTTCAAAGGTACATTAACAAGTACTATTTTGCCTTTGGAAGCAGCCATCTCATCAGCTAATGATTGTCAAATTGAATGTATGAATTTCTTTTCCAGGTTCTCCTCTGTCTACATTCCCTCACTTTAATACTCCTGGGTGAGATTTTAAGCTGTAATGCTAAACGAAACAGAGTTTCCAGGTCTGGAAGTGCAAAGACTACAATGGCTTTATGCCCCTTCTGTCCCTTTCTTTTCCAGGTATATTTCCAGAGGAAATAGTAACTCCAGATTCAATTTAAGCAGCGCTGAGGGCCCGTTTGCACTGCAGCAGTCTCCTTAGGTTTTCCATATTACAGTAACTCCTGCACTGGTGGCAGAGCAGTTTTCAGGTTTCCCTTAACCTGCCCTGTTCATTTTTTTGAGAGAATGGAGATGCTTTCATTCTTCAGCTTCTGATTCTTCTTCCTAGATTAAAATTATAATTACTTTATGTCAGGGGATATTTTTTACTACACCAATGTATTTTGCCTCACATAAAGGAGCCATTGAACATGACATCAATAAAAAGCAGCAGTAAGGAAATGTCTCATTCCTACAGAGGTGGACCAGAGTTTGAGGCTCTACTTCAGGTTTATTTTGACTTTGGAGTTTTCCAGCTTCAGACAAAATAGAAATTGTTAGAAGGATGCCAAGATTAGCTCTATTGCTTTAGTCAGTTTTGTTAATCAGAGCCAGCAGTTTTGGTGTTTTTTTCTATTTTTAGTTTTATATGAGATGCCTTGGATACATTCAAATTCCACACCCCTCAGCCCCCCTACCCCTCCAGCCCTGGCCCCCTTACACCCCACACCGTGAGGTTGGCTCTGCCTAGTGATAAATTGAACTGATCTTTGCGAGGCAAATATTCATTCGGGATGGAAAAGAATGGGGTATCCCCAGCTTTACTGGAGCTAATTCAACTTCTGATCACAACAAAGGAATTTTTAAAGGAAAGTCTGGGGAAATCTATGTAGCCTAATAGCTATTCACATGCATACCTTCCTTTGCTGATCACTTATCAAGTGTTATACTCTTGTCAAATTTTCAGGATGCATGTTTAAACAAGTCGGTAAAGAAGGAATTTGATGAGGGACAGGCTTCTCTTCAGGAGTCCAAGAAATCATTCTTTTTTTAACAGGGATGAATGTGAGGAAAACTTTTTAGGCTCAAGCAGATGTCAAAGCTGTCTGACAACTGCCCTGCATGCTTCAGAAATTACACATGCTACTGCTGTGGTATAAATAGGTTTCAGTTGCATAAGACATCAGAAAGAAAATGTCTGTGAACTAATCTGGAGATCAAAATGTTTGTTTTCTCTGAAGTTCTATGTTATTTTGTTGTTTTACTGTACAACTGTGTGATGTTTGTGTATCCATCTACATACTGTAATACTGGTTATATTTTTTCTTTTGCTGAATATATTTTCCTGAAGACTGAAGGAACACTTTGGTGTTTTCCATTTAATGCTTAGTATGATTTGTATTTTCACTTTATTGATCATTCTGTGTATTAGGATAATCCTTATTAGGCAAAAGAGCATTCCTAATACCCTCAAAATTTGACACCTAGCTCATTAAAAATTAATTTATCTTAAAAAGTAATTCATGTAGCTCCTACTACTTTTTATTTTTCTTATGGGAACTGTTTCAAGTTGGAGTCCTTTAGCTCTTCATGCTTACAAAAATGTGGATTCTTTATCCTGGAGACTACATTTAAATAGATATGAAAAACAAATCTACTAATCATTAGTTTACATACGAGGAATTGAGGCAGAAAATAATTAAGACATTTGTCTAACATCACAGAAAGATTAAGGAAAACATGTCCTTTGATGAAAGCCTAGTGAAGAAATGGTGAGAAGAACACTAAAATCAGTCAGAAAAGTGAACTTCTCCGGTCTCTAGTTTCTCAAAGTCAGTTCAGGTTTTCTACTCTTCCTCCCATTTCTTTTAAAAAGCAGATGTGAATTCCCAAAGATAACTGAGTTACCGTGAAGATCTGAAGTACTGTGGTCTACAGTAGCCTATCAAAAATTTGGGGATTACAAAGCATCATTCTTTTATTCTTCTAGAGCAGTCAGACCAAGCAAAGGATTTCCGTGATCTTTTTTCCCCTCTTTCAGTTAAGCTAACGGACAGAAAAGATTCTGGTTTATGAAAAGTCATCAAAAAGGCATACAAAGCCAAAAGTCTAACCAGTCCATTATTTAGAAACAAAGACACTAATATTTAGCATAGTAAACACTTTTGTATTAGCAATATGTTGTGAAAAATGAGCTAATCCTGAAGAAGTGTTCCTGCAAGCTAGTTTTGGCAGTAAGCATATATACTTCTTGTCATCTGAAGCTTACTTTGGTTTCTCAAATTGAATTCCTAGTTTTATTACAAAATAATCTGAAACAAATCTCTAAATACTATGACAAGGTAATTTTTAATGAAACAAAATGTTACTTTATTATTCATCCATTGTTACGTAGGAGGCTTCTGTCTGTCTCTTAAAGCTGTTCTAAGAACAAACAGCTTCTAGGCAAATCCTCTGTTGTCTTCTAATTTCCTAATCATGTACACTTTAATGTACTGTTTATGTCAGAATTCAACGGACTGATTTCTGCTTAGTTGAACAAACATAAAACATAAAAAATTCTGTAATTGCCATTGGTAATCGTGTCGGATTTTTCTGTTCTGGGGAAGATTTGATTCTTGGATTTTTTTTTTTATCCAAGAAAGACTTAAAAAAAAGATTTAAATTCTAAAAACTAGTCAATTTTTCACTTACAATATATATTTCTGTTATATTTTAGTATATATCAGTTTTGTAGCCAATACCTATCAGAGAAAAACAGTGAAGCTTTTTGGTTGACTTTACAGGGTCTTAGGACTTGAGGCTCTCAGAAGGCCCTGCTGCAAAAATTGCCCAGCTTTGTTTTAGGGATTTTGAACCATAGATATTATTTAACCTTTACACCCAATAAGTATCCTACTGAGATACAGGTATCACAGAAGATTTCTGTGGGATTCCTGTTCCCATGATGACCTAGTATTCAGCATCTGATCTGGATTCAGAGGGATCGGTATTATTGCTCCCAAATTTAAGTGCCCATAGTCAGCTTTGTTATACGCAAACTACATACAGTTTCTCAGCAAACTGATACCTTGTCTTCTTCAGCCACCTACTGAAGCCAGGTTATTGTAGATAGCGTGTTTAACTAATTTTCTGTCATTTTTAGTTTAATTGTCTTAACTATCATTTCCTGTGATGCAGCATTATTGTAACATGTCCACCTAGTTAACAAGGATGATGTGAAACATGTTTTTTCATATTTTCAGTGGATGTGCTACTGAAAAATAACTGGAACACATACTTCAACAGGTGTGTTAGTTTTGGCTATTCTTCCAAGCTGAATTTCCTGATGGTTTTTGCTGTTCCCATATCTCATCTCATCTCCCATCCTGGATGTGCCACGTAAGAAAGGTCAGTCCTTTCAGGGAAGAGTATGCCTGTATTGACCTTTAGAAGGCTTATTAAATGAAAAAGGACGTACAAAATTGAACAAGATGGATTTATAGTGTTTCTGGCAGTACAGGTTAAACAAATACTGAACAAAGTCAAAACAGAGCTGTCCAAACTGCACAGTTTAACACTTCAGCCTTGTAGAACAACTCATTGGAGACTGGTAGAGGGGTATTTACTTATTCTGGTTTGAACTATGAATTATGCCAAGAGATACTGAAGATTGAAAGGTTGGCTAAGTGTGCTTGTAATGAATGCCCCTTTGCAAGTCCAGGTCAGGTTCCATGATTTGACACTGACATTCAGACTGTCAGATATAACCATTTCACATCATTAGTTGACAGTGTTGCCTTCAGCAAAACAGAGGTACAGGAAAAAGAGTATGGACCTCTCCAAGTTTTGCTTTTGCTTAAATAAACTTAAAAAGATATCTCTGTACTTAGCCAGGGAAAGGAGCCTGTATTTAATTGCATGTTTGAACTAGAAATTAAAATATAGGTATGGGTCAATTTTGTGAGTTATCAACCCAAAATCTACTTTTAAAACCAGATATACCTCAAAACAATCTGTTGTCAGAGCATTTCTAATATAATTGGCAACATTAACCTAAATTTGGACTTGGGCATTTTTCAGGTTTGGATACAACTTCAAATCATGACTATGAATTTGTTTAAGATCCTGGGATTTCAGTACAAACTCCACTGAAAATGTGAGTGCCCTTACGTTGCATCTCAGGTTCTAATCTGGAATCATTTAGAAGTTCTTGTGGACCTTTTAGTCCCAGAGAGTGTCTATAAACAGTAAGCAATATTCAGAATGGAATTTTACAACACTGGAGAGCAAAAATTTAGGGACTAAGGAACCTTTTCACTTGTTAAACTTGCAGGGTAATTTTAGGCAGGAAAATATAACTTCTCAAATGGAAAATTAGTCACAATACTTGGAAGAATGGCTTTATCATTGAATCATGTTCATAGATCTTTACTCAAGAGAAGGCTTTATGATTGTCCCAGAAAGAGAAACCAAATTAAATTCCCTAACGTAAAAGAAATCTGTAATCTCATATGTTCCTACATGTGAGCTCTCTGGAATAGAGGAGAAAACAAACTTTGGCTAAATAAATGAGTACACACAATGTACAAGCACAAACAGACCATTTCCTAATGATAAAAGCTTCAGGGAATGAAACTCTTACTTTTATTGCTCTAGGTCCCAGAAGGACAAAAGCATTTACATATTATTCTGCTGATACTATGAACCTAATCAGATGTGCTCACCCTGTTGTGCCAATGACAAACTTATCTCGAAGTCAAAAGCAGAATTTCTTACAGAAGAGCCACATTAGTGGTTGGGCTTTCCTTTGTCCTATTTTATCTCCTTATCAAGCTGCAATTTTATCTCCCATGGTAGGAAGCATCACTGGGTTTTGATACAATTTCAATTTTAGTCATTCAAACACACTGAAGTTGACACATTCTGGACGTTTGCATTTGTGAGTCTTGGCTTTATACTATGAGTTGAATAGACCTGTAGGAGATGTGGTATGTTAGTAAGTACTGAACCCAAGAGAGCATCTGAGAGATGTTACATCTGAGAGAGACACCCAAGTCACATTTCTACTCCACCTTTCTTCAGAATGGGTTAAGATGATAATTTAGTAATGATACATCCATCTGCATGTTTCATAATCAGGGAGTCCAGCAGGAAGAGCAGACAGAGTATTCTAGAGATTCCTGCAGCCCTCTTGCTCCCTGCTTAAAAGAAAAAAGAATAGAAACATGAAAACTCTAAATTTTGAAAAGTCCTGGGTCATTGTCCTGGAAATCTGTCAAAAGACAGTGGCATTGCAATGTTTTCAGAAATATTTTATTTGGATTGCAGTTTTTCAGATCTTGAAACAAACTTGGTTTGGTTTTATATAGTGGCAGAGTCTTATTTATTTGTCCACTACCTAACAGTTGGAGTTTTATCATTTGTCTTAGGGGTCCACGTGTGAAATTGTTCTAATAAAGAAGATTAAATGGCTAGATTAGTGCTGTATTGCTCATTGATTCTCTGTCCACTCTTGGTTTTTTGCCATGTTATTGTACTATATCCCACAAAGGAGTTGTTTATTATTATCACTGTTTCCCATGTATTAGCAATAAGTTTGATCTAAGCAATATTAAGGTCAACTAATTTTCTAGGATTTGTTCTCTTTTCATGTCAGGCGATCGTTTTCCTTTATTTTCAAGATGACATGAGTCACACATATTCAGCTACCTAAAAGAAATAAAATAAATATTTCTGACACTGCTGGAGAGATTTAGATAGGAATGTTACATTTCTTTTTAACATTTTGTTAAAATGCTGGAGTTTCTTTCTGGAATCTCCAGCAAATAAAATACATAGCAATGGATAATCAGTAAACCAACTGACTGAGATTTATATCCTTCTAAAGAGTAGTCCTTTCATGGTAACATCTGAGCATCTTTTTGACAGTCTTCTAGTCCTGCATTCATTTCCAAAGTCTTTGGTAAGCCCTTAAAATTAAATCCAATGAAAAATTGCAGTTAAGTATAATCTTTTGGACAGAGCCTATCTGACGAGGCAGTTCAATAATGGACTATTGGATAAGTCTATGATTAAATGCCAGCCTTCAAGAAATTGTCTTTCTTGTTTTATGCTTCAAGCACTCTGAAACATAACCCAGCAATGAGTAACACATGCAGTAACCTTATCTGCTGCTGTATTAAAGACAGAATGCTCTCTGCTTACAGGGCCATAATATAAAGGTGTATAATAAGTTTTAAATGGCAATCAAGTCCTTTCTCCCAGATGGTCATGGTTGCACTTCAAGAACTATGAATCTTTTCTATCAAAATTCTTCAATCTAACATTTTTTGCTGATTTAGCAGTATTCAGTTATTGCATCATCATTGGCTACATTGTAATTTATGAATCCACTGCTGTCTGAAGCACATGGGAATGTGCAATGAAGCAACAGCAGATACTAATGGAAGGAAAGCAGCAGGCAGAGGCCAGGCCAGTTTTATAGCTAGAGCTCTGGTTTTGGACTCAAAATCAGGGTAATATTTCCAGTCCTGTTAAAGGCTTCCTTTACAATCACGAGCATATTACCTAACATGAGGTTTATCTCATCAGGTCTTAGCAGACAAAAAGTTGTTTAAGGTACTTAATTAGATTCACTACACAGTAGGGAGAGAGCAGTATCTGCAGGAGACAATCCATCTCACTTAATTTAGATCCCTCATTCAGTATACCAATTAACAGGTTTTCTGAGGGTCGCCTATTGTCCCAGATTTTGTTACCTGAGCAAAATTAAAATTCACCAGTGGCGAAAATAACTTGGAAACTTCACAGCTTGTCAGCAGACATTCTCAAAATGAATTTGCTAATCTTTTCCTTTTTTTTTTTTTTTTTTTTCTTTTTTTAATCCTGCCACTACATCTACAAGGAACATCTGCATTCAGATCACAGCAGAATTTGTGGGGAGGATAATCAGGACACCATCTCTGGATAGTACTTTGGAGACAGGACCACCTGGTCACGCCAACAGTTGCTCAGCATGCTGAGTTAGGAGACACTTCATTTATTCTCCTTCTTTCTCTTGCTCCATTCTTAAGATGAGAAATGGTAGTCCCAAAGTGGGGAAATAGAAGTGGGGAGGAGGAAAGAGTGTATAGACTTTAACTCACAAGGAAATACTAGTGATGGGAATAGTGTTGTTTTGTATTTTTCAGCTTAGCTCCTTTGAGCTTCTTTCAGCCACTCCCACAAGTCTGGTAGCATGGTGATGGGCAGCAGAGAAAATCAGTGAGGAGAAGTAGGACAGTGGCTGAAATAACTCACTAAGGCTTCATCTAGACCCTACACTTGTTTGCACACTTCATTTCCATTAATTTCAGTTAAGGTAGATATTGGATTAAACACATTGACCCATGTTTTGTCTTCCTTTTTTTTCAAAATGGTTCCTTAATGTATATTAATTGACAAAAAAAAAAAAAGTTTTATTTTTTTAATGACTACTGGTCAAACATTATGAGTGAACCCAACAACAGTTGCTGTAGGGATATTTATGTTAGAGATAAAAGTAATGTTATCATGCCACAAGGTTCGTTTGAACAAGGTTAGAGAAGATGAGTTACTACAATTTCAGCCTAAATTTTCAATTCTGGAAAAACAAAGACATTAAGACTTAGGACAAAAGTCCTTAAATTACCATGAAATAAAATAAAAAAAACCCAACCTGAAATCACAGAAACATTTCATTTTATCTGTGTCCTTTCTCTTACATCACTCAGACTTTTACTTTTTGTATCTCTAAATTTCAGATACATATATCAATTTTTATCAATATAAAATGGAAATCAATTTAATTATATTCACTTTCATTATCAAACCTGTGTCACTGACAGTGATATATTCTTGAAAAGTATTCTTATCTTGATTGAAAAATACTCTCATTCATTTTCAACCACTTTTCAGCTCTAAACTAAGAAAATCATCCTACAGGCAGGGCTTTCGATGGACACTTTGGGGATTGGTATTCAACTTGAAAATAACACTAATGGCTCTTCTGTTGTCTTTGAAAAAAATTACCTTGTGTTTCAGATCCTCATCTTTAAAATAGGATTTACATTAATCAGTGTACACTCAAGTATACTAGTTAGATGTTCAAACTAAATAGTTTGAAATTTTCAAATTTAGATGGTCTGATGGCACTTTTCACAGATATCCAATAGATAAAGAATAAACAGCTCTAATGAGTAGCATGAAAATGTAGCATTTCATGTTCAGCCAGCACTCTAGTACAATCATTAGTGACTGAAAATTGTTCCCATCTGTAGGCTGAGCAGTACAATTTTTTGGCGGTCTTAGCCTATTTCTTAATGGACAGATGTCTATATCATTAAAAATCCCCTTCAGAAATAGTACTAATTGGCACCAGTGGTGAGAAGATTGGAAAAAGACCTGAGCTGTGAGACCATCTTTCCTCTAAACCGTACAGGTAAATTCACTAGAACAACAATGAAAAATGAACTGGGACACCAGAGGAATTTTCCTTCCCTGTGCACCTGCTAGATTAATGACAGATTTCAGACTGCAGCACAAACAAATTGCATATTTTTAAATAACTGATGAACCTCAGAAAAAGAATTATTCAGATTTCAGTGAAATATCCAATTCACTTTCACAGAATTCTTGAATCTCTCCATTCCTCCAGAAGGGAATTCTTTCTTGCAGGTAGATATGTACTGCAATTAAACATGCATTTTATCCCCCTGAGGAGAATGAGATTATTTTTTAGTATTGTTTATTTTTTTTTGAGAATTGTTTCTATTATTGTGGCACCTTCCATTCTAAATGTGAACTTTCTGGAAACTGTATGCCTCATAAGAAAATACAATGCTATTCATGGATAAGAGCTGGCTCAGTTTTTTTTTATTTGATTGACTTTTTATGCCATGGTACTTGAAGGAGATTAAAATAATTCAATTGTTAGTATTAATAAGGGTCATCCATTTACAGTTTGCTTTGGAAAATGATGTTCAGTCACTTTCTTCTGTTCATGCATTGATACTTAGAGAAGGCAAACAACTTCAAAGAATATCAAGGAAACAAATCATCCCTATTTATAAATATTTATAGCAACAAATGTATCCTCCCAGACCACTGAAGGACAGCCTTATTATCAAGACATTTTATGCTGAGAATTATTTGCATTAGACATCAATTTTGCTGAGAAATATTTGAGCAGGATTAAATAGATTCATTTTAACTAACACCATACCATGTAAATTAAAACAAAAACTTTTCCAGTAAGCCTTAATAATTTTGAATCTGTCTTTAGACACTTAACATTTCCAAACGTTGCAAAAACAGAACAAAGTAGTTATTGAGTTAGGTTGGTAGGTATTTATACACATTTTATGCTGGTGTAAATACAGACTGTAGAGTAATTAAATATCATTACTTATTCTGTTTAAAGATGTATGTAGTTAAATTAAATGTTTGGGTTTTTTTTTTTAAAAAAAAGAATGAACAAACTCATGGTCATAGCAATCACCTATGTTCCATTGTTACCATGCCCACTGACTGTATCTTTCAACAAATAATTTAAAATCTCTGTTCACTGTTTTTTTCAAAGAAGATATAAAACCCAACAAGTATATATGTGAACCTGAGAATAAAGAGACTAAATAATGTGAACATCAGTGTTTTTAATATATTTCTTCCTGTCACTGTTCATCCCCTTGTGCCCTGGGTG
Organism: Strix aluco; assembly: GCF_031877795.1. Taxonomy (NCBI): domain Eukaryota; kingdom Metazoa; phylum Chordata; class Aves; order Strigiformes; family Strigidae; genus Strix; species Strix aluco. The sequence goes on along the minus strand of NC_133935.1, from coordinate 79,638,514 downwards.
AAGAGATCCTCCAGAGTCCTCCAGTAGTAGTGATATAGTTACACATGGGTGCTCAGGTGTATCTGTCACTTTTAAGAAAGGAAGGGAAGTATTTTAGATTACTGTTTGGATTCTTCAAATATGTTCACTTAGTTTATTACTGAAGTTTTCACCTTATCCTGAAAATAGACTTGTAAGCTGTTATTTGTTTTGAAAAAAATCAACATCATCTTGCTTTCAGTTACAATCTTTTGTATTATAATAGACAGGATTGGAGAAACAATATAGCATCTACAGTATACAACTGTAACATATCACCTGGGTATTCCTACAAGGATTTCTTTTTGGGTATTGGTTTTGTTCATCAAAGCCTTAAATAATTTGAGCCATACCTGTCCTAAGCATCATCTTACTTGCTGTGCTTTTTGGTAACAGGGGAGATAGATAAGGCTTAGATTCTTACACTCCATGAATTGTCTCAAGTTCAGTCTTCTTTATATGCCAACTTTATTACTCATGAGCATGAGACATGTTTTGATTACCTGCAAAGTAAGAACAGAACACAGAATCACAGACTAGAGTGATGGTATTAGTTGAACAGTGCACTAACCTGGACTTAAACTTGCACAAGATACAAAATTTTGTTCAATATACTATAAGCCTGTTTGGTTTAAAGTGGTGATCATAACTGTAATCAAATCTGATTTCCACTCTGGTGGCACACAATGAAGAATCAGGTTTATGATACCAAAATTAAAAAAAATGTTATTTTTAAGAAGTAATTAAAAGAAAAAATGAGGAAATGAAAATCCAAAGAATCATCATGGAAGTTGCTAGAGAACATACGGGATCCTTACATATCTCAAAACAAATATATATGAATGCATTGAAAGGAAGCACAAAGGGACAAAACAGGTAAATTATGTGGGCAAGAATGAGAGGTTACATAGCCCTGTTTAAAAACTAGAAAGCCAGGACAAATGGTGCTAACATAAAAAAATGTAAGGTTTGAAAGGTAAGATATGAAACAAGATTAAGAAAAAAACTGAAGGCATAAAGACAAAGAAATCCTCTTTTAAATTATCCTGACAGATCAGAAGCATCACAGAACAAGCCAGGGGGTCTGCTGGTTCTCCAGAGTACAGAGAAGCCGGTCAAAAAGCACAGAATTGCAGGGAAGATAAATGGTCTCTTTGCATCTGTCTTCACCACAGTGGGTGCTAGAAAGATGACTACATCACAGCTACTCTTTACAGTTAATTTGATACAGAGGTATCAAAAAGAGGGTAAGCAAAGCAAGAATTGAACTTGTTAAGGTTCAATTAGGGGCTGCAATACAAAATGCAGTACTTTAGTAATCTACTGCGACTGGCACCAGTCCTGCTGGTCACTGTCCCAGGATGCTGTTTTCAAGACTCTGCTGTCTATTACATTGCTGATTTAGATAACAGCATCTGAAGTTTTTGCTTGAGGTGGGAAAAAGTGAAAATAAAGGAGATTCTTCTCTGCCATTACCCGGCTTCCAAAGTGTCTCCACTCAAAGTTATTCTGCATTCAGTTAGGCATATACAAGAAAATCTAGTTTAGGATACTAATTGTTCTAGGTTACCTCTATAGTCAGTGTTGAGAGAGAGACAGAATGTGATTCCATTAATTTATTTCCTGAATCACCTCCTGAAAGTCTTTTATTCAGTAATTCCTAGTTTAAATCTTCTTCATAATCACAGTCCACTTTTTTATTCACTTTGATATTTTTGGTCCTAAGAAATTACTTCAACCAGCCTAGTCATAATGAAAATAGAAATAAAACAATTGGTGCCTCTGAGAGAAGCCTGAGCATTTGAAAGCTAAACATTATGCACAACCATCAACTTGATATTTTAGGCTTTCAAAAGTGTGTTTTTATGAAATGTTGTAGACCATGGCTAAGTTTTATCACTACAAAGTAGGAGGCTAAAGCCTGGAATAAATTGTTTGGTTTTAAGGTAAGGAACTAAAAGAAGGATGACATTTTCAGCTGGCACTATTCCTTTAATTTTGTTTTCCAAAAAAGACTCTCATAATGCTTCAAAGGACTTCTTAATCTATTTCTCTCAATAGTGTCTGCTGGCTAATTGTATTAAAGAGTAGGGAAAATGTCACTAAAATTATGTTTTATTTTGGAAAATGATATTCAAAACTGGCAAAAGATGATGTAAATAATCCAAATGTTGTAAGATTCACTATTGCTCAGCAGAAGTCCCTGTTGAACTTCTTTCATAATCTGTAGTGAAACTAATTTTAACAAGTTCTGCAGGCTTCCTTTAAATAATATCAGGAAAACTGTTACCATTATATGGAAAAACAGCAAGAGTCTCTGTTTATGCAAATTCATTATAAAATAGTTAAAGTTAACTGCCTATAAGTATATGCTAATTTTTTACTTCCTGATGCAAATAAATGTTGAGTTTCATTAAATCACAACCAAACCATAAGAACAATATTAAGTTATAATAACAGATTTGTAAATTTCCAAAATATAGAGAAAACTGACAGTTGGATTTGAATTGGCTCTTAGTGTCCATCTGTCATTTTACTCAATTTTTACCTGTATGTCTATGACTATGCAGGCTTCTTTCAGGGTCCTCATACTTTCAGTCATTTTAATTAGCATTCAGCTGTGCCTCTACTCCATGGTCCAAGCTGCCAGCAATAAATAAGGGACATACATAGTGGTGAAGGCTTTTTAGGTGTTGTCATCAACTTTTTTGTGTCTCTTGTGGAATGAGACACCTGTGAACCTTGTGCATGGACAGAGCTAAGGCTGTAAGGAGACTTGTAAGGTTGAAAGAAGACAAGGGTAAAGTCTTAGCATTTCACTTTCTGCCTGTTTACCTTCTTCATGTCTTGACTCTCCCCAGACTAGAAGTACAGATGATCAGAGCTTGTTCTTTGTAACCTCTTTGAACCCATGCACACCTGCCTGATGCACACAAGACAAAGTGTTTATCCATTTGAAATAAGTCAAAGGAACAATTGCATAACACTGTCTGGATCTGGCCAAGAAGCAATTGCTTTATTGCTGCAGCATGTGTTGGTTCTTTATTTTCTAAAAACACCCTGCTGGGAGATGTGCAATAAACCCCTTTTTGCAATCGTTTCTCTCTCTATGGCGCTAAGGGTTCCCTGTTCCATCCTGCTCCAAATAACACATGTGAACGCCTTGCCTTTTGTTTTTAAGTTAGGAGAGCTCCACAGGGCACATATTAACACACATTAATGAATGGATTATGGGCTTGTCAGAGCTTCCGGTGATGAATTTAGAGCCCATTAAAGACTAGGCATCAATTGCACTGGAGACTGTAGCTCTCTGTTTAATCCCTAGCAGGTGGGCACTGGTGCAAGCTTCACCATCTTGCATCAGCAGTGAACCTTGAACGTGACCTCTCCAGAGGGAGAAGGGTAATTCATTTGCCATGTTTACTTTATCTTCAGCTTCTTTTTAGACAGAGGCTCCTAACTGTGCTGAATTGTTCTAAGCAAGGAGAGGCAGATGTGTGATGTGGCTCACGTTCTTGAACGATTCTGTAGCACTCGCTGTATGCTTGACCTTCAGACAGTTTAAAGTCAAGTCCCCATGGCTAAGAAATGAGTGTATATTATGAGCTCTGTTAAATTAACTGTAGCTTTCTTGGTGGACTTTCACTCCCAGGGCATACATTAAAATTACACTCCTGCAACATGACTTTAATTTCTATTAGGCAAAAGGACTTCTCAGTTACTACAGTGGTTTTGCAAAATAATACCTAATGAAAAAGGTGAAAGCAGACTAGATCAGGACAAATTTGAAATAAAGACAATTTTTTTCTTAGGGGTTATGCAAACACAGCATAGTTTCTTTTTTCAGTCATAATGCAGTCCCAGGTCTCCCTTGGATACCATGCTAGTAATCAAGTAACCAAACAAACAAATAAAAAACCTCCCCAAAACAAGAGGGAGGAAGAAACAATTACCTATTTGCTGAAGAAACAAACAAACTGCCTGTAGATTGCTAAGGTTTAACCGTGCAGCCCAATGTCTCATTTCATCCCAGGCAACTTTCCTAACTGCTATCAGTCACAAGATTATATTATTGCCTTTAGTTTTGTAGGGATATCTCCTCATCTGTCCCAGGCAGCAGAAATTGAGGATGGGGAAGGAATGCAGTCCATCACTCTTTAGATAAACTGAAGGATGTACTGGAAGATGATGTAATTGCTAGTGTCCTAGTGCCCCAGTTCGTAGAGTTTTCACAACATTGCACGAGGAATGAAAGTTTTATTGTTAGCCAGCCACTTAATTCACATTTAATTCAACCAGCTTAAAGGAAAGTGTGACTAGAAGAATTTTTTCATAAGAGCCAAAATAGATAATAGAGTTACAAAAAGACAAAGCTGGAAATTATAGAAGTGAAGAACTGCAAGAAAAAGCATGCTCAAATTACTTTAATCTTATACTGAGTTCAAATCATAATGCTTTTCTGTCTTCCTCTTTCCCTTATCAAGCTGATTTGATCTCCTTTCATGACTAGGTGGTTGCCAATGTTTCATTCCTTATACATACCATATGCCTCACTTTTCAGCTTTTGGAGATAATTTCTCCACTGAAGAGACTTCATCAGAGTGCACCTCTTCTTGCAGAACATTAGTTCTCACAGAATCTCCCCTTTGAAGTCTTCTAGGATGCCCAGAAACATTTATCCTTTCTTCTGTAAAGCTCTCAATTTTCTTATTAGCCATGGGAGAAGGTTTCTATGTTTCTTAATTTAAAAAAAAAAAAAAAAAAAAAAAAAAAAATCATTGCTTTGCTTCCTTAGAGTTGAAGCTCTCTTTTTGTTAGATCAAGAACCTTTACGCTTGATTACTATTTTCTTTTTCTTTTTCAGAAATCAAACTGTAACAAGGAGACATAATGGAATATTAATATATCACCCCAAAATATAGGTCTTCCTGCCCCCCTTTTTGTACAACCTTTGTTGGAGAAACTATTATTGTTGTTTTAATTTATACTTATCTCTTTTCTTTAAGTCTGTCCCCCCCATTTGTTCTTTTTTGCTTCTGTTTTCCTAACTGAGATTGTAGCTTGTTTGATGTTACTCTGCAAATAACATCAGCATGGGGGCTGAAAACGAATGTTGGTACAACACACTCAAGCATCCAACAGACGAACATCATGCGGAATTTGCAGCTGACCCTGGGGAAGCCAGGTTTAGTATTAACTGTCTTGGCTCTTCTTTAATCTGGAAGAACTAAACTTTTTCAGTTACATTGCTAGGACTTTTCATGACATCAGTACACAGCTACTGTTACAACAGTATACTTGTTTCCTGTGTGAGGCAGTGTACTGAGAACACCAGAAAGCTCCAATCCATCAGAGGTTTTGATTTTCAGATGTTTCACCGGTTTTACATTACCCATGCCTCTAGCATTCCTCTGCTTCTTAACAGCTGGTCTAAGGTTTGATTTTTATTGACTTCAGAGATGTTTTATCAGGCCTGAACTGGAGTCTAATCAGAATTTATCTGAACACTGATCTGGAAGTTGTAAGGCAGAGGAGGAATAAATTTGCTTTCTGTCTCAACTCCCTTCCTTCCTCTGGCATGGACCTTGCTGACTTCATCACTGCAAATTTCATAAGAGCACTTCATGCTCATTTTGTATGTCCAGAGTCATGGGGTTTTTTTTCTGCTCATGAGAATTAGTCTGCTGGTAGATTGTATCATTCTTAGCACCTGTCCAAATTTATTAGACTATATAAAAGATTCCTCAGTTTTGAGGCATTCAAAATGTGCAATTTTAGTTCAGTTGATTAGGTGTGAGATACATGTCACAGTGGACTACCTATGCAAGGTGACCGTCAACCACTGCACCTGCAGGAAACATTATTTTCTTTGGGTAGAGGTACACAGTGTAAAGAGATTAAGCTCCACTGCTCCATCTCGTGGGAGGAACTAAGCACATCACGAGACACTTAGACAGGTGCAACATCTCTGTAGTTCTTGTAAGCGCTCCAAGGAAAAGGATAAAATTTCCATCTGCTGTGAAGGCAAAGATTTAAAAAGGAGAAACAAGTGACACAAAACCGGCAATGTTCTCTGAAGATGAGCTTTCATTTACACACAAGTTTTCCATAAGTCCACTTTCACATTCCTCAAGAAATGAAATTCCAGAGGTTGTTGTAGTTCTCATATGTGGGAACAAAATCAGGCCTACCACTTCTACTAGCCCCTAGTTAACGTGTAGTAGCTGAGAGTTGCTGCCTTGTAGCTCTTTTAATATTCAGACTCTCTGACCCTACATAATCCTATGTGCTAGATCCTTATCCACTCCTTTGGAATCTATTAAAACTCCATTTACTTCAAGCAATTGTGAATAAGTGATTTTCATGTCATTAGTGAAGGCAATGGACTACACTTGTTACGTTGTTTGTCTCCCATTTATTTTTAAATCATCATGTACTTTTGATCACAGAATAGATGTCTGTTCCTTGGGTTGTGGGGTTTTGTGTGATTGATTAGTAATGACAAATCACCAGGCACTCTTCTGTGATGATTTTATCAATGAAAATGTCTGCAAAATTTCTGTTTCACCAGCGTTGGTCTTCACAGTCCCTCAATGACTACTTTTCCTTCAAAGAGTCCAGCCAAACAGAAACATCTCGGTAGGTCACAGAGTTTCCCTTATAATTCTGTTGGCTAACAAGTATGAAATAATGTCAGCTAATATAAAATGAAAAGGAATTCTTAGCATGACATTTAACACAACAGTTAAAAATAATAAAAAAATGTTTGTGCTTATATTCTAAGAAAGGCACAAAGTCTTTACGCATGCAAGAACACATACATTTTCCTTTTAACAAAATTTTCCTTCCTCTGTTCCTTTTTAATGTGCTATTTATATCTTCATGGAGATATATTCATGAATTTATTCAGTTTAATGATCATTTTAAAGGAAAACTGTACAAAATCTTCAGGGTTGTCTTCAATGTGATGTGGTGAAAATATGGAAGATTAAAAGGAAATTTTGTCTGCTTTTTGTATTCACCAATCATTTGGAAAGAAATCCTGATTCCAGCAAATATAATATGTAAGTATCTCTTTTCCCTTGAGGACTGATAGGGTAGGGCCCTCAGAATATATTATTGAGAGGGGAAATCAGCTGAACAGCCTCTATTACCTTAGTCTGGGAGGAATTCCATGAAAGTCAAACATGAATATTTTACTGGGGAAGGGAATGCCAGTTGGACTTGATGTAATTTATTTATGAGCTAAATTTCCAAAGCTTTTTAAGACACATGTAAGCTTTTTGGGTCACACTCTGCTTTCATTACACCAATATGCAGCATAACTGCATTGTCTTCAGTGAGATCATGACATATTTACACAGCTATGAATGAAATAAATATTATTTTTTAAAAGTTTTAGTCTAGATTCCTTCACTTTGCTTACTTACACAAGCTGAAAGGACATGGTCCCTTCAGATGTTAGATGTCTTAAGGAAATTTAACACATAGAGTCGAAATGTTCAATCACGTAATCCATAGGGGAATAAAGGCCTCACAGAGTTTGAGTTTAGCCATGATCTGCAACCATCGTTGTCTTGACTTCCAAACAAATGAAAGCAAGGTGTGCTTTCACTAATTAGGTATAACAAGGTTTGTCAATGTCCAGGAGTTTCCCTCCAGTCCAAAAAGCTGCCAGCAGTTGTCTGATTTGTAGAGAGGCATGGGGTGAAATCCATGACAGCCCATGGCACATAGGAAGAAAAGTTTGGAATTACTAATTGCAATGCCATTTGCAGTACAAATAAAGTTAAAATTTGAACCCAAGATTGAAGAACATCTGATGAAAAAGAGCCCTAAATCCACCATGCAGGCATTTTAGATCCGAAAAATAGAAATATTGCAAGTTTCCTACCTATTTTGTGGTCCTTGATTTAGAAGTGATTTTATAAGGATGAGAAATTGTCAAATTCTTAGATGTTAGTGAATGATTTATTAGGTGTCCAAAAGCAAACTTGTGAGCCACAAGATATAAAGAAAACAGGCCTCAAATTGTCAGTCCAGATTTCCTGCTAGGGTAAAGACTGTTATATTCATTAGGGAATCTAACAAAGAAAAACATAAATATCAAAAGCATGTCTGATCTTAAAGCTGCAAAGTAGGAGTTTAAGAAATTTCAAGATAGGTGATTTGTTTAACATTTGCGTTACCTGCATGACATTGTATAATCTCAGTGTCACACTCTTGAATGATAACTGAAGATCAAACTGACCACTTCACCTCATGCTGGCTTTCCCATCCATTGCTAATTACAATGTTTGCCTTTGTGGGACTTTTATGTGCTTGGCATTCAAATGCCTTTTCCACTTGTGGCCTCAGCTGGTGTGATTCTGCTTCAGCAAGAAGGCATGAAGCAGGACTGTTTTTGTTTCCATGTTCTCTTACTGTGTTTTCACCTGCCTGCCAGAGGTTGACAGAATTTTGTCAGAAACACCAGAAGAATTCCCACTAGGTCAGTGGACAAACATTCAAGCTCAGTAATATCACTTACCTACCCCATGTTGTGAGATTATTAGATAATGTCTGCAAACTGCTCCAAAATCCTTGAATGCAAAACAGCATGAATGTGAAAACTGGTAGTAAGAATATATTTAGAATTTTAAATATGTGTGTGTGTATGTGCATAGGTGTGTGTGCATCTGTGTGCATTTGAGCATATATACGTATACATTCCCATATTCATTTAGAAACACTGTATTTAAGAATCTGTAGCTGCTGCATATCAGCACCATCCAGGGGACTTCTTGACACCTCTCCAGAACTACATATGAGACTCCCTTTTTCAGTAGTCAGGACTGAGCTCTGCATTTTTCCCAAGAAAGCCAATCCAGGGCCTTTGCAGGGAAGACAGTGGTCTTCACATCAGCTGCGAAAACCGAAAAACAAAATAAGCTTTTATAGTAAATTGAAATATTCACTGAAGAAAGATACAGTCACATCCCTACAACTATATATTCTAGCCTAGAATGTTCCACAGAAATCCTTCCTCTTAATGGCTTTCATTGTTTTCATGCTATAACTCTCAGTTTTCTAACAATAAACTGATTATGTATCTGCATACTAGATATGTATTTATGTATCTAAGTAGTACTAATGTAGCTGTATACCCACTGTCTTTTGATCACATATTCATCTATTCACCTTCTTTTCTCTCTTTTTCTAGTTGATCTCAAGTGGTTTCAGGTTTCCCTGAATGTTTTCTACATTTCAGTATCTGTGACAACATTCAGTCTTACTTGTAGGATCTCTGTAATAGATTGACCTAGTTGCTTTCTGAGAATTCAGATTTTTTAAATTCTTCTAAATTTAGGCAAATGATGTTGTTAGGAGATGGCACTCTTTTGGACAAATATCCAATCATGATTGTCAAGGCTGGTTTCACTGCTGAAGAGTTGTCTTAAAGTTTTCTTCATTAAAAACACTATTTGAAATTTATTTGCAGTCAGTAAAGGTTCTGGAGAGCATTGCACAGACTTACAATGTTTTTATCCTCCTCTCAATCAGTCGTATTCAGTAAGAGATGTTGCTATGTTTCTTCTGTATCAATTTTGGAAAGTACTCTCACCTCCTTCGGGATGGAAAGCACTTTATATATGTAAGCTTATTGTAATTTCTTTATGAGTATATTTGATATTTCACCACTGTTACCCATGGAACTCTGCCCTGGAAATAAAGCTGTTAATAATACACTATCACCCTTAAGAAAGTAAAACAGTATTTATTGGAATACCATCAATGTTTATCATTCTTGATTCTGTGAAATACACTACTTGTGTAGTATGTCTGAAGGAGAAACAAGGTTGCTGGTGAAAAGATGGAGCTGATTCTGCAGAGGGTTGGGTACAAACTTTGAGTCGACATCAGTGGAAATGCAGAAGTTTCTACATTTTAGATGGGATACTCAGTGTGCTGTAGTTTAGGGCTTGTTATATATGTGTGATTTACACACAAACTCAAGCCTGTGAAAATATGACACCATTCCTTCTGTAAACAATGCTGGGTTGAGGTGAGAAAAAGAGCCCATTTGACCAGTCATCTCTAATTGTATGTTAATGTTGAAGCTTGAAGTCCTTAATCCCAAATATTTGTGCTTTGGTGTTTTGTCAGCTACTTAAAGAGCTGAAGAACAGAGCATCATCTTCCCCTGGAAATTATAGTCCTTTATTTTCAGCAATTAATTCTTAAAAATTTTAATGAAAATTTTACTCCTGTTTTTCTGATCAAATAATACATGTGTTTGTTTACCCAGACTGCAGCATAGTGTCATGGAATAGGAAAGCGTTAATGAAACAATTAGTGTGAAATTTTTCTTCCTTCTCAAACTGCACAGACTCTTTTAAATGTTTTTATGAATTTTGTTTTTGCATTTTCCATTTTAAGTTTATAGTGTTATCACTCCAAATATAACATAGATGGGATATCAGTGTCCTAGATGTCCTAGATGTTTAAAAAATACACATATGCAAAGGAAGTCATACCAAACACTTTAGGTGCCTGGCCTAAAGAATATATAGGCTGAAACAGAAAACAGGAAGAAAAAGTTTCAGAATGACATGTCTTAATAAACATGGAAGTCAGAGTTTTAAGAGAGAATTTGAAAAGGGAAAAATTATGTAATCTTGACTATCTTTATAAGTAACATAAGAAGGATCACGGGAGGAAGTAAGAAAGAGGTTGTCTAAAAACATAACACATAGACAGAAGAATAAAATACCATAAGCCAGTCAAAGTCTGTTGCCAAATCCTGATACTGAATGAGATCATCTTCTGTCCTTGTTTCAATTATTTCTCCATAAATCATGCACACAAGCTCTTGTACTTTTCCTTCTAAATAGGCAATAATACAGAAATATTTACTATTTTATTGATGTGCAAATTTTCTTTACATCCTACACAATTTTCTTATTCCTACTAATGCAGGAAAGATTTTTCCTACACTAACTACAGTATAGTCCAATTGATTTCAGCCTTTTATTCCTGGGCTTTTGGAAATGGACACTTCAGGGATTCATGAAAGAAAAATAAACATATATTTGTAATATGAACAGGCACTATAAACTGGAAAAGGTTGAAAATTACTGATGTGAAGAAATCATATTCTTCTTTTGGATAAGTGTAATTAAGAATAAGTTCTAGCTGTGATCTCTGTTGGTTTTATATTTTGCTGAATTAAAATTCAGCCTACCATGTTCAGCTAAGTGAATGTCATTGTATCAGAGTTACAGAAAAGCAGTATAACACATGAAAGTAACATCAAGAATCCTGTTCTCCCATTCTTTGTTTTAATATTGTACCACATAAACTCTGTTGACAAATGCTTGCTATTACATAATTCAATTCCTTCAGAAGCATCTAACCTACAGAAAGACCCAGTCTGCCTGAATATAAATCTTCAACATTATTCAGTCATTACTAGATGTCAGCATAGAAGACTAAATTGAACTGTGAGTGAAAATGTAAGGAGAAAGTCTAAAGCAGTACATATTTGTTCTGTTATCTCTTCTCCATCACATATAATTTACTAATACCTTTGTCATAAACCAGTGGAAAGTACTAGTCGTTTTATTTTGTTTTATAAGTCAAGATGGGTCTCTTTGAAAATAAACTTCCAACAGACATATTCTTTACATAACTTTGAATGAAGTCCATTGCAACTGATGTTACTGCCTATAATGTCTCCCTTTAAAATTCTCTTTACCTTCATAAACCAACAGATCTAAAATGTCTTAATACTGATAAATGTTTAAACAAAACTGTGTAAAACTTGTAGTTTTATTTCTATAATCCAAATCCACTTCCAGCAGTCTGGCTCTACAATTAAAGCAGTTTTAGAATATTAAAGTTTTCTGTCAAGACAATGTTGTCTGGAAAGATTGCCTGTATGGTTAAAAGATTTTTTGTCAAATCATTTTAGACTGAAGTGATGGATTGTCACTTGCCATGTAGCACTGTTTAAGAAAAGTCCAGATAAATAAGTACAGTCCGTGTTTCAAGAGAAACAGGAACAGTACTTTATTAAACTTCATCACTTGTTTAACAGTAGTTTCTTCATGTCTAAAATGCAAGAAAGTTATCAAAAAGGAAAAAAAACTCCACATGTTAAGCTGAACTGAAAAAGATACATTTGTTGTGGATTTGTACTGATATTATCCCAATTTTTCTGCCATAATGAAAAAAATAATGGTTCTTTATTATTTAATTCTACTAAGAGAACTACATGAAAGAAAAGTGTAAATATCTCTTTCTGTCTTAACATTGAAGAGAAAAGTACAAATTAATTGTGTTAGAAAGAAATGGCAGCTTATATTACTCAAAAAAAAATCATTCATAGCATTGAAGGATGATTCTGTTAAGAGACTTGCCTGTTCATTTGTTCTGATATCAGGTACAATGAAGTTAAGCAATACATCATGTCTCCCAGCCCACTAGAAATTAAAACAAAAGGAAATCTTCATATCTCATTGGTATTCAGACCTAGGCCATTGTAAAATGGTGTCAATTACATAGTAGACTTCAGCTAAAATATCTGCTAACAGATGTAAGATGTAATGGAATTCTTAGCACAGTAACTTTCCGTCTCCCAGACAAATAGATATAGTACAGAAAGAAAAAGAAACAGTAACGATCATACTTCATATTGACTGCACTATAATAGAAAAAAGGCACATGGATGCCATGGAAGCATGAATGTTTTCAAGGTATAACTGGCTATATAAGTATATAGTTTAAACTCTTTTTTTTTTTTTTTTTTTTTTTTTTTTTTTTTACCTTCCTTCTGTTCTCCTATTTCTGTTTTTCTCTTCCATTTAAATCAAGGAAATTTTTTATTGTCACCTGCAACCAATACCCCCAGAGTGATAGCTACTGATTGCTGAGAATGGATGGGTGAAGCTAAATTGGAGGGGTGCAACCCATCAGCAAGTAACACAGATAACATCATTGGTAAGAGACAAGGTTATTGATACTTGCTTATCCCAGGAAATGGTTCCCATTTGTACTATGATTCAGTTAATCAGTAGACCCTGGAGAAGTGAAATTGCATAACGAAATCTGCTTCCCAAAATCAGGTAACGAATATACATCTCACTAGCATTTAAGAAATTACAGTGTCTTGGAGGTATTATCAAAATAAATGTATATAGGAAACTTAGCTAGGATGAGGAAAGGGATGGTGGAAGAAGAGAAAGAAAAAAAATGGAAGATGAAAAAATCTAAGATAATGAATAATAATAATTACAAAAATAATTTTTAGAACTGTGGATATAAGGAAGATAAGAGTAGAATTACTTGGTCGGAAACTCTGCTAGAAAGACAGGTAATTAGTAATATATCTTTTTCTCATTTAACCGTGTCATTCAAATGAGAAATACCTGCAGATGTAGATATGTATTGTAGAAGCACATAAAATTTTCATGCGAGATGATTTTACATATCAATTTCCAGCTGTTGTTGGATTATGGCTGTTAAGAGGTTTGGTTCTTGACCATGTCTCTTGGTTCATGTCCATGAATAAAGTGTCATCTGGAGTCTGGCTATCATTTAACTGAATTTTGAGATGTTAATCTAATATAGACATTTGTATGTGTCATAAGACACACAAATACAACACTGGTTGTGGAAGTCAGAGCATAGCAGGATCAGCCTAGCTAAGAATACCACAATTTAATGCTGTCCCTAAATCTTTGCTGGGGTATTGCTGATCTTGCCAGAGACACAGGTGGCAGCAGGGTCAAATTCTGTCCAGCTGAGAAATGATTTTGTTATGGAAACTAAATGTGGCCTGCATTATTTCCATCAATGAGATTCATTTTTATTATATTTTAAGGTAAATAACACTGTCTTTTGTTTCCAGGGATCATAGTGGCATATGCTGTGCTGATATGTCCCATACTCTACCTTATGGTAGCTGAGGAATATCAATGAGATCTCTTCACTACAAATGAATTATAATGATATTTAAAATGCTACCCTACAGTTCATAACTATGAATTAAATGCCACAGAAAAATTTTCCCAAATAGCAATCTGTCAAAATCAATGGAAAGAAATAGGAGGATAGACCATGATACACCTTTGTTCAGGTTAAAGAATCACCATCATAAGGAACACAAACACACAAACACAGAACAACTCCCCATCTATAACTTCTCATGTTAAGCAGTAATAAGTTATTAAAAAGACAACATGTTTTGGTGTACATTGTTGAAAGATTCTCCTGGAGTCAGCATGCTCATAACTTATATTACCTTTGAGGAAAAAGTGCAAGGCAATGCATTTTATCATATGTTGATTCTGTCAGATCCCTGTGTTGTTTAAAGACACCATAATTTCTGGATAACTCAGAATTACATGAGAAATTGCATAGAAGCAAGACAGATATCAGGACAAAATTGTAAATATAGCAGTGGCAATGAGAAGCATATTGCATGTTTTCATCATCAGTTTTTAAGAAAAATATTTCAGTATCTGGGTATCTGACCTGTGTATGTAATGCATGTTCCTAACTTAGGTACTTACAATTAGTCTTTGAAACACTGATGGAGACTGGGTATTAACACTGGACCTCCTTCTCTAAACTGGGTCCCTGAAGCTAGAAAGTACCCAATGTAACAGTCTTTTGAGAATGTAGACTTTAATTTAATAGACAGTAAAGGTGTGTTCTCTGTTCAAATTACAGCTTTATGAAAAAGCTTTCAAATTGCCTGGTTTTCAGTTTAGGGTAGGTTGTAGGATAAAATATAATAAAAATTTAAAATATAAAAGTACCCTACATAAAAAGTAAAAAGGGTTAAAAAATTCATCTTAGTGCTTCTATCCCTTTCCTTCAGCTGGATACATTTGAATAGCATAGGTTTGATAATGGCACATCACAAAAAATTCCTTCTGAGTCTCCAATGCAGTGGTATCATTTATCTTTCTGTCTGCTGAGAGAAGTAAAATGAATCTGAAATGGCAAACTTGTCACCAGGTAAAAAAACCTGTGTTAATGAGTTAACTTTTATCTTGTGTCTGCTTTTACAAACAGAAAAAACAGTGGAATAGATGGTGAAAGAATAAATGAGCATTCAATGAACATTCAGTGAAGTGAAAGAATGCATAAACATTCTAAGACAATCAGAATAAAAGGATGGACATACCTGTTGTGTAAGGACAATCAATACGTATAACTGAATTGAACTTTAATGATTTTATCAATACTTTTATAAAACATAAGCCAAACTATCAGCAGGTCTGAATGCCTCAATTCATCCCTTATGTTTTACAGCTTCTTAACCATACATTCCTTGGTCACCTTTTTTCCTTCCTACTGTAGCGAACAAACATTCACACCAACAATGTGAAGTATGTTTTCACTTTATCAGTGGAAATATAAGCTATTAAGAAACCTATTGGACCGAAATTCAATAAATAGACTGGTAATTTCTGTATCATGATGTTTTTCAAAAACCTTTGAAAGATAAGACCCTTGAAGATATTTCATTTGTAATCAAGGAATTTTTTCCCTATCTGGAATAAATTCTTTTGGCAGAATCATCTATTAAGCTAAGCTGAGTACTACTAAACTGACTAACTACTACTTTCTTTTCTATGACAGGCTGGATAAGAGACTCTGAAACTAAAATCCATTTTTCTCATTAAAGACTGTATTAGTGTCTAAAAAGCAGTTAACCACAAAACGTTTGATGTTTATTACCACTTATCTGCATATAACCTAGCAAAAGCAAATTCACTCCTCAAGCAGAAAACAAATTTTACATATCAGATTAATTCCCATGACATTCAGTGAGGTGTCCTGTGAACTTTAGAAGAAATTTCACTAAAATAATTTAGGCAAATTGCAAATGAGTTTCCACATCTGGCTTGAACTCATCTATCATTCATTGTAACATGAATAAATGAAGACATTCATCACAAAGCACGCAACAGAAATTGTGTTCTCCTATTGATATAATTAAATACTCATAGAGGGCTAAATGCATAATAGCTTCCAGACCTTTTATTTCATGCCAGAATTCAATGGCTCCATCCTCATATGTTCCTAGTCAGAATCATTGTGAACCCTCTCCAGTTTCTAAACATTTATTGCTAGTGCAGTAATAATAAACATCTTGCATTTATAAAATGTAATGTTGCCTAGAATTTTTCATTTTTCAAGAATGTAGATCACACTGTCTAATGGCTCTCATATGTCCAGCATGCCCATGAACAATTTGTCTTCTGAGTAGAGTGTTAATCTGACACCTCAAGGACAGAGCCAGTTTCAAGAAGACTCCGAGAAAAGCTGGAATATTTCACGTGTTGCAATAACTACTGAAAGTACAAGTATACTTATTTTGGGATTACTCAAAGCTCTGGATTATATTACTTCTGCTCTTCAGTGTTTTGTTCAAATGGGAATTATTAAAGATGCCAGGAGATTTATTTTTTCCTTTGATTTTGGGTGTATGCCAAAAAAATTAGGATAATATTGTACCTAATAATGACATTTATTGTACAGTCCTAAAGTGGATTTAGGGAAGGGTATGCAATAAATCTGCTAGATTTCTAATATGCTTGGAGAGACAATAAGTGATACACCCAATTCAAACTTATTCACATAAAATGTCTCCCGTGTAAAGCTGAAAATCAAGATTTGTTCTGTCATCAGTTCTCCTTTTCTAAAAGAGTGAGAACTGGTAAAGGATGACAATGATATCCCCATCCAGCTTCTCTTATGCTTCATGAAATGTATTCCTTTCATTTCTGCAATAATTATATCAACCTGAACAAAGATCTGTTTAGTTATATAGAGTTGTCTTTTGTCATTACTGAGCTTTGAATCAAATGTTTCTGTGCTAAGCTACTATTAAAAAGCTACCATTTTATCTATGACACTATAGTCATTAAAGTCACTAAAGGTGTTTTATGTTCTAGACAGAAAATAATATAAATTAAATTGAGATGTAATGAATATTAAAATCAGCTGAAGGGAAAAAATACTTATTCCTTCCTATGTGACAAAATTTCACCGACTGAAAAATTATTTCCCTAGGCTTGTTTGTATGCGGTCCAATCATATATGTGATTGCTTGCTTAGAATAGGATCCAAAAGTTTAGCCAGCAAACAAATCAGCTCATGGATCACAGAACTGAATCACTTGATTTCACCGTTTCCTGCCAACAATAGAGTATTTTGTATTAGAAATTGGTGACCAAATCCTGGAAGTATTTCTGTCACAGATACATTGGGCACTGGCTGTGATACTGTCTCATTCAACTTTAGATGACTACTCATTTAAAGTGCAGATCACGTAGATTATTGTTGGATATCTTATTTGGGATGAGATGAATCATTGCCTCAAAATGCCTGTTTCTCCTCATTGACTGTGACGTGAGCCTGAAGTGACCAGCTAAGGTGTAGATAGAGATGTAGATGGAGCTAGGTGACCCTTGATTTATTTCTTTTCAGTGATAGTAGCAGTAAGTGCGTGACAGACATTGACTGTATTGAGTGTTCCAGCAGAGCTGAGTGCTATCCTTAGGGATCATTCTTATATGACTGTTTTCTAGATTGAAAAAAAGAAGTCCAAATGGTGCTTCATTCATGAATCATTCAGGACTTTCTTCTGGTTTGATTACAGAAAACCCATCTTTGGTGTGGGGAAATTTCTAGCCTGATGGGGAAACTTGGATATTAGCTATTGGATATAGCTTGGATATAGTTGTCATATAACCCTGTGAAGGAGAATGTTATCTTTCCAGAGTATAGCTTTATTCACAACTTCATAATTTATTGGAATTCTATTTTCTAGGCTTTGATGCCACAGGAACACTGCTGACATAGCAGGAAATAGATGGATAGAGTGTAACTGGAAAGTTTTATTTTTATGAGCTGCTCAGTTTTTTTTATGAGCAGGACATAATCAATATTTTAGATGTTGGTTTCTGGACATGCAGAAGGCAAAAGAAGTTTTTTTCACCTTCTCCAGACCATGCATTTCTTTATCAATGGAATTCCAGTGTCAAATTTCTAAAATCTACAGGTCAACGAGACATAGACATTTAAAAACTTAAGTCCCTATAGAAAATGAGAGCTGTACTGTGAGAGTCAGGTAATTTAGTTGTTATTTAAAGCCTTAATCAAAATAAGTTCTCACTAATTGGTCTATGAAAGAGATAGAAATTAATTTAGATCTTAGATCCTGGCTCCAGGACTTCAATGACAAAACAATGTTCCTGGCTGATGGGCAAATGTGTATTCTTAAACTGTTTTAAAACACTTTGCATGTTTTCTCTCTTGGATTTGTCATTTCATTTCATCATCCTTTTCTTGCCAAGTCCATTGTCTGGCTGGGAAAAAAGTGTTTATTTGAAGCTTATATTTTGCTGCTACAAAAGAGTGATTTGATCTAAAAATTCCATTCATGTCCAGTCTTTTCCCCTAACTCTATAGAATCCAGAAATCTTCACTCACTTAGACTTTGAGCTTGTAAATCATATAGCTCTAATTAAAGTAAATAGACTTTAATCTGACTGCTACAATGTAATAATTTCTTTCAATAAAATGACAAGGGTTGCAACTAAATACATTGTCAAAACATTTTGCAGTGATGTTTTTAATCATATGTTCATTCTGCTTTTAATTTATCTAATTACAGAGGTATTTATCTATCCCTCTTCTTATTTTTCCCTTGACAAACTTTCTTTTTTTTTTTTCCTTTTGTCTTATATTTCTTTTAGTAGATTTTGGTAGAAATCATACTTGAAAAGAATATAGAGCACGCACGGCAGAGATTGAAACTCTGTTAAGGTGGAGCATAAATGTACCCAGAGTAACTGCAGCACTTGGAGAGATTTCAAGTATAACTTCTAAATCACACTCTGATTCCATTTATATTCATATGTGATTCCTGGAATATCTTTTGCTTGTCGTGATCCAACATGGCTGGCAAACAATATCTTCGGTACTCTTTAATCTCAGGAGAGGAATATATACAGGGTGATTAGGTGCTCAAGGAATAATTTGTGGTGTTTTGTTTTGTTTGTTTGTTTGTTTGTTTTAAAGTAGGGACAGGCTAAATGATTGACACAGGCTTAAAATAATTACATCTGAGGTTAACTGTTCAAGTAGTTTCGGTCCAAGCTGACACTGAGAAGTGATCTGTAGTGATCTGTCCCCAGTAAGGACACCTGGTCACAAGGACTGGCTACAACAACCTGGGATGACTGGAGTGTACATTACACTGAGTGCAAACTTTTTTCCCCCAATTCAGCATTTGCTATGTAACATTTGTGTGAAGTCTTCAATAACTTTTGTACCATCTGTGAAAACCCATTCTGTAAGCCATGATTATCTTCCTATGCCAGCTACAATATCATCAGGAGGTTTTTGTTTGTTTTATACACCATTCATTTCTGTATCTTTCTAGAGAAGCCTTGACCAAATGCTGAACAGCAAAATTGGCAGTCAGTGATGTGTAATGTTGAATAGACATGTTGCTCCTTATGTTCACTTACTTTCCTGATTTAACACAGTATTTGACAGTATTACAAGGGATTTACACAGATGTCACTTCAGATTCTCCTTATTGAAGAGGAAAATGAAGGATTTGCCTAACTTTCCTGTATTTATAGTAAAATAAAAAATAAAGGGCTTTCTAAAAATGAAATTTTCAAGTCTGATAATATCTCTGGTTATTCCACTCTTTCTGATGCATTGCTTTATAGGCCAGAAGCATAAAGCTATTAATTTTTTAAGTCAGTTGCCATATTATAATTTTTAGTAGAGTAATGACATGAAAGCCTTTAACATGAAAGCCAGAAATTTTTTCTCTGCTGGCATACTAATTCTGCAGTCAAAGAATTTGCAAGAAAAGCAAATTTATAAAGTTAATACAAACCTTAAACAAAATGCACTAGGCTGATCTGTGCTATTTGATCACTTTTTTGAAGGTACAGTTTTAACTGTGATGAAATTAATATTAAGATATGCAACTTCTCACCACCACCTAAAATAATTGAATATTTTTAGTGGAGAATTTATTGACATTTTTATATAAAATAAAAATCAAAAAATAAAGTGACATTCTTAATATTTCAAACTTTTTTTTTAGTAGTATCCCAAACTGTGTCTTTAAAGTAATACAGGAGATTAAATTATGTATTTTTAAAATTTACATCTAGTAATACAGACTAACAGAGTTATCTACAATTATGACATTCTTGAGATAACAATAATCCATCACTAAAAATCTGATAAATAATGTAGCATGTAAATATTCACTACAATTTTGTGTTTATTATAAAGTTAAACTAAGGATATTCTAATAAATACTAATGAATATTTCAAGTTTATTTTCTTTTTTTTAAAAAATTCTGGATACCTGAGTACTTTTCTTATGTGTCTCTTAACATGTTGCATTTACGAGTTGCATTTATTTAATTTACTTTTTAATATCTACACTGAAGACATTTACAATGAGATTAGTAACTGCAATTATTAATTATTATTTATTAAGTCTCAGTGACTCATTCAATGGACAGAAATGGGCCCTTTGAGGGGAAAATTTGTGTAACTTACATTACATATTTATTCTTCACTGAAATGATTTAGGCCCTTAAAGGATCTATTTCTCTCTGTTGACTGTAAAATCTGCACAACAAACTTACACATGCATGGCTACATGGTACAAATCTATTCTAGTCAATGGAATGTTGTCTGATTTTCCATGAATGACATTTTGTAGGTAATGACCTTTCTTTTTTTTAATAAGTCAATAATATTAGGCTTGGTTTTAAAACTTTTCCTTTTTTTGGTACTTTCTTGTTATTAAATAAGTAAATAAAAGCTAGTTCTAATAAGGAAAAAACTTTTCTGCCACCATTTTTCCTTGTCCCCAAAACTTTCTAAAAAACAGTCCTCAAGGATAAACAGAAATATTACTTCTTTAATGTTTATTCTGCAAGTATTAGTGTGGGGTTTTTTTACAAGAACTATTTTTCTATCTCTATATGTTGGCTGACATCTATTTGACATTACCATTGCAAAGATGTTTGAAATTCTACAGTCTAGGAAGTAATGATAGTAAACAAATTGGGAAGGTTAATAATAATAATATTTTAATTTTTTTGAAGCATCTACCTGATAAACCTGAAATTTTTATTATTCAAGCCACACAAAAATAAATTCAGGGATGAATTAAGCTGCACATGGCCATGCTGTGTTATAGTGTACTGCATACTGGATTAAAGATCTTTTGATGAGATATATTGATAGTTTCTAAAACAGAATACTTATGAAACTTCCAGAGAAACAGATCATTATATAAACAATTGAAAAATGAATGGCACTTGCAATGCACATATACAATTTCATTTAAAAAGCCGTTTGAAATCTCTGAAACACTAATTCAGGTATTTGCTCTGCATTGAAAAACTTACAAGCCCCAGGAGTTCTTATCCCTCTTCACTCTTAAGGCTACTGTATTTCATCTAGCCTCATTATTTTCAATTACATGGCATAAAAGGGATTTCCAGCATGACACATGAGGAGAAATGGACACAGCTCCTATAACTTGTGAGTGTATAAAGGGCATATAAGTGCTATTTGTCTGGATGTTACACTACAAAGACTGATGTTGGTGGGATCTCTTGCATCTGAATGGTTGGTAAGCTTCAGAATTATCTTCCATTTCCCATCTGTTTCTATTTAAATTTGCAGATGTATTAGCACAATTCCAAAGTGTGTCTTGTTATTTTGACCCATTGCACTGTAATTTACATGAATATGGAACAGAAAGAAGCTTCAATCAATAACTGGAATCAAAACAGCCATGAAAATCTGGATCCAGATGGTCTACACTCTATTGATATAAAAGAAACTCTTCCACGTACAATTAGTTTCCAGTTTTAAATCTTTATCTCTTTAGATCCATCTTTTACTATCCTTCAGATAAGCCAACCTGTAAAACATCAGGATTTACTCTGAAAATCCACATATACAGAAGGTCTTCACAAAGCTTGTATATGACTCCTTTAATGACTTTTGTGGTAGATTGGACGCAACTTTCTACAGTTATGAGTTTGTAGTAAAAATAAGTTAAGCTTGTTAATAATTCACACCATGTGGTCTGAGAGAAAGTTTCTTAAAAAAATAGAGTACTCTTGTGTTGGTTTCACAGGGATATAAGCAGTAGCAAAATAAGCAAATATGTTTCTAATTGTGACCTTTAGAATAAGTAAAAAGCAGATGAGGTAAACCACTAATGAAACCAGTATATTTTGGAACAATGAGTAGCTTTTATATTAGTTTTCCGTATGTGTTGATTCAATTAGGACTTCATCAAGGTTTTCTTCTGAATTGTCATTTGGGTTTTTTTATGGTCAAGTAATCTCAGGTTGTTTTAGATTTTCATCAATATCACAGATAAAACTGATTAATTCTTAGGTTTAGAATTAAATCACCCTGTCTGTCTGTCTCTCCATCTTTTTCTATTTTATTTCCTCAAAGTGTTCCAAAATATCTTCTTAGGAAATTTGTAAATATTTGGATTTTATTTAAAAAAAAAAAAATAATGCATCAGGCAATTGTCTTCAACTTACTGAGGCAGGAGCATTGTGTTTAGGCATGATTGTGAGGGTTTCCAGATCCTGGCTACTGAGTCAGGATCCTAGACTCAATATTTCTGGAAAAGCCAAGACTTATAGACTCCATAACATTTAATCTACTGAGTATTTTACTACAGTAATACTTGCAAAAAACCAAACAAAACCCCCCAAACCAACCCAAAACCAAACAAAAACCAAATCGAAACCATTCCCTTATGCTAAATGTATATATATGTGTATGTAAATATATATACATTTTACAGATATATGCACACATATGTACACATATAGATGTGTATACATAAATCCTGACACTCTCCAAACAGGAAAATGAAACATATTGGACTTTCTAAACCTGTAGTTTACTTCTACATGTTAAGGACACTCAAGAGTCCTGAAGTCTGGCCTTCTTCAGTACCTTTTTTTTGATTGCTGTCAAGCAGAAAGGCTTCCTGACCTTGGAGAAAGAGGATTTGACATTGACTCATTCCTGCCAAACTTGTTTGTGCTAAGTAGTTGGCATTTTTTTAAAAAAGCATTTTCAGAAGGTTTCTAGCAAGAAGGCCAAATTATACTACAGGTTATAGGCACAACTCCTACCAACTTCAGCAGGAGTCTGAAGTGTCCATCTATATGCTTAAGGAGAATGAAGAAATAAAAGTGCTGGAATTTTGTAATTTACTTTTGTTGCACATGTAGCCCTCCTGCCAGGTGTCAGTGGTAGTAACCAGGACTGGGTTCAATAACATGTCTAGGGGACTCCTTCTAAAATAAATATGAATGGTGGCTTGATCCCCCACCTAAAACACCAACATTTAGGAATTTAATAATCCAACCTTTTACAGGTGCTCCTTCTCCCCTTGCAAGTGTGCAGGAGTTCTGAGAATATCAAACCACAGATATGTTTTATTTGGGAAAGTACAATGAGTATATCATTTCAAAAAGTAAGGAAAAGCCACACAATGTGCTGGGGATATGACCAGCTTCACAGTTCCAGTTATTAGTCACACAGCTCTTTATGGTGTGACACTCTTTCTACAGGCAAAATATCCTAACATCAGCTGGGGCCTTGGGATGTGTTTACAATTTTTTTTCTTCTGTAAGGTCTGCACTACTCTTGTCATACTACTACTTGTTTGTTGGGTTTTTTTTCCCCCATCCTGAGATGTCAGATACAACATTTGGACTACTGCTTTTTGGTCTCCGATTCTGCTGCTAGTCTGCTCCTATAACTTCAGCTTCTATAATATTTGTCATTGAAGAACCTATACACCACTGCCTGAATTTCCTGCTAAAAAAATTTTTATATATAGATAATTACAAACAGCTAAAGCAGGAGAAAACAAAATAATTCATGATGTAACAATCAGTTAGAAGTACTTGTTACTGTGTAAGAATGGTAAACCTGTTAAGCTATAAAATAGTGTCCTATTTTATGAGTACAGATCAGTGGAATTGTCTTGCATGTTCTGCTGAGCTTTTTGATAATTTCTGTTGTTTTTTTCAAAATCTTCATTAATTTTCTGAAAAATGGGCAATCATAAACCGATTAGAGTGGAAAATTTAGAAGAAAACAACAGTGAAAAAAGGAAAAACAGAAATAAGATATTTTGAGAATCTAGAAATATCAGTCAAATAATAATGTTTCAGTTAGACATGAATTCTGATGCACAAAGTGAAAATTAATCAGAAATAGGCCCAAGAAACAAAATAGAATATGCCCTAAACACTTAAAAAGAAAGAATAAAGAAATAGCATATCCCAAGACGTTTAAATCAGGTAGGAATTCATAGCATAGCATGATGGCTTAGGCAAATGTGATACTGGTCTGCCTGCATAGGAACATCTCACCATGTCACAGGGAGATGATAGTCCTTGAATATAAGTTATTATGCTATAGCACAGGGACTATTCAAAAGGATGTAGACAAATTGGAAAGGACTTCACAGATGTGGAAGAAAATATATGGGACCAGATGTTGATTAATGAGGGTTGTGCTTATGTTAGCTCACTTTAAAAATTAAATCCATACACATACATCATAAATGTATAAATACAAGGGGCAAAGAATTATTGTTTGCTGAAATACAGGAAAGTACATTTAAAGTGCATTAGAAGGGAATTAAAGATAAGACAAACAGCAGGGAATACCTCTCACAGTAAAACAGTTTCCTGTGTGAGATGAAAGGAGCTTTTTCACCTGGGGTACTGAGAACATGGTTGCATGGAGGGAAGGCATCTCACACCCTTGTGGTTTCCTGGAGGTGAGGGTTTTGGAATTTTGGACCAAAATTCTACTCAGTGTAAGAATGGCACTATTGATCATAGGCATTGTTTAGGGAACCTGGTATTGTTCTGAAGCAGACTTAAAATTACTTTTCTATGAGCTGAAATTCTCCCACCCTTGTTTATATCTCCTTGTGTGACATTGAATTAACTGTTAGTGTGAAAACAGCAGATCCATTAATTATTATGGATTTTTTATTTATGCTCATGTTATCAACTAATGTGAATTACTGGGCTGTCATGTGAACTCTGATGAACCTGGTACAGAAGTCCACACTGCTGCCTGTTATCAGTGGTTATTTTTAGACCTGCAGGCAAATGGCTGTGCTGTGGGGCTGGCCCTGGCCTGCGGTGATACTGACTGAACAAAGCACAGAAAACTGATAGATATGACATGAGAAACTGCTGGACATAACAGATAACAATGTAAGAAATTCACAAAAGTAACAGACAGTGCTGTGAGAAATGGCTGGATTTCACAGGTGAGTAAAGGGGCATTATGTGAGGAACAATCAAACTTCGGAGATAATTGAATTATATTTGGATTAGGTATTTTTTGGGGAGTTATCCTCCATGTGATTGTTCCAACCTAATCAGTAAAATAAACCAAATCTGTTCTTATGACCATACTATGTTGAGTTGAATGCTTCCATGGTCAGGTAGCCGGGGATAGTAGGGGGGACTTTCCCAAAGTATTGTCACCAGGATGGTGTCCACTCCCGTCCCAGCAGCACTGACACTTACTCACAGCTTTCCAGCACCTATCAGTATAGGAGACAACCAAATTAAAGATATGTCTTTTCTGTTTGCAAGGTAAATATGCCCTAGATATGAGTTGGACACCACAATTTGGTAGACTGAATCCATCCTCAATTTCAAAACATCTTTAAGGATTTAGAACCTGGTCTGATTTGCATAGAAACATTTCTAAGGGTATTGCATAGAAACATTTCTAAGTACATATTATCTACGAAAAGGTTCCATCAAGTGCAATGACAGTAATAAGAGCAATAGCTACTGCAATAACAATGACAATAGGAATAGCAATAGCAATACTAATAAATTGAGGCATTAACCACCAGCAGCCACATAAATATAGAGAAGAACATGCAAGATCACAGTAGCTCAGAGGCAAGAATTAAAAGGGTTAAATCACTGGGACAGCAGACAGGATTTGATCATGCTTGTCTTTCATCAATGTCCATCAACAATTTAATCTGTAAGGTTAAGCTCCATACACACATTTGCACCTCACTTAGCTATTCTGCTACTCTGGGAAGTCTGGTTAAGCAGAGTAAGGCTGTCAAAGTTTTTATATGACTGACTGACATTTCTACCTAGCATATCCCATGGGCTTTATAAAGATCATTGTTTAGTGCCAGTAACATTACATCTTGGTGGGTGAACATAATACAGCCACAGTGAAAAAGAGAAATAGATTAAACCACAACTTTGGAAACTAAATCCCATTTTTCTGGAAAGAATAATTTTGTCCTGGATTATCCTGGGAAGGATCAGTTGTCCTGGTTTCTATTTCTTTCTTTTTTCCCTTCAAAAAATAAAAATGTGCTGAGTTCTTTAACTTCCATCTGAAACCACATCAGAGCTGAGCAGAAGCAACCTTGTTTTTATCAAGATTTGATCTTAAGCAATCAGGGGAGATATCTGGATTACTGATCAGAGCTACTTCATTGCTCAGCATAACACATTTCTCTGTCTTCCATTTTGTAGCTCTTGGCCCTTATCCAGTTTCAGAGTAAACCATCATGAAGTGATTCCTTTTCTTTTTTCTTTCCTTCTTTTTTCTTTTTTTTTTTTTTTTTTTTTTAAGAAAATACAAACTGTACTAATTTACAGTAAGAATCATGGCATTATTTTAGAATTACCTCCACATTCCTGTATCTGCATTCTGAAAGGGATGCCAATAATAGGTCTAATGCAAAGCCACTGATATCTGTGAGGATCTTTCCAGTGAATACATTAAGCCTTAAATCAATCCCATTGGAGAAAGGTGTACACCTTTGCTTCACATATTTATGCCTAGTCATAGTCTCCTAAATGTTGCCTTTGATTTTGAAAATATGTCAGAGGCCTGGCTTGGAAAGTGGAGGTTTATCTGGATGCCGTTCTGTTACAGACAAAGCCAGGAAAATCCTGAATGAGCTCCAGGAAGAGAGAAATTTGCCAAGACACTAGCTGAAGCAGGAGGTTCCAATTTGTTTGGACACTATGTAGTATGTGCATGAGAGCTTCTGAGGGAGCAGGGAAAAGGGAAAAAAGCACAAGATAGTCTAGGATGAGTGAAAGCAATGTTTAGTCATCTATTTGAACATTTTGGCTCCATTAAACTATGAGACAGATCCTTTCAAACAGAAAACTGCCTGTGTTTGTGGTGATGCACAACCATTGGGGTGGTGTCAAATTTTGGGTATGTCACAACCTGCTTGCAAGATGAGAAGGCACATGCATTTATACTTCAAAACAGGAAATCAACCAACCTGGAGCTGTTTGAGCTATGTAGCTATGTCTGGATAGTTCAGAGATGGGCAATTACAGCTTAATTTTCAGGGCAAATTTTGCCTAAAGTAGGCTTAGAGACCATGGAAGTAACATGGATAGAGTGCTCTGGGCAGGTAGGGGAGGAACAGTGAAGGAGGGACAGGAATATGTTGACTTCTGAAGCTGGCCCATCTAAAAAGACTTTTCTTCTGGGCACTTCTATAGTCAAAAGAAAGCACTAAGCACCTCATGAGATTATTATTACCCTCTTAAAATAGCTGTCTGGATGCATGAGGAGCATCACTTTATAGCCCATCACTGTTCTTCTCTCTGTAGAGGAAATTTTAACAACTTTCTTAGATTTGGCAGAGAAGTTTAAAGCAGCCAAATTTAGTCTTCGAGACAGCCTCTATTTGAATGTAACAAGGTATAATTATCTCACTGTTTTCTCCCTGTTATTTTCATTTTTCCCTGGAATCATCTTCTGCAATCTATTACATGTAAGTATTAGAAGCATTTCTATGAAAGATAAGTATAATACAGCCGCCAGAAAACTTCCTTTGATTTGTTCTCGGACCCTGTGAAAACTAAGCTCCTGCTGTGAAGAGCTTTCAAAGAAAGAAGTATGGTTAAACGTGTCTGGTGAGTCCTGTTTGTTATGGATGCACTGCTTTGGTGGAGTAGTAGGAGAGGAAGGGATGAGGACCGTGGATGGACCACATACGTAGAAAATTAACTCTATCCCAGCCAAAACCAACACAAGGCTGTATGAAAAGCTGTAACTAACTGTATGGCTGGACATATGATTTAAATGCTATATGATCAGAGTCAGTTTAGAAATGTGAAGTAATGAAAATGTGGATATAGCCCCCTCAGCTCTACATTTATTGCCACAACGGGATCTCGCTTAGCTGTTATGTCACTCAGAGGAAAAAAAAAAGTGAAGATATTTGAATTTTGGTTAGATGCATTTGAGAAAGCAGATAGAATAAAACAAACTTTCAGGAAAGAATAGAGAGGAGCCTGGAGGTGGTTAAGTCTCTGATGTTCTTGAGATTGGAATATCACATGCTCCACTACAAAGAAGGTGTTGACTAAATTAAGAAAAGTACAGGAAAAAACATCAAGGATGAGCAAAATAGTAAAAGTCAAACGTAAGTAAGTCAAGATGACATCTCTATTTGTGTGAAAAAGACACATGCTATTCTGAAATGTTAAACTTGAATTTAGCCAGATAAATACTGGAATGGAGTACCATTCATTATAATTGCTTAAGGTAGAACCCATGTGAAAAAGCTGTAGAGAGGAAAATAAAAATCTACAGAAAGATACAATGATTTTAATTTTGTGTGAACTAGCCTTATTTCCCTCATAAGTGTTCTGAATTTTGGTAACTGATTTTTTATCAAGTTTAGATTAAGCTTTAATTTTTCATCAAAAAAATAAAAAAAAAGGAAAAAAGAAAAAACATAAAAATAGAAAAAGATAAAAAAAAAAAGAGGAAAGAAGAAGAAATTAAAAAGAAAATAAGAGAAAGAAAAAGGAAAAAGAGAAGGGTAAAAAAAGTAAGAAAAAGTTGCTTTTTTTTGAAAAAAAAAAAGTTTTTTGAAAAAAACCCCTCTCCTCAAATTTCTCACAAAAAAATAATTGAACTACATTAAGTGTACCAAGTCTTTAGCCTAAGAAAAATAAATAAAAATAGTAAAAGTTTTGAGTGCACCAAAAAAAAGAGATGCTTTTCTACAATCACTTCCCTCATTCAGTCAAGGTAGTGGCCTGAGAAAAATTTGACACCTACCCCTTTGATTGAATTTATAATCCTCAAAACCTGAATCAAAAATAAGTTGTGTAACATCTATGTAACAGTACAGTAGCTGTGCTGAGCACCAGAAAATTTGTCACTCCTGATGCAGGCTGTACTGTGGAGCAGACCAGCTACGAGGAACAGTTTTTGTTTTGTTTATTGGGGGAAAAAAGGGTGGACAGAGAAAGCTGTAAAAGAAATGAAACAAAAAATACATACATTGTTAAAAAAAAATATCATCCTAGCACAGATTTTCAAACCTAGTCTCATTATTTTAATTCTTCCACATGCCATGTTGAAAGCTTCAACATCACAAATATCAATAATTATATGTTAGATACCAAAAATTCATTTTCTATTTTCCTTCTTGTTTCAGGTAAATTGTGTCTGACTCCTTATGTGTTTATTGAAAGTAATTAATATTAGGCTTTTCATCTTTTGCCCTGTCTCTGTATATGTTTTTCTTCAAATGGCCACTTAACTTGAGTTTAGCTCTGACCTCTTTATGTGGTTTTAGTATTTCATTTATCTAGATGCAATGAATCTTGCACTAAAATGGACAAGGCCTGCAGAAATATAATATTTTATGAACTCCAGATAGAATATACATACTCTAGCTTGCAACAAATCGTCATTTTCACAAGGGTTAGGAACAGAGCTTGAAGTTAAGAATTTCATGACCTTTGGCAATATTCTTCAGTGATTTTTCTCAATGGAAGTGATATATTGGAGATATTTTGTGTAGAGTGTGTTCATTTTTGAAGACTTTGAGACAGGTTGTATGAATCTACATATGGAAAGCTATAGCTCCAGAGCAGTAAAATGTTTTGACTTATCATTTGAGGTTTCATAACATTAGGTAATCTTCTGGAAATATTATTTTTGCATAACTGTTACTGAATCTTCAAAACATTCTGTCAACAGTCTTGACAGCTATTGATAATGAAGTCTTCAGGAAAGGACTATTTCCAGTGTCCGGTACAATGAAGTCCTGATTCTGTCCAGTGTGTCTCTATGTTACTGCAAAAATGTGTTTAAAAAAAAACCCTGTCTCTGTAAATGTTGTGTATCTAGAAGTATATCTAACAATAGATTAAAAGTGCCATTCAGGATGCTCATCCTTTATTTTAGCAGAAAAAGTGTCATCCATTTCAAGTCACACAACACTTTGTGTCATAATTGAGATATTCCGAAAGATGTAGATTTAAATAAGAAGTTATGTGAATGTCATTATATCCAGAGCCAAGCACAAAGCAGAAGGGCTGACAAATGCCATGTCTGTACCATGTTGCTTGGTTCAGAAGAATCTTGTTCTTGCTCCCCCTGGCCCACCCATCCAACTGTGTTGCTTCTCACACAGTATATTCTGTCTGTGTGAGAGGATGTCATGGTCTGTCCACTCAATTTGAGCCAGCTAATTGCTTATAATCAAAAGGAGTTCTTTTAGCTCCAAAGATAGAGGTTTGGGCTTTAGGTCTTTGTAGATTCAAGCGAAAATGTGTGTGAAAATAATTTAGAAGCCAGAGGAAGAGAGAGCAAGATGTCAGTGAGTAAGAAGTTTAAGTTTTAAGTTTAAGACTTAAAAATTGAGTAAGAACAAGGAAAAATGGAAGCATAAAATAGAAACAAATACATGCCTAGAAAATAAAGAAGGGGAGAAGGGGTAAGCGAATAAATGAGTAGGAAATGGAACTTGTATAAAAAGCTTGAATGATGTCATATAGTGGTAACAACGTAAAATGCCTTAAAAATGAACATAACCCAGAGTTTACTTAGTTAGACAAGTAAGCAAAAGGCTGATACAGGGATCGAGGTCAGGAAGCTGTGATAGGATTTCGGCAGAGATGAGATTAATCTGAACCTATTCAGTCGAACCACCAGTATCTCCTGGAGACTGAGTTGAATTTGG
Source organism: Strix aluco (assembly GCF_031877795.1). Taxonomy (NCBI): domain Eukaryota; kingdom Metazoa; phylum Chordata; class Aves; order Strigiformes; family Strigidae; genus Strix; species Strix aluco. Next base: position 79,607,373 of record NC_133935.1, on the reverse strand, counting down.
AATAAGTTCCAAACCTCAAGTTTTTCATTTTGGTTCCAAAATAAGATTTGACAGCTCTAAACAGGAAAGGATTTATTTTCTTCACTACCCCAACCAGGGAAAAGTCAAAATGGGGAGGCCAGAGTGGGGGGATGTTGAAGGAGAGTTGGTCAATAGTAAAACAGAGAATAATTTGGTAGAGACTGCAAGTAGAAAGGGTCAAAATGAGAAACCTCTATGGGAACTCAGGCAGTAACAGGCCACTAAATTATGAATGGAGAGAGAGGCAAATGTTATGTTAAAGAAACTGAACTTCCTGTGCTTTTAAGTTGTGGTCATAGCAAAATCTGGACTTACTAAATAGGTTGCATTTGCCCTGTAGGGTTCCATGACATAAATAAAATGACACATGTAACATGCCACTCTGAAATGTGAAATTATTGTAGAATGAGAATTTGAACAATGAGAAACAGCTTCCACTTCCACTTGAAATTTCCTGTGCAAAAAGGCCTGAAGATTTGCTTTAGTTTTGTCTTCTTTAACAGTTACATGTAAATAAGCCAAACAGTCATAATTAAATTTTCTTGTTTTGTAAATTTCAGCAGCTTCACATATGCAAAATTCGCAAAGTAAGGTGAAGGAGGAATTATACATTAAGATTTATATTTACAGAAATACCAATATCATCACTTAAAGGACCAAAAGAATTTTCCCCTGATGACATCAAAGAAGCAGGTCTTCAAAGAGTAAAAGTGTTCCAATATGTAATAAAACTGAGGAAATTCTTAGCTCTCAGAGCCTGGTACAGTTCAGCAGAGTTATGCTAATTTAAAATAGTGACAAACTGGCCATTAATTTCTCTCTTCATGTACAGCTTTCTGTCCTGTAAGAATTACAGAAAAGTACATTAGTGTTGAAAAATACACAAACCCCTAGTGAAGTATGCATTTTATGACATTTAACTAAGCCTGTGGAAGTCCCACCTTGTAATATAATAAAAACTACTACTTGTTCTGCATTTGCCATTCATAAATCTCAAACCACCTTTCTGGAAGGCAGTATCATTGTCTTTTGACAGATGGTGAGAATAAGGAACAAGAAAGCAAAGCAATATACCCAAGATCACCCACAAACCCACCAGCTTCCACTGCTTTTCCAGTTCAGAAATTGTATCAGGAAAAATATAAGGGCAAGGCTGCAGGGGTACTCTGAAGACTTTTCTGTCTGCAGAATTATTTAGAGGCTTTCAGCAACTTTGTGGTGAAGGTAGAGGGTGATATGTGCAAGTCTGGACTGAGAGAAAAAGTTCTGCTGCTCTATACAGACTAGACCCATCCTGTTAGTCTGGATTTCAGCCACTTTCACAGAAGAGAAATATGTTTAACAGGGGCTACTGAAGAAGGAGGAGGGAGAGCCTTAGATACATGAATCCTAAAACATACTAACCTGCTTTGTAAACTTTTTGACTCTTAAATCTGAGCTTTGGGTTTCTTGATGCAACTGATTTGTCACAAGAGCACAGCAACCCAAGTTTATCAGCACTGCTAAGAAGCACAGTTATAAGTCACTACAGAAATATTTATTACCTACCGGTAACGGCGGGTAATTGCTGAAAAAATAACCAGAAAGACATGTCTATGCTCTTGTTGGAACGACTCACCATGATGTAATTCCCTAAACACCTCCACTAGGAGACAGTAGTAAAAATGTATGAACATGTTCTCCCTGTTAACATTCTTTCCTTCTCTCTCTAGTATAGCTGAAAAAACCAGCAATGTGCACCCATAAATTCTCTACAAAACAAAATCAGTTGTTTCAAGTGGACACAGCAATGCAGAAGGACATTTTAGAAAGTCCTGTAATCTGTAAGCATACTGAATTTTTTTCATATTCTGTTGTCAAGGAATTTAATTCACAAACACTTCATTTGTATTTAAATGTGTTAATACAGAAATGGAGCAAATTCTGCAACCACTGTGGTTGTCAAACCGATAGAAAAGCTTCTGATGGAATAATGCTAAGCCCCTGTTTTGGGTAATATTCATCCAATATTTGGGACAGCTCTGAAGAATTTAATACATCTGTTGCAGCAGTAAGAACTGACTAAAACTTAGGCTGAGGTTTTGTGAGATGCTGTGAGCCAACATCACAGTTCACTACTGCCAAAAGGGAAGCCCCCGGTCTCCAGCTCACAGGTCCTTCTTTCCTCCCTGTTCAGGAGAGGGGGAGCAATGGCATCTCCCGGTTTCAGCATTGCCAAACCATCAGATTGGCCGAGATTTGGGCAAAAGCACAGCTGCAGAATCAGGTCTGTTACCTCTCATAAGCAAACTGTTGTCCTAACAGGGCAAGAAGGCTTTAATTACCAAACCTTCTCCCTCCTCCACTCCCCCCACAGCACACTTAGAAATTCCCAACTCATCTGGTTAGTTTCAAACCCATATTTACACCAACTGGTTAGTTTTGTTCTATTAATGTGCAGACCATTTAAACCATCTGGTTTTCCTCTAGCATGTCCTAGCCCCCTGACCCCAGTGATCTCTACATTTGAAGTTCATCCATGTCTGAAGTAACTGTTTTTAGAGGTGACAATCCCAATTATCACTTGCTGGTGTGGGCACGGTCCCAAATCATGCAATGTGGTTACATGATGCCTGTGCATCTTCTCCCCTCCACCACCTTCTGCCACATTTGAGTCAGGGCTATACAATTCCTGCTATAGATGATGCAGTGTTAGTGAAATTCACATTTTGTAACCAGAAAAAGAATCTTAAGTTATAGTGCAATTTATTTCTCCTACACTATTCATCTAACTACAAAACTAATCTTTTTTTCCAGGAATTTCCAGTCTCACAATAGAGAGTGCCTGGGTTTGGTTTCTAGGGATTCTTATGACACCATCTCAGGCCCTTACCCAGAAACCTGGGAAAATAAATTGCCCTGTCTGGGTGTTCAGAATAAGAAGTACTTCCTCATTTAAAAAACATAATTTTGCGTAAAGTGAGTTAAATGAACAGAGTTTTATCTGGGGGGAGACCCTCTAAAACATTATCTTGGGAAACGTAAGTAATTAACAGAAAGTGAGACTGCTGTCCCCAAGGCCCAGGCCTGGCCCTGAACTTTTCCTACAGCAGCAAGGGGCAGTCAAGGTTATGGGTACTGTCCTACCCCCGTCAGTTACATCCAATTCACACAACTCATTATCTAGCCTCAAAAACCAATTTGAGGGCAGTTTAAATCTCCTGGCCCAAGTCAGAGGCACTCAGTTTGTAGTAGTGTGTGGGCTGTATGGGATCCTCAAAGACAGGTTATTCTGTCATAGGCAGCTTGGGAGCAGACAGGGGGTGGGATGAATTGTTCTGGCAGTGTAGCAGTCTGCTCCCCAACATTACATTTACCCTTCCTTAAAACTATCTGCATCCTTTTCCCCATGAATTCATAGCTTCTGAAAAAACTCACAAATTTGTTGGACATAAAGGCACTCATTCAGTGTGTAACCTGAAATTATGGTATTGCTAGGCAGAGCTTGATCTAATGTGCACACGGAGTAACTTGCACAGAGGTAGCAGAGAGACGTGTCATGTAGGCATCTCCACCACTGGTGTCAGGGAATGACCACCAAGCCTAGAAGCTTGGCACCACCCTCTTAGGGGTTGTGTTGCTTCTGTGATCTTTTCTACCTATCCCCAATCAAAAGACCAGGCTTTTTTTGCCAGAGAGGAGGTGCCAGTGAAATCCCTATGTTGACAGCTGCTCCAGATGAGGTCCATCATTCTACAGCCAACTCACTGAGCCTCTTCCAGTTACCACCTCATCTTCTTTTGCCTTTCCATTGCAGACATAGTTCTGCTACCAGTCTGCTGCCAGTCCCGTCCCCCCCGTCCCCCCCCCCCGCAATGCCAGTAGTCCAATGGGACAGTTCTTACAATTTCTTGAGAATTTTTTTTTAGAAAGAAATCAGAGACATCCTATGGGAGATATTGACTGAATATTAGGTTTTTTGAACAAGACACTTGAATCATTTAGTTTTCTGAGATGCAGACTGTAACCTGAATCAATTCACTAAAGGGAGAATATAGACTCAGTTTCTAAAAATATTATTTTTTTCTTTTAGTTTCTTTTTTTTTTTTTTTTTCCATTCTGCCTATATTTTCCTGAAGAAGGCATTTTTTACATCCTGGAACTCAGGTAAATCTCAATATAATTATATGTGAAGGAAAAGCCCATTTCTAGCCCAGGAGAAAATAAAAAATGGAAAATCAAAGGGGTTGTTGCCAAAAAGAAAAAAGTGAGAATATTTCCATACAAGGTCACAGTTACCTAAATAAATCACAGCCAGCTTCACGCTCCAGACTCTATTTATATTTTGAGCCAGGGAACATCTGTTTAATAGTGGGTGGTCATGTAACAGTTTCATAGACAGCAGAGCCATCCTAACACTCTTGGAGATGTCAGGAAGAGACTTATCCTGAAGTCACTGAGTTGCAGAGGAGTAAATGGGAGGAAAATCAGCTCCACCATTCTGGAAGTTTCTCTTCTCAGAAACCAAATAAAACTACATGCTAGGAACTACATGAAAAAATATAGATTTCCCAGGAAAATTCTTATTTAAAATATAAAGGACAATCCAGAACCCTATAGTAGTTCCTTAATAATAACTGCAGTAATTTCTGCATAAATAGATGAGAAAGACTCAAGATATGTCAATGACTTCTCAAAGTAGCAGAGTGTCATCTCCCAATGACTCCCAAAGGTTGGATGAGGAGTACAGAGAAGCCACAGACGCTGCTAGTTTTTACTTGTTCTTTACACAGGTCAGTCATCTTGGTAAAGAATTACACAGAAAATGAAAACTGTATAATTTTGGATATGGAGATAATTGAGAGCACAGACATTATTAAACATTATCATTCTCCCCAGTCTGTTGCCCACAGGCTGCTACCACTTGTAGACCCATCTGACTTCACTGACTATTGAGGCACCTTTGGACAACTATAGCTCTCTTTGCTCTTTTGTGCATACACCCTGACCATTTCCACAGCACCCCAGGAACCGAGAACGTAATCCTCAGTACCCAGTGTGCTGAGTGAGATGCCACAGGAAACAGAAGAATATGTCATTGCTGAATGTCTCCTTCTGTGTATTTGATGTGCCTCATTTATATGTCAAATAATGTTTCATTTTCTTTTGTTTAGATTCTTTCCCTGAAAGTATATGTCTACTGATTTCATTTCAGAAGGTCAGAGAAGGCAGGGCGAGGGCAGAAGTGATGCTTGTAACACAGCTGTCTTTCACTCAAAAATATTTCTATTGAAACCCTCTTCTGGAATATAAATATCCTGATCCTTGGTTTGGTCCTTTCTCTTCCTGAAGGGATTAGATCCAGCTCTGCCTCTTATCAAAGACGGTTTGTATATTTTTCATTAAACTGTCTTTGATTAAACAGTCTGTGGTAAATAGGAAAGGAGACATTTTCCAACTCTGTTGCCTCAGCTGAATGTCTCAGCTACCAGGCTGAACAGTATAGCTCTCCTATTCTAAATCTGAGTCAGGGAATCCTTTCCTATCTCATGAAAATTTCAGGCATTGAAAGCATCTAATTCCAGCAAGCCTGTTGTTATTATCTGGACAGTGGGGTTGTGCGTTAGAATCCATTTGGTTGTCTTTGAAAACTGGAAGTCCATTTTGTACAAGGCTACTCCATCAGCAGTCTGACAAAATGCTTCTAGATTGAAGGTGAAACCCTTTAGGCATGAAAATGACAACAAACTGTTCAGTGTTCTGAGGTCTGAGATATTCTGCTACTGCTACACTCAGAATTTAAGACTTCTGTTGAACTTTAAATTTCGATGTCTTCTAACTGTAGGTATAGGCAACTCCTGTAATATGAATTCTAAGGCTCATTAATCCCTACTTCTTGCTTCATTTCTTTTGTGTGGCTAAGAAACTTCATTAGGATGCCCACAATCAAGCTTCTTAAACTATGAAAAATACATTCTTGTGAAAGTCCTGTTGCACAAAACAATTCTAGGACATGGAAAAAAAGGAACTTTGCTATGAAAAGAAAAATATTTGCCCATTTTTTATGTTTCCTTTGCTGTTTCAGTTACCTGGATATGAATGGGCCTTATTGAAAAATTAATAACAAGAGCTTACATGGGAAATATCCATAGGATTTTGTATATAAACCATTCTTGTCTAAAGGGTCTGATAAAACAGCTGGTAGATATTAAGGACCAGCCTTCCTTATACACAATAAATAAGTACTATATTATGCTACAATGGTATCCTAGAATACTGTAGTAGTATTATTTTGGGCTGCATGACCATAATCTCAGTTCTTACAAAAAATCATAACTATACTCATCAATGTTAATTTAAACTGGTTGAGGATCAGACATGCAGAGTGGGGGACTTACCTTAGTTAGCTCAAATCTGAAATGCCATGATAATCAATAGGAACGGGATGTGATGCGCTTGACCTCTTTTAGATACCTACATAGGCTCAGACTAGCTGCCTTCTAGCAGCCCCTGTTTCTCACCATTGACACAAAGGCATCCCAGGGTGACAGGCTCACATGCAGGCATCTGCGCTGTTGTGTCTTTCACTGTTGGTGGAAAAAACTGCAGTAGAGATTCAATGAGGGAATTTTATCAGATTCATCATTTCTGAGTAGAAGTCCAGCAAAAGGTGGGTACACATTATTTAAATTCTACTTAAACCTCAAAGTAGACAGCTGGTGCACTTCAGTACTATACAAGTAGCCCTTCTCTCCTGTCTGTGTAGGAGTTTAACGTGTACCATTACAAACCATTGTTGCGATAACAGGGATTCTCCAACCATCTGCTGTAGCCAAGTTTCAATAACCTGAGAAAGGCAGCATGACAAAATCACCCCTGACATACACTGGTGTGGTTATACCAGGGCTGATTTTGTCCCTATGCATGTCAGACAGAAGTTTATAATAAGGATTCCTTGTTCACTTCTCTGACGATCTGCTTCAACCATTCTCAGAAATAACCGTTAACAGCAGATTCACTCCCACTGCTCAGCTTCTCTTTTTCTTTTAAGCTGAACCAGACCTGACAGACAATGTAAAACCCTCAAAGTAACTCTAATCCATTTCCAAAAGATGCCTCAGACTGTACGGTAGCCCAGGATTCTGTTTTGAATAAACCCATGCTCTTTGCAACTGAGTATTTCTAATGTAAGTGCCTGCAAGGGGGAGGAGGGGAGAGAGGCTCATTAATAATCATGATGGTTTCAGTATTGCATAACTCGGTCAATTTGATCATCCGCTGTGCTTTATCAGGTTTGTTTTATTGCAGTTTGCTTGTGTCTGTACAGTTCCCATTTTGGGGAGCTTTAGTTCCTGGGAGCTTTCATGCTATCCCCACTTCTAGCACTGTAAAACGGCGGCCTGCTGTTTTAATCACGCCTCTCTTTTTCCAGTGTTGTTTGCGCCCTGGTACAACCCATCTGCCTTGAATCTAGTGCTCCACTGGGGCTGCACACATCTGCCAGCCAGACTACCTTCGTACACAATTACTCAATCCACCGTAAGGCTCTTTAATAGGAAACAAGTGTGACAACGGCAAGCCCTTTTTTCTCTCGCTCTCCCTCTCTCTTTCCCTCTCTCCCCCTCTCTCTTTTTATTTTTTTTCTTTAAACCACATAGTCAAACCGCCCTAATAGAGATGAAGCTTGATAGATCCACCCAGGTGTAGGTGAAATGGTAGAGCCTCAAGCGTAATAGATGCTGTGCTCTTGTGCTGAAGTTCAGCACAGTGTCCTGAAGGGTTGTCTAGCAGCAGTGAGATGGGTTGCTCTTTGCACAGTTAAAAAGTCAATGAGCTTCCTCCAGCTTGCATGTATGACTAATTTAGAAAGCAACCTGGATCTAGGTGAGCGCTGCAGAACTGTCTCTTCTCTTCAGTGCACGGACAAAGCACAGCACACAGTAAGTGGAAAATTTGCGTTTACTTATTTTACTTGGGAATTAATTAACTGTGTTTAGTTTTGAGGGAATCCTCTAAAGGCTGGGCAGAAATGAAGCAGAATAATGTTTGCATGCAGATCCCCTGTGCATTTCTTCCTGTTTCATTTTACACGGTGCCCTTGTCCTGCCACTTCAGCCTGATTACTCAGACCATACAGCTGGTCTGAAGCAGCTTTCTTATCTAAAACTGAGCTATATAATGATATCAGTGACACATAGGTCCTTTACTCTATTAAGATATGTGTCTGTACAATATCTGTTTACTGAGCAGAAGTAGGATTTAATAATTTTTATTATAAAAAGCATAAATGAAAATCATTAAATGAAGAAATTATAATACTCTAAACCTCCTCTTTTTTTTTTTTTTTTTTTTTTCCTTTTTTTTGAGAGGGGGGGAAGAGGAGGGAAAGGAGGAAACAAGAATTAGAAATGTTAGACATTGAAAAATAAAAGTAATTTAACCCATAAAAGAAAGCCACATTATTTTGTTTACCAAGCCATTGATTCAAATGTACTGACAATGTTGCCAAATATAAACTAACAAACTGTATCCACTACAGTGATAGGAAAGCTTGAAACAAAAAAAGAAGGTTGCTTGTCTAAAATGCAAGAGGCATATTAGAACCAGATGTATAGTATCTCAACTTTGACTCCTCAGTCTTTCATGCTTGGTTTAAAGCAGCCTTAAAATTACCTTTACTTTGCATTTACAACTTCGGATTTGCTGTTAAACTGCGCTTGAACTTGAAGTCAAGATTTGATCTTAGCACACACATATTCATCAAGCCTCCTACCAGAGTTTTACTTTGCTATTGGGAGTCTGTTTACTACTGTACCGTATATCCTGAAGCACATTAACAAGCTTGCTGTGATGGACTTTCAGGTGGAATGTCAGCCAATGTAAAAGAATGTGTCCGTTGCATATACAAAATGTTCTGTGAGAAATAAACATATGCAGTATAAAAAGGATCTGCCAGCGTCTCAAGTAGATGATGACACAGTGTAAGAATGCATACCAGAAGTATGTCTGAATTTATTTTCTGGAGGATCCAATGAGACGACACTTCTCACTTTAGGCTTAATTTATTCTGAACTATTACCCAGGTTGGTGGCTGTTGTCAACACTGGAAGTGGAACAAATGAGTCTGCATAGTTATGCCTGTAAAATGCATTCAGTAGTCTTCCTTTCTGCAGAAGAGTTATTTTCTTCACTCTTGGACAGACAAGTATATATGGTCCTTTTAATTAGCCATGGCTTTAGGCTGCTACAGTTATCCTTTGTGCATGATAGCCATTAGTCCAATCCTGCTGCTAAAAAACAACATCCAGTCTGATAACAGTAAGCTTCTAAATATGGCAATTTAAAAGGGATGAAGTTGGAAGTTTAGGAAGGTAAAACAACCAACTGGGAAGAAATATTTAGACCTGTAGTTGCTGGCATCAGACAGCGGTCAACGTCTACCCCCTACAGGGAGAGAATCTAATTTCATTGTGCCTCCTCCAGTGCATGAACACTGTAGTAGTTCAGTTCATACACTCGAGTATTGCAGTTATTCTCTGGCTCCAACAACGGCCCCTTAATGACAAGGTCACACTGTGATTAATAGAAAGTCATTTTCAAAGAACTAATAGCATAACTAATAAATAGCAATAGGCATTTTCTCTCTTTTAAATGTAACGTAGTAGAAATTGGTTTTTAGACTTTAAAAGCCATTCTCATCAGTGCTTTTCTTTCACGGTTGCAAAGTGTAAGTGTGAATTCACAAGAAACTCCTGCTTACCTTATGTCAGCTGCATAATATAAGTATCTTGAATACAACTTTGCAACATTCCATACATAATAATACTATGTAAAAGATGGTCTTAGATATTGGTACAGCTACGAGGTTAAGGTACAAGTGAGGTAATAGAGTTACAGGGGCACATTCTCCCTATCGTACTCACATCAAGTACTCTGCCAGTATTTAGATCAAACCAAATTACTGTGCTTTTTCCAGTCAACAAATTTTGAGTGATATTTTAGCCTCTGCTTTCAATGCAACTCATTGTTCTGTAAGGCATTTAGGGATAGGAAAAAAAGATGGAGATGCTACCAACTGGTAAATTTCTATTTGCATAAACACACCTGACAAAATTTATCCCAGGTTGCTTCTCAGTTTAATTCAAGAAAACTAAAAAGCTGTCATGTGTTTTGATCATACATACTGTGTAACTATTGTTTTTTAATGTATTTTTTAGAAGTCAGACATTATGCATTTGCATGTAAGTTACAGTATCATCTACTAATTTGTATTGCATTTTTGCAATAGAACAACCTTTAAATATTTTAGATAAGCATCATGTGATACTTTTTCTATTTGTTTATTATGACTGTGAGTTTTAAGTGTATGCAGTGCAACCACCTAATCTACTTTTCACTCTTTCACCATCTTTCTGATATACACACGCACATATACGCACATATACTCACAAGAAATGTTATGTCCTACGTCTTCTCCCCACTTTGCAATGGATCTTTAGATCCTTCAAGTCCTCTTCGGTGCCTAAATAATTTGAACATAAATAATATGGCATTTCCGTATTATAGAGCCTAATCCTGACCTCAGCTACAACTCATGAGTGTAACGGAGTTCTGGGTTTATGCATAAACTTGATTGCCATTACCCTTACCCAAAAAAGAGCAAGTAAGTAATATGTAAGTAAGCAACAATGTTTATTTCTGATATTAGTTAGTGCTGACAGTGTACTTTACAGCAATATGTCAGTTACTGGAATTATGATGTTGTCCACTTTTACAATTAATTTGGTGTGTGAAAAAAAAATAAAAATAAGGATCTGAAAAAATATCCAGATCTGAAAGCACAAGTTATTCAACTGAATGTTCAGACCTAAGTTTGTCTTCATTAGGCCTTTTGTTTAAATGTATGAATACAACCCTAGGAGACTTGGTTTAGGCGTAGGCATTTGAGATTTTTAGCTGTATGAGCTCCATGTTCAACCAAGAGTCCAACAGCAAATTGACAGTTATACTTTAGATTTATAATGGAAGCATAGTGTCTATCACTTCATTAATCTATAATAATAAAGAATTTGTTAATTAACCATAGTCATTTTGAAAATATTTTTTAATAGACATAATTTGACTGTATTGTTTACTGACAAAACTTCACTGAAGACATTATGAAGCAAGTCTTCTTTCTTTCTATAACTAACATTTCTACAGAAGGCTTTAATTTTACTCCCATTTGCTAGTGTAGTAGAAGCTATAGGTATTGTATGACACAATGAATCCTATATTATCTTCTTTGATACTATTACTCATGGCTGCTAAAGATTTAATGAGACTTAAACTGAAAAAGATGTAGAAAAAATGCTTATAGGCATAAAAATGTGTTACTGATGAGCATCAAAAGATTACCAGGACATTAGCTAGGGTTACAGGAAAACCTCAAATTGTGTATGTTCCACAAATCAAAAATATTTTCCATGAGCAATCATTGAAAAAAGTTTCTCTTCATCTGTCTTATTATTCTTCATAAAAAGCATCAATTGTAAGCTAGTTCAGATCTTCATTCTGCTAAGGCAAACATACTGCAAGTCTAGTTAGCAAGCATTGCCAGTGTTATTTACATTAAAATCACACCAATTATTTACACCAATACACTACAGATTTGCAAATTTTACTTTCCTAAATCTTGGTTACTTCTCTGAGTTTAGGAAGAAGTTAACATAATTTGGTTTTCATTCTTCTTACATTAAGTAAGTATCAATGCTAATTTGATGCATGAGCTGTTACTTAAGAGGGCAGTTTAGGTACTGCCATGGAAACTAAGCCTTTGATCTAGAAAGCTTATGTCCAGTGATAATTAGGTTTTGGTAGTGAATGTCTGACACATACTTTTTAAATAATGTTTAATACCAAGTAGGTCTGATTTAAAGATAAACCAATATTTTAGGAATCTGGATACAATAAAAGTTTTCTTGCTAATGTCTATATTAAAACTAAATCACCTCAAGTAAAAAAAAATGTTTTTCAAAATTTCTGGTGCATTCAGACAATGATACATTTTGTGTCTTTTTGCTCTGTACCAGAATGAAAGTTTTAAAATACTATAAAGCTCTTCTTTTTGCAAATTTAACTCAGTGGTATCACAATAAAGAGGTGTTGATTTGTTGATTGTTGATAATTTTATTCTTAATATATAGACTTGCAGATGCTCACATAAAGTGCTTGTATGAAATAGTGCTGTCATTCTGATTTATCATTCTGATATTCTAGTACCAGTTTGTCAAGTGCTTTTTCTCATAATTACTAGTAGGTCTAGTAATTGGTGTAATGGTCTTCAACGCAGGTGAGCAGCTTAGATGCTGATGGCAGTAGATACAAATATTCAGGAATAATGGAATTAAAACTACAGGAAGAAATTGAAAATCATGCTTTTCTAGAGCCAAGCTCTGCATACCTTCTTCTTCCTATGAGGAATTGGAGTGCAAATGTTATTAAAACAACAGCAAAAGAGTGCATTTTAAGAACAACATGCCTCTGTCCTTATTTTAAAAATGTGAGTTCACTTGAAATGATTAATGGGTAAGGCTTTCTAGGGTTTTTTTACTGCTGTTCTTTAAAGGGTGATAAAGATATATGAACCCCATGATATGCACAAATCCCATGCACAATGAATACAAGTTTGCTTCAGTAGCTTATACTCTGGTGTAAAACCTCAGAAAACAGTGGTAAGGAAACCATGAATCAGAATAATTTATTTTTCATTATTTTTTTTCCTTTAAGTTTAAGAGCAAAAAAAAGATTCAACTAGACAACAATAGGATTGTTTTGTGGGTTTTTTCCAAGTCTTATTTTGGATTTACTATATTAAATTCAACTCAGGTGTTATCACATTTGCTTCCCTGGAATTAACAGCAGGGCTCAATTTTTATTTTGAATGGTTTTAAAGTAACACCAGCTATGAGTTTTGCTACTCTGACAACTTTGAAATTAAAAACCTGTAAAATTGGGACAAATTGGCCAACAATACTACACACAAGAAGGGTTGAGGTCAAAAATGTGTTTGTTAAATTTCCAGAAGTTTGTGCTGGACTTTAAAAGCTCCATGAATGTAAACCAGTCTTTGAAATGTCAGCACAGCAAATTCACATAGTGCATATCACAGATGTGTGTCATACCTGTATAATAACATTAGTGTTACCCTCAAAATTTACATTGGAGAAAATGAAAGAAACATGCATGGTACAAAGTAATGTGATTTCTACTGGAAGTTTTTTTTACCTCAGTAGGGTTTCTCACAGTGCAAATAGACCATTCCTTCTGGAGAACTGATATGTGGTAAAGTTCTAGTAATGTTAGTTTTTAAATCATAGGTCTTATCCATCTACACAAACATAGATTTTCTTTTCAGTGCTATGGCAATGTGAGAAAAATGCCTGTTTTTCCAAATCATGTTTTATAAAATTCCTAAAGAACTAGTTTATTAGTAGGCCCAAATATATTCCTGTTTCAAAGTAAGTCTCATAGACAACTCAGTGAGTATAGTCTGACATATCTACTGTCCTAGTTAAGATTTTGAAGAGGACAAAAGGCTCTCTATAAGGACGCAAAAGTTACAGACAAGTATGTCACCAGTCACACCTCCTCTGTCCCATGCAGGGTCTTCCACCATCATCTCAAAAAGTCTTCCTAGTCCAACCGGCACTGTCACAAAATGGGGTATTCACCTCATGATCCTGGGCATCATGCTTTAAAAATACCACTTAAGCAGCTGAAACATGGCCTTCACAATATTTCACACATATCAAGATGTAAACAAAACAAAATAATAACCATGTTTAAAGACCATAATGATGCCACATAAAGACTTATAACTCTCCAAACAAAATAATACATAGAACAGGTGTGAACAGGGCCTGAGGGTACTGGTTTGCAGAGCTTTTTGCTCTGTAGGGCAAAGCCTATTTCTGTTTGCTTCAATCAGCAAGACAAAAAGACTCATCCCTGACAGGTTTTCCACTGGGTAATGCACAGATGAAAAGTAATACAGTGCTATGGTGTTGATTTATAACAGGGACAGGATAGGACAAGACAGGACAGAACTGAAGTTACAGGGGTTATTCTACCTGAAAGACACTTCCAAACTTATTAGTGGAAAAAAGCCACCTTTAATTTAAGAGATAGTATTCATTTCCCTTTGATGAAGTAGAGATTTGAGAAGGTTGTGCAGATGGCCAGCACTGTGGAGAACAACTCTGACAGGGCTCCTTACGCATCCTCAAGGACACAATATGCCAGCAAAACTTGATGGTCCATGGATCATTGCTTCCATGTCTTCACAGGCCAAATTTCTACAAGCTGATGAGTGTATGTGTGAGGTGGCAGAGATATACTTAACAAAGCCCTGTTTGCTATTTCATGTCATTAGTTGTGCTTCCTCAGTCCATCCATTTGTGCTGTTGCAAGAAACTCCATCCAACTAGCCTCACTTGGCAGCCATTTTAACAGACTGAGAAAAAAGATTTAATGACATGTCAAGTGAGAGACTCTGTTATCACTGCAATGGTTCCCTTTACACTAGGTTTAGGGCACATTAACAGGGTATTGTGGGAAAGCAGACACAGCTGATGCCCATGCTGTATTGGATCTGTGAGAAAACAGATAACTGCTGTCTCCAGAGAGAAAATTCTGCCAAAACACACTGGCTTCCATAGCACTTGAATTTAGCGCAGGGGTTTGATTTAGCACCTTTACAAAGAGTTAAATGTATATAAACTTGCATTCATAAAAGAATACATCAATCACACTTCACATTATTAGATTTAAGATCTTGTAGGCTGCAAATTTACTTATTGTTAACATGTACCAGTATTTTCATGACCAATCACAAATTTGATGAGGGATGACAACACGCATTTACAGTAATTAATACAATCTCACAGAAAGCATGGTTTTATGAACCTGCTAATCTCAAGTGTTTAGGATTTGTTTGGGTTTAAAAATGCCAGTGGCTACTTGTCAAAATTCATTTGTAAATCAAAATTGGGTTTCAGTTCTACACCTGCAAAACAAGTGTTCAAAACTTGTAAACTTCTTCATGGATAAATTTTTTTGGCCTTCAGATACGGTGGAAAGAGTCCAAGACAATTTTTTATGGTTGAATTATAAACACTTGAAAAATAGAGGTTTTAATGAAAATGCTGACACAGCTTTAATTATTGCAGCATGAATGATTTTATTATACACTATCCACAGTGTCTATACATACAAAGTACATGCTTAGTGTTCTAATATTTCATTTAAGAAAAAAGCAATTACTTAGCAGATGTAGAGAGCTAAGCATAAATAGCCTAAACCAATACCTTTATGCTGTTTGAAAACCTATATGGAATGTTATTACCACATAAAAGGGTTTATACTTTAGACTCAAAGGTACAGAGAACCAGCTAAAGCAATAAACTGCTCTGGTGTACTTAATTAAAAAGCTTCAAGTTACTGAACTCAATTGAAAAACAGAAGGTTTGATTCTTTAAGGTAATTGTGTCCTCTTCTGTTAAGTGCTTATCAAGTGTTAAAGAATTAAAATGCCGTCCCAGCAGTTTAAATAGAGAATAATTTGCTTTTCTTCTATTGAAGGTAATTCTTTATGCTGTCAACCTAGACACATGTAATAAAATGGGCAATGTGGATATAATTGGGTGACATGGTTGGATTTAATTTACCTTTAATTAACCAGAATTGTAGAAGAAACTGGGAAATCATTATTGAGACATTTCAGAAAATACTTTTTTAATGTCAATCTCTACATAAAGCTGGAAATCTTTGCAAAGAAAAGCAGAGACCATTGCTAAGATATACTACCAGTTTATAAGGACAGAATTTCAGAGCGGGTTTTGACTCAGTCATGTGAAAGACCAACCTTCAGACTGGCTTTGTTAGTGAAGCTAGAAATATTATGAAAAAGAATGTATTTCTGTGAATTATGTTTCTACATTGCTTAGTTATAGTGTTGTTGTGCATGATCCATTTTAGAGGTCAGTGCTTTTCTCTTTTTCATTTTTTTTTCTTTTTTTTCTTCTTACTAAAACGATGCTACAACTTCATGAAAATACCTCTTTTTGGAAAGTCTAGGGTTTGCATGCACTTTGCCAACAAGTGAGTGTGGAACGTATATGGCTGAATAAAGGCTCTTGTGGTTCTCTGTTTCTTGAGCCAGGTCTACATTAACCTTGGCATAGTTTGTGTTGTGAGGTGATACCAGCTAAGAGGAGGCAAAGAACAGCAGTGCCTTGGGCCCCACTCCCAGGACACACTCTGGAGCCAAATGTTGTGAGGTGGGTGGTTTGGACTCACCAAGCCAGACCCATGCTCTGCTACATGAATGTCCACCTAGAGAGAGTTGCTCACTCCCCAGACTTTATGTACAGCATCCAGCACAACACAAAGAGACTGAGAAGAAGAAATAAATCTGCTTCTACCATAAAAACATCGGAATTATTGCTTCGTTTATATATATGCTGTCTGTGTTTGAAATTCCTGTTTTACCATCTATGACATATATATAGGATTTAGCATTCAGGTAACGTGGACAACAAAACTTAAGAACAGAATTTGTCACTGTTTCAAAGGAATATGCATATTGAGGTCCTATCTGTTTCCAGCATGTTTTTATGGCTGGAAAGAAATGCAGAACAGGTAGATTTTTAATTACTCGCAGGAAAGGGGAAGAACTTGGTGACAGTCAACTATAAAGCTGTTTAACCAAACTTGCAAGGTATAAGATTTCATTCACTCTGAGTTCATTCCTATTTCAAGTCCAATAGTCACAGTAGAATTAGAACACTTGATAAAAATATCCAGGTTGCTACAACAGTTAATTATACTTTCTGAATTACTGATTTTAATTTTTCTAACTCCAGTTCCAGCCATACATTTTTGTAATGTTATTTCCCACATGTTTTATAGTCCTTCTCTCATTTTTTTGTCTGAAAAAATGTGGGTTTTTTACAGATATTGGTCCCAGATTAATTTCTGGGTATATAGAGTCCTGTATATACTCACTAGGGTGAAGTAAGAGCCTCTATTGGCTGATTCACTTTTAGTTTGATAATATTGTCCTCTGGACATAAGTCTTTCCACTGAAAGATCAGTAACATCTATAGAAGGATTCTGTAGTACTCATTTCCAATCCTGAGTTGCCTCTATTAGGTGCTTCATGATACATGTGATAAATCTGGAGATAAATTCAAAGATCTTATGTTATAAATCATATTCTCCATCTCTTTGCTCACTGTCTGAAATCATCTCAAAGCGTGGGCACCAGAACTGGAAACAACATCCAATGGTAGTTACACTAAGGAAAAAAAATACAGAAGTAATTTAATTTCAGTAACCCATATTTCTTTGCTTGGTTTTGATTGCAACCTTTCTCTTCATTTCAAGACAATGAAAGCAGTAACCCTATCAGTTATACTCATTTTAGAGGTGTGGTTTGATTGGTTTTTTGTGACTCACGTTTTACATCAGCTCATGTAAATTAGAATCAGGCCCTGTTTATGTAAAATTTTGGGTCTCAATGAGTTCATATTTCATTTGGTCCTAACCTTTTGCTTTAATTAACTGTATTTTGCCCATACTACATATTGCAACATGATATTTCAATCAATCTTCAAGCTAGTTTCATGAGTGGATATTATGTTTCTTCTGCATGATATATATTAGGTGAAATCAAATATAGTAAGATCCTATTTAGTTCACATTCAGAATGAATGTCTACTAAACAATTCAGCAATCTAACTTGTAAAAATGATGCTGAATAAATTTATAAATAATTTCTTCATTATTGTCAGAATTCTGGAATACAAACTAGCAGTGGGGCAAATTTTCAATTACAGTATGAATTTTACACACACTATAAAGTAAGGAAGGGGGTAAGAGCATGGTGAATTCAAGGGAGCAATATGATCTTAACATAGAAAAGAAATTTCCTGCTTTTCAGACAGGTACATTTAACAGTTGTTACTATTTCACTGTGGTCATGCATTTAAAAAAATTATGGGCACAGAAAAATAAGTAAAGCTTACTTCAGAATACTTAAAAATGAGTAAAATTTAAGTAGTGTGGCAGTCCAATATTTCATTTTCCAATAGCTACAGTGAATGTAGGAGCAGGTCAGTAACAATCTATGAATCCACCCTCCTGTTCTCAGCTGCCCTGGTGCAAATCTAGAGATGTTTCTTTCCTGCAGAGGTTAACTCCAGAGAAGAGCAATGACATCAAACCCCTGGCAAGTCTACAAGCAAAAAGCAAGTCAAGCCTGAAAACAATGAAAACAGATAGAAAAGGGGCCAATTAGTCATATCACTGATAAAATTAAATATGACACAAATAGAGTTAATTATGTCCTTGCTCTCAATTCAGATTTTATTAGTTTAGGAGCCCTTGGAGGTAGCCTAAATTATATATACTGTGTTTAGTTTGATAGGATTTTTTTCCCTGTTTGCTTTATGGCCTCATGGGCTAGATCCACAGCTGGCACAAATAAGAGTTGTTATTACCTTCAGTAGGACTGGGAACATTTACACAGTGGAGGAGCAGGCACTGCAGCTAGATTTGCTGGCTGACTAACCAGATCCTTGGATAGTTTTGGGGGGTTTTTTTCTTCTTTTTCTTCTTGTTTTTTAAACATATGAAAGCATTTAGGGGTTAATCTCACAGCATTTCTCTGCAAGCTTTAGAAAAGTGAATATTACCATACAATTGCCATGCTAACAACTTTCTCAGTCTTTGTAAAACATATGAAAAACGGAGTGGGAAAAAAAAAACAAAAACACCCTCCTTTATTCTGCAGCAGTGCAAATGTGCTCTGTAGTGCAGCCCTGATTTCCCAGTTTCCAGATCCTGGAACTACTTAAAGTTCACCACGGTCCTTCATTTAGCCTATGCCTTTCCCATACAAACAGAAACATGGACATGTAGGGGATGGTATGTATCCAGATCTTGTAATAGTATGAAATAGCTCTCTTTTATTATGCCTGTAGCATAGCACATGGTGCAAGGAATAATAGGTCTCAGCTGGCACTTTAGTAATACTAGTTATAATTACACCCCTGAAAGATGCATTAAAAGAACATTATTATTATGGTGGAGTTAATCACTTTGCTGTTGCAATATGCTGGAATCAGTGTCACTTGCTCACATCCCCCTCATGGCTTGCATAGCATGTGTAGCGCCAACTTTGAGAGCCGTTTTTCAGTGTTTTGTTTTCTCCTCGTCATTTCAAGGGTAGCTACAGATCATGTTGTAAATACAATAATCAAATTTGCATTGATGACAGAATTATTAATATCCCTGTGAGTCTTGCTTCTCTGTTATGTCGGTTCTTCAGAAATATGAATTTGTGTGTACAACTTACTTTTGAAATAGAAGTGTGCTATTAATCTCATTTATCAGCAACATGCTCTTCCAATTGATTTACATGGTACAAAATGTATACCTACATGATATTTTCAAAAGGCAATTCTTCTAACAGATTTGTTGTGTCATCAAATAATGTATAACTTTAATGAAGCATTTATTAAATTTACAAATTAGAATTTCAGAAGGAATCTAGAGAAATCTGAATGTATAATTGTCAAGAATAACCAAATGCGGAGAGTAATCGTTAATGAAGAATTGTTAAATGGAGGTTAGTGTGTCAAGTGAGGTTCATGTAACAACACTCCATTCTCAGATCCATGCATGTGATAGAGGGTATGGTGATCAGTCAGGTAAGAGACAAGCTGAGAAGCAATGACATATTAGAGAAATTTTAAATCAGATAAGGTGTAATATTCTCCACTGATTCATAGCCACTGAATTAACTGTGGTGTTGAAAATATATCTTAGGGCAAGAGAATAAACTAAAGAGATATGAGGATAAGAATGATAAAATCAGATTCATTCAGATAAATACAAGGTTGTGCTAATAAAAAGGAATATGCAATGGTTCATTTACTTGGTCAGATTCCTTCATGCAGGAGCACAGAAGGAAAAGCAGGAAGTTCACAGGGAACTTCCTTTTGCTTTTTGCTGTTGGAAACAAACCTCTGTTTTTTACTTCTAGACTTGGTCAAAATATCCCTGAAATTCAATAGAACTAGTTTTTCCATGAGCTTCAGTGGGTTTTGGATCAGAATCTTTGAACAAAAGCTCTTGATAAGGTAGAAGGACACCAGACATCTTGCAGGTGTGTTCATAGACGAGGAGGGATATTCTAAGCTTCAGTTGCAACAATGTAAATTGCTAGCTTATTTATAAGAGTAAAAAGGCATGGGGAATAAATCTTCAACAAGTACACATGAATAAGTGATATATACAGAGACAGAAAGTTTGAGCATCCACTGTCAATCCTTTCCCTTGTTTGAACTATGAAATTTCTGATTCATTACATACTTTTGCAATGGGGCAATTACATTTTATTGGTTTTAGAGACAAGTTTAGGTGCTGCAAATAGTAGTATACCATTTTTAACACCTGTTGAGAGTTTTTCCTAGTTGATCACAAAGAAGGCATTTTTTGCAGATGCTGTTTTCTTGAAAAATCACTAACATAATCCTTCCATATTACCAGCAGCTGCAATAATACCATTAATAACCACTTGACTGCTTAATCAACATTCATTGGTTAGCAGCGGCTTTCCCAAATATTTTCAAGATGATTTTGCACACAGGTTGGCAGGAACTTTTTGACAGAGTATTTTTTTGTGTGAGAAAAATGTCAACCTTTCACAGGTAATTTTGAGAGGAATGTGTCACCGCTGATGACAGTCAAACCAGAGCCCACCCCTCAAGTAAAGGATAGGATGAGTGGTTGTGTGGGACACAAGTGCAGAGACAGGGAATCTCACTCGAGTTGTTTGGGAGCTCAGATCATCTGGCTAGGTTGTTGTTCTGCTTGCTGAAATCTCTGTTCTTCAGGCAAGAGGATTGGACATAATTTTCTTCCTACCAGCTGAAGGCCTCTGGAGCATAGTCTGCTTTGGGTGAAGGTGTCCACCCTGACATACCCTCAGCTCAGGCTGATTAGGGGAGAAAGCAACTCACAGCATAATGTGCATGTGACATGGACCATCACTGAACCAGAAGCAGAGCTATTTGACAAGCACAGGTGCACATTTTACCTCTCTTCTTGATTTTCATTATTTCTTCTTGATTTTCATTATTTTGGTGTGCTTTTTCTTTTTTTTCTTTTTTTTTTTAAGTGTCCTGCTGTGGAAAGGGGGAAAATAGATTAAAAAAAAAAAAAATCCCTTTGCTGTAACAAAAATTAAAAGAAAAAAGGAAGAGTGATATATGTAAAGAAACTTTCCATCAGAACCAGAGAGAATGGCTGTACACATGGGTTGATTGGTTCTGGATTTGGTTCTGTATGTTTTGTTTTGGGAATTTAAGCCTTTTGGCCTGAAACACAATGAAAAGAAATCACTGAAAAAAGAGTCTAAGAACTCTACAAATTTCTTCTGAGAGTGTTGCTATCTGAGATATTCTTTTCCAAGTGTTTAAGCTAGATTTTGGATCCTCTCACTCTTTATGTCTCTGCCTTGAGATTTTCTTTCAACCAATACCATTTCTATAGTGACCCTTACCAAATACAGTACCAACCTGGCAAGCTGAAGTGCTAATTTACAAGGCTTCCATCTCTACCTGTTAAAGAAAAAAGTCACTTTGTTTAGGCTGTGTGTCTTATGGTGAAAAAGTACAAAACCTTTATGATGTGATTTACCCTCTTTTGTGATTGGAAAATCACAGCAGGACCTGCAAGTATTGCAAATGTTTCACAGGAAACAATCAGCTAAATGTAGGGTAACGTCTATTTGGCAATTAGAATGTATAATGATGAATACTTGTACTAATATGAAGATTATAAAAAACTCCAATCATTAGAAGGAAGGTGATTTTATTTTTTTTTTCTGTGCATGATGAGCATAATCAACATCAGTAATTCTCAAATACCAGAATACTCCCATTGATCAGTGGAAATATTTATATCCCTGTTGTGGGTTAGCCTCAGTAGGCTGCTGAGCCCCTCACAGCTGCTCACTCACTCCCCCCAGTGCATGGAAGGGCAAAACTGAGAATACCATGGGTTGAGGTAAAGAGAGTATAATTAAAAAAAAAAAAAAAAAGGGAAAAAAAGGAAACCAAAGAAAAACAAATGATGCAAAAGCAATCTCTCCCCGTCAGCCAACAGATGCTCAGCCAATCCCCTGCAAAACTCGCCCCACCCAGCTTTTATTACCAAACATGAAGTCATATATTAAGGAGGATCCCTTTGGTCAGTTGGGGTCAGCTATCCTTGTTCTTGTGTACCCCTGGACTACCCACTGGCAGTGCAGCCTGAGAAACAGAGAAAACCTTGATGCTGTATAGGTAGGATTCAGCAACAGCTGAAACATAGGTGTGCTAGCAACATTGTTTTGGTCACAAGTACAAAACAGCATCCTAGGAGCTACTATGAAGAAAATTAACTCTATTCTGGCCAAAACCAGCACAATTACTTAACAGTTACTATTAGGTAAGAGGTTTGTTTTTTTTTTTTTCCAGAGGAAAGTGTTTAAAAGATCAGTCTTTTGGCAAATATGCGTATGACTTCTTGTGTCCCTGAAAATTGAGTGAAACTGGTTGTAGCAAATTCTTCTGCTAATTCTTTCACTTCAGATACTTTTAATTATACATGGATAGTTTGGTAAGATGAATTGCTTTAATTCCAAAACTTTTATGGCAAAATCAAAATAACATTTTTTCAAGTCAGATTTCATTAATACTGAATGAATATTAGACTACGTTAATAAACCTGTTAACATATCTATTTTGGAACAATATGAGATGTAGAATTTTTTGTGACCGTCTGGTAAAACTCCCAAGATTCTGAGGGTTTTATAGTCTTCACTGTCTTTGAGACAAACACTTTTTTTCTAATGACTCCAATGCAAACCAGACATGATTTGGCTACATTTCACTTTCTTTCATTGGATACAAAATTACCTAAAACTTCAATTGACACTAAAAATTATGAGCACATATAAACCAAAGCTAGGGTGAGGAGTCGGATGGGGGAATATTTTATAAAAAATTTTTTTAATCTAAACATGAAACTTCTGAAAAGCATTGATATGTGTTTGTCTTCTCATAATTCTTAATTTCCTTGATCTTGCATGTTTCTTGCACGTTTGCAGCATAAGTAGTCATTCAGCAGTTATTAATGCCTAATTAAAACCACAGTCATGAAGAAGTTCCCCAAAGTTCTCCTTTAGGGATGCCAGTGTATCTTTTCAAGAAAGTGTCTCTGCTTTTTCTAAGATGAAGATAGCTGAGTCACAGTAAATGTTAATTTCTGTAATGAGATTGCCTCATGCAGTGGCATTCCCTCTGGACTGAAGAACTGATGGTGTTGCAAATGCATCAGCTCATTTAGGAGTACCTGAACTAGTATTAACCTGTCTTGTCCTCCAGTGAAAAGTAGGTAACAGAAAATGCAAGAGAAATGTCACCTCAACAAATAAGTTGTTCTCCATCAAAACAGGGTTGCTTTATGCTTGTCATTTCAACAGTTTGGGTCAAATGTGACCTAGGGAAACTCAACTGGAATTTTTTTTTTTCTCATTTCATTTCACATACTCCACGGTCTTCCTGCACTCTGTCTCATGCATCTTATTAATCTCTTTCTCTCCCACTCTTCTAGACTCTAAATTCCTGTTCTGATGCTGTTCTGATTCATATTTTGCATCTGTTCACACCTTTTTCTTGTATTCTGCTTCATGCACTTTCTCATTTCTCTTTGACTTTACTGAACAATACTTTCCTGTTTTCCTGTTGTTGAGCCCCGTAGTTTGTATGAGATCTTGTTAACATGGTTCTTGCTTTCTTACATCATTCATTTGTTCCTCCCCTGCTTCTAAGAAATCTCTTCATCTTTCCAACCTCTACTACCTAAAGTCTTCATATTAGTATCTTGTGATTCCTTTTATACCATAAAATTGTGATTTGTGATGAAGCTTTTGCAGCAGATACTGAATAAGTTAAATGATTAAAGACTTTCCTCTCAATTAAGGACGCTGGTCATACTGAAAGAGAGTATTACTGGAGGGGTGGAAAGTGCAGGTGGAAGAACTGGATTCTTTCCTGAGCCTGATATTCATGTCTCTGGAGTAGTTTCTCCTTTAAACTCTTTGGTTTTCTTGTTTGTTTAGAAAATATTCCTTGTTTGTACAATACTTACCATGGTAGCAGTAATAGTAAGGATCATATGATGAAGGACAAAGTGTTTTCTTTTAGATACACTAAGTGAATTTCACAAAAGATTATCACTACAGGACTGTAGCATATTACTTCAGCCTCAGGTGTTGATTTTGCCTCGCTAAATTCCTATGAAAATGATTATTCTTCCTTTCTTGTCTTAAATTCTTGCATATTGGTTGTATACACTGACAAGCAGTTGCTATATTTCACCTCAGGGATGGCTGTACTTCAATGCTTGATGAAGTGATCCCTTTGTCTAGTTTCTCCTTAAAATCTTGGGATAAAAGGCAACATATGAAGATATGTAGAACTGTACTCATTTTATTTCAATCTAGTTGTAAAAACTGAAAGAAATGAAAATACAAACAATAAGCTACAGATTATAAATTTCTGTGAGCAACAGAAATTAAAGAAAAATACTGAATTGTCTAATTCCAAAACAACATCTGTCCACCCCTTGATTTTTAAACAAACTTTTCATTGGGTGACTCATTCATCAAATGTTGAGGTCAGCAAGTAATGTTAACATACAGTAAAAATTCCTAATGACCACCAGTTGCATGTAAAGTATCAACGTTTTGCTTATTGTATACGACACAGAAGGAGGAAGTAACACAACCTGCATTTTATTACTTGAATCAGATGCAAAGGGTTTTCAAAACTTCAAATTCAACTGAAAGCAGCTGTTGGGAAAATATCATTACATTATACCTTAAGCTACAAAAGCCAATTTAATGGTGACATTTTATTTTATTCAGATGGTCCCTTCTTTTATTCTGTCTAACCCAGTAAAGCCTGTGGAAATTGTATCTGGATGAAATCACCAGAAGGTGAAGGGCCCATGACTAAAAACATTCTTTAAAGATTATTCAGGGTTACAGTCAAATGGAATAGCAGCACTAACGAGAGCAAAGGTCTCCATAACTACAGGAAGTAATATTACATCGTTTAGCAGTACCTACAAGAAAACACAGTCTTGTTACTAGATTTGGTTAAATGTCGATTAAAGTGCTGTAGAAAACCATTAGATACTATAGTAAACATAGGTATTTAAAAAGGGTGTGTGTCATTCATCCAGATCAGTATACGATGGTGTTTGCAGGTGGAATTAGTTCACACCCCATTTACTTCAAGTTACAGTTGTTGCACTGGTTTAATTAACTATTCCTATTACTTGAATAAACTATTTTTGATCTGTCTCTTATCTTAGATGTTAATACATTCACCCCATGTGGTGGCTGAGCAGAACCATTGTACTTTTACTTAACTTCAATAAATATGACAAAAACATGAAGGCAGTCATCCAAGTCAGAGCAGAGGTGAGCCTGTGCCAGTGTCCAGCCCATGACTGTGGTCAGCAGAGGACACTTAGAGGAATATGAGAATAAAATGCCCCTGCCCTTTGGCACCTCCCCTGGCTTCTGGCCTGCAAGTGCATCTCATTGTTCCAGCTGGCAGCCCTCAAAAAATTATTCTTTCATGAAACTGTGGTGATTACCTTCTTTAACTCATTTAGACTTTTCATTTTCACAACACTCTGACAGTGAGCTTCACAAGTTAAATTTTCATTATATTAAAAAATATACTACTCCCTTTTGTTTTCAACCTGCTGCCAGACACCTTAACTCAGTGCCCTGCTGAACTTGTTATGAGAAATGCTGAATAATTGCTGCCTAATCAGCTATTAAGATCAGAAGAGATTAAAATATAAAACTAAATTATTCTTCCTCTCATGCCTAGGAAGCAAATCCTGATTAATTTCAAGAACTAAGCCCAAAGGAATAGAAATGTACATGGAAACTAGGTATACAGTTCCTTTAGGGGGAATAAAAAGAAAAGTTTAAAGTAACAAAACCCAAGGAAGCTGCTAGACAGAGAAATTTCTGTATCTGTGTCTTCACTAGTATATCAGGTCCAGTAACGCTACTGGTCTGAAGAATTACCTTTAGGAATGAGATGATTCTCTAACAAACACATATGTTCTGTTTATTTGGGGCATTTGCCAGAACTCTTCAAAATATAATAGCTGATGACCTTATTTCTTAGAAAATGAAGATGGGTGACTCCAGAGCCATTACTTTCATATGTAGTTTACAATAAAATTCAATGTAGCTGTTCTTTTTTTATGTGTCTGCATAATCAAGTCTTAAACCAGAGATTTTTCCTGCTCCTGCATCAGAAAAAGGACAGTTTTACCCATTGTCACAAAGAACTTTCCAAACAAAACCATAGCAGAAGCTTAAATATACAGAAACAAAGAATTCTGAGAAAGTTCAGGCTAGTCAAGTGCTGTTGTTAAAGAAATTACTTGCAAAGAAGAGAGCCTTGATTATCCTGAATAACAATAATGCTGAGGTAGGAAAATTCTTCAACAATCCCTGCTGATCCAACTTTTGTCTTTGCAGTTAAAAGTTCATTGGAGTAGAATTTGAACTGATAGAGAGATTAGAAGTACAGAAGCATTGCTGAAATTCTGAAATTGTTATGAAGCATAGACATTAGGAAATTAATTGATTTTTCCCAACTGAATTGTATATGGTCTACAATATTTGAGTTGGCAAGACTTAAATAAGTTGGTCATTTTGAAGTAGATCATAACCCAATTTCTTTGAGTTATTTTTTTTCTTTTCCTATAAAGCGTTTACATTATTCACATAATCAATGTGTGTTTCCCTATTGTTTTAAACTATTCTTTGCTTGTTCACAAAATACAAACTCATGTTTCTTTATGCATGAGTGGTTGATTTACGCATCTGTTCTAATAGCTGTTTTAATGCAAAAAGGATGAATTGAAATAAAAATTAAATTGGGAATTTGTGTGCTTTTATACTTCAAATGGCATGTTTATGTTGAAAAAAATTATGACAAGATTTCACTGTATTAAACTAATTTGTTTATACAAATACTGTTCTACATACTTACTGCAAATGACGCATACATTTGTAAAATTGAAAAAGTAGATTGACATGTGAGGAAAGCACATCTTACCAAAAACTCTTTCTAGTTCCATTTTTAAGAACTTATGAAGAAATTCTAATGTAAGAACTCGCTGAAGGCAACATGCATTTACCAGCTTTAAGTCCCAAAGTAACAAGACATTTAAGCATGGTGATTGGGAAGGGAGAAAAATGCTAACAAAATCTTCTAAACCAGAAATATGAAAGTATCCTGCTAGCCTGTGGAGGGGAGTCTGATTCTGCATTTCTACATGCAACAAGGATTTTTTGCACAGCATGTATGATTTTCATTCCACATGGGAAATCCAACCATATCCTGGGCTGCATCAAGAGAAGTGTGACCTGCAGGTTGAGGGAGGTGATTCTCCCTCTACACTCCTCTCTGGTGAGACCCCACCTGCAGTGCTGTGTCCAGCTCTGGGGCCCTCAACATAAGAAAGACATGGACCTGTTGGAGTGAGTCCAGAGGAGGGCCACAAAGATGATCAGGGGACTGGAGCACCTCCCCTATGAGGACAGGCTGAGAGAGTTTGGGTTGTTCAGCCTGGAGAAGAGAAGGCTCTGGGGAGACCTTATAGCAGCCTTCCAGTACTTAAAGGGGGCTACAGGAAAGGTGAGGAGGGACTCTTTATCAGGGAGTGTAGTGATAGGACAAGGGGCAACCATTTTCAACTGAAAGAGGGTAGATTTAGATTGAATATAAGGAAGAAGTTCTTTACTGTGAGGGTGGTGAGACACTGGCACAGGTTGCCCAGAGAAGCTGTGGCTGCCCCCTCCCTGGAAGGGTTCAAGGCCAGGTTGGACGGGGCTTTGAGCAACCTGCTCTAGTGGAAGGTGTCCCTGCCCATGGCATGACGATCTTTAAGTTTCTTGCCAACCCAAACCATTCTATAATTCTACGCTAATTTATATTTGATGACTTTCATGGTTTAATGTAAAGCCCACCTTTCTTCCAAGTATTTACAACTATTGGAGAGTCCGAAGGGTTATGAATTGTCAGAGGGGCAAACAAGGAAGTTTTAATTTGTCTAATTTTCTGGTTTTTGGTTGTGATGAATATTGTTGTTGTACATGAAGCATGTCAAGCAGCTTTTATGTTCATATCTGTTAGCTAGGGTGTCTAGTTGCTTTGCTAGAAAGATTTTCTATTACAGATACCTAGAAGCACATTTTGAAACATTTATTCTATAACTTCAGTATGAAAAATATTATTTTCATACTGGTCTGTAGTGACCATATTTTAGTGGAAGTCACTCACAAAGTATAATGAATAAGTTACACAGTAGGTCTGTTTAGAAAAGTTAGGACAAATCGTGTGATACTTATATTTTTATAATTTTGTGATGACTTTTGATACAAGAAAAACAGCATTGCTCAGCTGAACCAGTTAAACCTTCTAAGTCAGACATCCTACTACCAACAAGAATCAGAAGCAAGACTTTCATGCTACAGAAGATATTCCAGTCTGTAGGCAGAAGTCTGTACTTCAGAATCTGTGCAAGGCATGTTTAGTCTGTGTCATACACTGTAGCAGAGGTATAAACTGTTATATGTGATGTACACTGCAAATCATATATAGCTGTAGATCTTGAAAAAATGTTTCTAAGAATATCACACAAGAAAGCTAACACATGCCAAGGATTTGGATAATGTTGGTGTGTAGTTCTCCCCTGCACCACATGAAAAGGATGTAGCGGATAATGGAAGCTGAATGTAACCTGCAATTTTTGTCACCTCCTAGTCCTCTCCCCCAGTCCCATTAGGGTGTCCCAAAGGAGCTTAAAATTCTTTGAAGGAAAATTTCCTGCAAATTGCTGCCTCCTAAGAAATGGTGATAGCTACCAGTACTGTGCTATTCTGGAACAAGGACAAGGTAAAAGAGGTTGTAATTAGTATTCTGCTCTAGATTCTGCTGTTAAAGGGCAGATAGGCTAATACAATGTAGGAAAGATGTAGAGTTTGCTTTCTCCCATGTAAGGAAATCCTTTCCCTGACCTTGTAAAGGTTCCTTGTCTGGAACAAATACAGCTCCAGATGCTTCCTATTCCCATGTTGGTATGGCATATCATCTGGCTTATGTTTGTTAACTCTTCTGGAAATCACAGATCAGGGAAGCATCCAGATTTTTAGACGTTGGGTTTTTTACACAGGTAAGGTGGGAGTACTTCCCTTGAACATTTTTAGTTGGTTTTGGTGTAAAACTGATTTGACTGGGGTCAGAATCAGACCTAGAAACTTAAAGATATGGAGCCTACAGACAGCTGGCAAAAGCACAATTTCTCTTTGCACATTTATCTTATTCAACTTAGAGGGCCTGGGGTTAATTAGAAGAACAAAAGTTCTGTTAAACAGGGTTTTGTAAAGTAGATCTGCGTTCTTCCTGGATTTAAAACTCATTTGGTTCTAGTCTCTGGTTAAGTATAAAAGAGCTATTCATCTCTTGGTGTAGTCATTTCATCTCACTCTTGACATTCAGGCAACTCAGATACAGCAAGTCAACCTTTGGTGATGAAACACTAATGAATCTTTAAAAGGACTGTTGAGGTAATACTATGCTGATGGGATAGTGGGCTATTTGTTTTTGTTTTTTACATGTAAACATCCTTCTTTAGATTCCTTAGGAATTTGAAGGTTTTTTCCTTGCCTAATTTTGATTTTGAAGCTTATTGTTCATTTTATTTAGCAAAATGCTTCCCAGTGACAGTCAGGAAAATGAAAAGGGCTTGATAGAAAAAATAATATGAAACAACACTAGTTTTGATAAAAATGGACAAATTAAGCAAGTAAACAAAAATCACCATAAGTCACTTCCACTTTATCACAAAGATGTCTCAGTTTACTGCAGGACTTTAAGCATAAATTCCCACTGAAAATTAATGATTTAGCTGTTTGGTTTTTGAAAACACTGATTTTCTCTGACTTATTCTGTGCCAATGGGCCTTTCATATTTTTTGTTCAAAGAAGCATAATACTTTTTGGCTATGAAGAAAAGTTTAACAAAGAGGCTCTTTTGATAATAGTTTCTTTTTTTCTTCAGTAGTAAATTGGGCGTATAAGTTCTTGCATACTGTGTTTCTGATTTGCTCCTCCATAGTCCTTTATGGAAGTTTTACTGTTGTCTTACTTGATATGTTGAACAAATTTTGTTATACTTTGTTTTCGGAAAGAATCAAAATGTGTCTCCAGTTTGGAAAGATTAAGATTCTAAAAGTAGATGTCACAAATCCTTAGATGGTAATAAAATGCTATAGTGGGTGTTTACATATGTAGAAAGTTTGTCATTTTCAGCATGCAGCTACTCAAACATCAGTGTGAACTTCAGACATATGACAATGAAGGCTATAACAATATGCAAGGACGAAGGCATACCTCTTCAAAAGTATTTAGGCAATTAAATCCCACTGATGGATTGATTTTCCATTGGCAACCAACTGTCTAGGTTTGGATGTTCGGAGGAATCAAAACTGTTTTCAAAAATCAGCATCCAGACTGCCTCCAAAAATGCATGACTAGTTATGAAATAACATTTATAGAAATGAAATATAAATTAAAACCAGGATATTTGCTCAACAAATACTGACCCAAACAGGCTTAAGATTTTCAAAGATTCTGTGTGTGAAAGGTCATGTAATTAAGAAAGATTTATGTTTAAAAAAAAAAAAAAAGATGGAAAAGTTTTTTAACTGCCTAATAATTTCCAGACATATTTTCAAGATGATTAGAATCAATACAAAGACAGGGTAAAATGATTTGGCACACAACTCAAAGTCTTTTGTAGTTCGAACAATGCAGTCCCTTTATCACTTGAGAAGTCACTTGAAAGGACACACAACTGGACACTATAAAACAATATCCTGCATCCTTTCACATTCATAAATCTATTCCTGTCTTTGTCCTGCAAGCAGTGGTCTTCTTATGCGTGATCATCTTTACAAGTATTAGTCAGAAAATGTTTATTATCTTTTTTTAGCAACATGTTTGCTTTTCTTTTGTTTTTAAGTTTTTATTATTCTGTCTTAAAAAAAAAAAATCTTGAACATTTTAATTGGTTTCAAAAGTCTGGATGTGTAGATTGATTTAATATGGTACATTTTATTCCATGGAAAATATGATTTTCAGAGAGAAAAGTTCTTCTTTTTTTTTTTTTTTTCTTAAATCAAAACAAGACATCTTAAATTACACATGAAATAAGGTGTCCCTGAAAATTATATGGAGTCTGCTTATCTTTAGGAGTCTGTGTTTAAAATTAATTCTAAATTGTGAGGCTGTGAGGTTTGGGGACTTTTTAACAAAGCTCCTTGAAACATTAAATGAATTCCAGCACTATCATTTCTTAGTGTTACATATGATATATATAAAAAAGAATCTTTTGATGGCATACTCTAAAAGCTGAGAAAACTGTATGATTATTCTTTAAATTTTGAGCCCAGAAAATATTTTCTAACCCCTAAGAGGTAAGTTTTTTTCAGCAACAATAATGTCAAGAAAAACAACTTCTTTATTTAAAGGTGGTGCTTAATAAAAGCTTGAATAAAATATATTCAAAATTATATATATTTTATATTATATACAAAAATTATATTTATATTATATATATAATTATATATAGCCTCTGCAGTAACAGAGGATTGCTTTTGTTAATGTATGAGGTTTTGTCCACTGCCATATGTCTGTTTTTCTAATAAATTCATTGGTATCTATTTTCTAATAATTGCTTCACTTCTATATAGTATATTTTAAGCATAGTTTATTTAATTTATGGTGTATCTCAGATTACATCACTCCACAGTACATATTTAAATATCCAAGAAGTTATATTGCCGTATACATCCACTGGGACAAATTCTCATCTAGTATATAAGCCAAGAGAAATCTTGTATGAGGAAGTCTACATGGAAGTCAATTAAGTGGCAATCATTTACAACGGTTAATTTTACCATTAAACTCTAAGTAGGGACTATAATTTTCCAAATGTGTGTAGAGGCATTATGATCAGGAAGTCTCAGTGGGTTAGGGATTCATTCTAGGGATTATTGAAATACAAATACATGGCATTCATAGACTAGAGCAAGAAAGATTTTGCTCAGTGAGTTTCATCCACAGTTAGAAATGAACTTCATTATGACAAGTATGAAATCACAGTAAAACCAAATGAAGGAGTACTTCCCCCTCTTCCTCATATAAAACTATTACATATCACAGAATCACAGAATCACAGAATTGTCTAGGTTGGAAAAGACCTTGAAGATCATCCAGTCCAACCATCAACCCAACATTAACAGTTCCCAACTACACCATATCCCTCAGCGCTATGTCAACGCGACTCTTAAACACCTCCAGGGATGGGGACTCCACCA
Source organism: Strix aluco (assembly GCF_031877795.1). NCBI lineage: Eukaryota > Metazoa > Chordata > Aves > Strigiformes > Strigidae > Strix > Strix aluco. Next base: position 79,574,796 of record NC_133935.1, on the reverse strand, counting down.
CCTCCCTGGGCAGCCCATTCCAATGCCTAACAACATGTTCTGTAAAGAGATGCTTCCTAATATCTAGTCTAAACCTTCCCTGGCACAACTTGAGGCCATTATCTCTTGTTCTAATGCTTATTACTTGGTTAAAGAGACTCATCCCCAGCTCTCTGCAACCTCCTTTCAGGTAGCTGTAGAGGGCGATGAGGTCTCCCCTCAGCCTCCTCTTCTCCAGACTAAACAACCCCAGTTCCCTCAGCCGCTCCTCATACGACATGTGCTCCAGACCCTTCACCAGCTTCGTATATATGAGTAGTTGAAAACTAATTTGTGTGGACAAACTATTTCATTTTTATGCTCAAAGTAGTCATTTGCTAATGTCTGACTCCCTCCTACATGCTGTTTAAAATAAAGCAAAAAAACCAAAACCCCCAACCTTCAAAGTCTCTGAAAATTCTTTAGCTCTAATAACCCATTATATAGTTCCAGCTTCATGACCATGTTAGCTTAATATGATAAAGTGTCTATACATGTTCCTCTGCTAATATCAGCAGGAGAAGGGAAATATGTGACAGTTACTAAAGATTTACTTCCAAAATCATGCTTCTTATTTACTTGCACAAATGGTCAAAGAAAGTGATGAGTGACCTCTTTGGTCTGAGTTCAAACAAGTTGCAAAAGGCAAAGAAAAATGGTGCCACTTGTCACTGAGAGAGGAACTGCCCATTTGTCAATACAGATTCATTGGAAAATCAGGTCATAGCCTTGCTAACATCACTGAAAATCTTCTACATCGGCTTTGGCCCACAGTGCTTCTGCTTTGTTTATAACTATTGCAGAAATTAGTAATACAAGCTTTTCACATTCTCAAGAGTTAATTTCATTAACAGTCAATGGATTGACATAAACTACTGCAGAGTTGTATAATACTGTATTGACAAAGAAGGATCGAAATTGTGAAAGAACAATAATGGAAGAATACAGTGAGAGCTAATATTTTGTATCTGAATAATAGAAGTGAATTAAGTCTCAAAGTATCAAATCTCTCTGAAACTTAGAAAAGGCAAATTAAGACATAGAAAAATGGCAGATTTAACAGTAGCTTTCCTTAGGTCCAGTTTCTTACTCTAACCTAAAATCTAGGTTGTCAAATTAATTAGAATAGTTATTACAAATGAATATATTCTGAATTCACTCAGCTGGTTGACAAAGCCAGTTCTCTGATTGCAAGGTGAGGGAATCAGTTTGTTCCTACCATTGGTTCCCACCACTCTCCTCTCCAGACCTCCTCAGTCTTTTCCACTTTTATCAGTCCTACTCAGTATCAAACTAGAAAAGCTGTGAAAACATAGCTCAAGGGTGGAACTGATTCAACAGCAATTGTCTCTAAGCTGATTTATAATCCACTAATGTCACCTGTCCAAGACAGTTGTCCACCCTTTGCTAGTGAAGTTTCAATATATACTGAAACCTTCAAACTTTCTTCCCTATTCCTCCCCTACATCTGAAACACTCATGACATCAGTTCTACTCTTCTTTCATCTACAGTGATATATGTCATGACAAGGAGAGGCACACAAAGGGTTGTAGGCTTTTTCAGATGATGACTTTAGTTCCATTCTAGAATGACAACAGGTCCATCCCATTAGCATGTTCTTTTCTGCTGTGGAAACAATTTTGGTCTCTTTCCACTTCCCAGTGGACATATGTTCCGGATCAGTACCATAAGTAGAAGGCTTAACCCACAGTTTCACATGAGACTTTTTCAGTCCACTCCTGCCTGACACTTTTCTGCCTGCCTTATACTCCTTGAGCAGCAAGTGAAGCTGGTCAGATGTTCTTGGGTCCTGAGGCTGCTGAGGCAGCTGGGAAGCCCAATATCTTCCCAGCTTACACCTCACACTGTGGCCGCTCTACCATCTGTTGACCTGACATTTATCCATTTATTTTCATGATGTAGTGCACTGACATACTCTGCTGCCTGCCATTGTCTAGCAAAAGGAGTCTTATTCCTTGGGTCAGAAAAAAATGATGCATCCATAACTGGAACTCTGATAACGTTGCTGTTTTCAATTTCTTTTCCACTGGATATACATATAATCCATTACATAGAATGACACATTTGTGACAAGTGTTTGCAGTGTACTGCTCCAGTGCCACGTGTTTTACAATCACTTTTATTTTCCATGCTTTGCAAAAGCTTTAGAAACTCCCACACCAAGTGGGGGGAAGAAGGATGTATAAAGGATTTAACTTTTCATGGGAGTTAAACAAGCAAGATCAGTGTGGGTTACTGAAACAAAGATAGTAGCTAGGTAGAGCAACTTGTTATTTTGCAGGGTCCTTGTTCTTAGATCAGTTTTAGCTTGCAGTCTTTTAGCCTGACTTTAACACTTGCCACTCTTAAGAATTTTCTATGTTTTTTCTGAGTCTTGTGGTTTTTAAGAAACATCATAGGATCAGGCTGGGAGGGAAGAAATAAGTATAAGAAGTCAAACTGTATCCACAGGGGCTGTTATGTTATAGGAAATTAAGGACTGTGGAGAGAATAAATTCTGGCCCTCCACCACAGGTTAATTCCTAGGCCTCTACCATGGGCTGTGGGGTGGCAGAGATAAATGCTGAAAGGGGGATCCAAGGAATGAGGGACAGAATGAAAAAAGTAAGATACTCATCATACATAGAAAAGGCAGGACATTTCAGTTTCCTTCAGCCCAGGCCCTAGAAGTAACTGACAGGGTAAACCAGTGAAAGAGTTTCCTGTAAGATCCCAGAGTCACCATATCCAAGTATCAATGTAGAGAGTCTGGAGAAGACATAAGTTGTTTGAAGAGGTCCTGCCTCAGGGATAATGGGGAAAGACTACAAAAATCTTCAGATACTATGAGCTGAACACATTAGCTTTTTATCCTAATAACAAATCTTGAGAGAAGATAGAATATATTAGGATACAATGTTAAGTTAGGAGAGCTTTATGTCTGATTGGTAGAGCAGGATTCGGTAGCCCTCATGTACATGCCTGTTGCCATAAAGGTGCATAAGACTGTCTTTTCTTGTCCTCGATCTGCTGCTCCAGCGGGCACAAGATACTGCCCCTTCTGTATCGACATCTGCAGTACCCCAGGAGTCTAAAATGGCACTGTATGGTATTGAAGCAAACAAAGTTTCATGTAGAGGTTGTAGTGTTAATACAGAGGGAGACAGGTGACAGCATCCAAATGAAATTTGCATTTTGGCTCTCCCATTAATCTCTAACTCCTCTTCCCCCACTGCAGTATTGAGGACTTGCAAATTCCTACTGTTTCAGGTCTCTTCAACTCCCTGACCTTGTGCACTACATATGGAAAGGTGAAGAGAAGTCGTGGTGCTAGGCAATGCCAAAATGTACGTGCTTATCTTATCTTTGATAGTCCCACAGTATGGGGCATGACCTTGTCAGCTGATGCAGTGGGTAAGGGAGACAGGTTGTCAGGAAGCACTGAGTTGTGACTGCTCCTCAACTTGCTGCAAGCCTTGCAGTTACAAAGCAAGAATTGGTGACCCGGTAAAATATGTCATGTTTTTATCACAGAAAACAATTGGAAAAAGCAGGGCACAAGAAGGTACAATGTTTAACAGTTTTATCACAGAACAATCTTATATATTACTGTACACCTTTACTCTGCCCCAAAACTGATATCTCTGCCTAGACCTCTAAATATATTATTCTTAGTGTTTTAATATTAATATTAATAAATAAAATAGTAGTAATGTGCATTTTTATTTTTGTTTTTTACTAGTCATTTGTAAACCCATGAAGTTTTATTCAATACACATACATACAGTCCACTATCTTATCAGTGAGTAGATAGTAGATTTCTTTTTATCTTCTTATTGTTTGTGTCATTTTGACGTTTGATTTTTAATGGGTTTTAAATTGCAAAGAAAAGCATAACAGTCTGTCTACAAAACAGCCATCTCATATATATATATATGGTAAACTTCAAAGCAATGTAAAAATGGTCAAATTCTGTTAGAGATCTCTTTTTTAAATGCATTAAATTCTTTTCACACCACTCGAGGGTCAGCCCAGGAAGGATATGTCTTCATCTGATAGCCTTAATCTAAATCTTCTTTGTGGTTAACCTTTGATAGCCTTTTTGGTCTCTCTTTAGAACCTCATATCAGATCTGTCCACTCTTCTAAATATACCCTGATCCATGTCTCTATTTTTGTATACGAAACAGACCAGAAATTAACTTTCAAGCTCTGTACATTCAGTTCAAAAATGTAAAACTGGCAGGATTGTTACTTTGTTGATGCTACATTCACACAAGTAGAAAGGAAGTTGCAGGAAAGCTAACAAAAGAACAACAGGATATAAGTGATATGTATTTAAAAGCAATGAATATAAAATAATTTCAAATGCATTAATCTAAATAATGTTGAGAAATGTGCTAAATTCTTTATCTTTTTGAAGTTCTCTGTAGAAATCTTCCCATCCCCTTCTGAGTCTGAAATTAAATTCTAGTAAGAAGAGAACTTAATCTTTCTCTGAATCCAGTTGGATTTGCATGCAACAATATCGGATTGAAATCCGGCTCTAATATCACCAAACCAGCTGTAAACTTACCCTCCTCATAGTATTTGGAGTCTTTTTGTCCTTTCTTCATGACTGAAAGTTATGTGTTTTGGGTTTTTTTTCCACAATATATCTTTTCAGCCAAACTTCATGAACATATCCCTGAATTCTCCCATAACTGATTTACCTGACCACAGCACTCTGGTGGTTTCTGGGGTGATGCTGTGGACATGCTCACATTGAACCACTGGTCTGGGCATATCTGAGACCACCAAACTGTGGTATGTCCATGTGAAACATCACAGTGCTTACATGGAGAGAAAATCTCAGTTCTGAAAGCATAGTGTCAGTCCCATGTCATGATGAGCCAAGTGCCAACCTGATGTTATTACCATGTTTCAGAGCTGCACATGCTCGAGTAGGTCATTTGTATCTACACTCTATTGTGCTGCTCACGATCTAAGAAAGTCTAGGGCAAAGCAGGTGACTCAGCTAGATGTCCTGACTCACAGCCTTGTGCTGTGATTAGTGGGTCATTCTTCCTTTCTTTTATAGATCCACCTGTTTTTATCTTTCCTTCAAGGTTCTCAACCAAAACTTATTTAAGTTAAAATAAAGAATCCCACTGCCATCCGTGGGCTGTGGGTCAGTTCCAAAATGAATAAATTTGGCTTTCAATATTTGTGCTGTATTATTCCTTATTAAAAAGACATTCTTTTTTTTTTTTTTTTCTTCTCTCTTTCATGCATCTGTTGTGTTTTCCACTCTGTTGACAATAGTGACTGAGGCTGATTAGTAATGTGCCTTCTCCAAATAGGTCACTACAAGAGTAGCAGTGCAGAGCTTTGGACATCTTTAAGATGACTTTGGCAGCCTGCTGGCCCTAGTCACATACAGGAAGATAGAGCAGTACTTGCTTGCTCAAAATGTTGTTTGTACCAAAAAGTGTACACAGTAAACAATCTGTGTTCTCATGCATTCAGAAATAACGCTGTGTTGAGTGCTTTAAGGAGGATGATTCGCTCTCTTGTTGTTTGGACTTCAGAGGTCCAAAAAAGCTGGTTGCAATCTTGCCTTAAGTTTGAAAATTCTCACACTTACCAAGAGCTTACTTCCAGCCATATATAAGATTCACAGTGTTCATATTTCACGCTGCATTTGCTAGGTACATACCATACCATAAATCACCTGGAACAGAAACAATACCACGTGGTGAAGATCTTCAAAATGAACTGTTCATAAATGAACTGCAGACCATGGCTTATTTCCTAGGTTAAAAAAAAAAAAAAAAAAAAAAAAAGTGAACATTTTTGCATTAAGGAAGGCATGAAAATTTCGTGATCACTTCATGAATAGACAAAAGGGGAAGAGTACTAGAGAAATCAGCCTTTGCAAATTTTTGCTGTGCTCAAAGTTCTCAAAATTATGAATATCTGTTACATTTTCTGAGTAAATAACATTAAAAAAATTGTGCATGAATCACAAAATAAGCTTGCTTCACTCTATTTTCATAAGGGTTTGATCATCCATCCTGTTTACAAATAGCTATGTTAATCATTGCAATCTGAGAATTCAGTGACGTTTTAGTATAAATAGTTTATGAGTCTAAGCTTTCCTTTAGACCTGGTTCTTATAAACAGTTTGCCTAATTACCTTTCAAGTGTTCCTGTATCTTCTGATTAATGAAAGATCTGTCTCATGGCTTACACACTGGTTATTTCAAACCTAATGACAAATAAAGAAAACAAAATTCTCATATACATCATAATGTCACAGAAATTCACATATTCTAGTCTAGAAAGCACTTAAGCACACGGTCAGTTTACAGACATATATACTTTATTTTATTTCAGTTGAAGTTAAGCAGGTGCTTAAGTGAATACACAAGTGTTTTTCTGAATGAGTACTTTTTTTTTTTTTTTTTTTCCGAATCACACTGCTGCCAGTTGACCAAAACAGAAGTATCCCCACTGCAGACATTGTTTAAATATAGGATAGTTCTATTACTGTACCCCAGACAGCTGACAAGACAGACTAGACGTAATCAGAGTGGTCACCATATAAGCAGGAAGAACATCATAGCAGTTGATATCATATGCATCCATATGACTTTTGGAGGTATATTTAGGTAGACAGGAAAATAGAAGTGATACAATTTGGAGGGCAAAATAAGACAGAGGACAAGAAATATGAGATGAAACTGGTAAGGAAGTGAATTAGAGCAAATGGCTAGGCAAAAAGTGAAATACATTCATTCTCAATACAGTGGACCTAATGAGGTGAGTAAAGTTACATGTAGTCTTGCATTAAAAGTTTTTAAAGTTGATCAAAGCACAGCATTTGTGGCTTCACTGAAGACAGAAGATATTTCTTCCCAATAAAAAGTAATATTTCCTCCTGAGCACAGTTATATCATTGCCACTGCAAAGAGAAATTACAGCTTTATTCTGTGAGTGTTTTTGAGGTTACACTTCACAAAATACAAATTATTCTGAATATTTGGTACCTCTGTAGAATTTGAAAACCTGGGATTTCCAAGGCCAGCTGTGTGAATTGTTGTCTTTCCTGATGCAAAACCTTACAGATATATACATCTAAATGAATATTTGCTTGCTGAGATGTAAGATGAACTTTGATGCTGTGTTTTGTTGTTTATTCTACTGAGACAGATCCTTTATAGAAAGTATATATTTTTCTGAACACTGCTATGATTTCAACTCAAAGTATCTTTGTTGACTCAAGTAAAATTGGTCCAATACCTGTCTTGCCAAATCTGACTCCAGTTCAAAACTCTAATATACATTATCCCCAACATGTTTGTTTTCTTTCCCTCCACTTTGATAACTTCGAAGCTGCAAATAACCAAAGTTTCATGGAAAGCATAAAGATCCATATTAATAACTTTATCTATCAGCATAAGGAAACGCTTCCAGGATTTCTTTTCTTTAAGCTTATCAGAAATATTTTTATAGTAGAGGCAACAGTCTCTAAGAAATCTAATCTGAATGTGGATTCAATTAAAAAGAAAGTCAGTCAACTCCATTTCTTCTTCGGTGGTGACATTTAGTCTTGAATCTCCTCTGTCTTTCAATTCTTTTTCACTGGCAGCAAAAACATATTATGTGTAAGATTAGACAAAAGTTTAATATTTGTATTGTAAACACAGTATTAGAATACTGAATGGTATCTCTCTTAGTATACTTGAAAGTTGTTGAAACAGCTTACTTATTGAAAAGAGCTGTTTCTTCATGATAATCCATCCCACACACATGATTCTTGCCTTATTGGAGGGAGGAAATGTTGAAAAATTAAGGGATAAATGAGAGGAAGGATATATGGTGGTAAGACAATAAAGCCACTTATCAAACAGTACCAAAGAAAACTTTTTTTTTTTTTTTTTTTGGTAGGTGAGTGGAATGTTACTTTGCTATTTGATAGGAAGATAAATCATTAATGATTAGGAATTTGTTTGGTGATGTATAAAACACTGGTGTGTCTGCATGTGAACCACGCCTGTAGCCACCCACTCCATCACTCTGAATACGCACTTTAGTGAAGGACACAGAGCCGAATACTGTACAAACTGTAGTGCTGAGAATCCTGAATAACTCCTTCAGTGCTGGAAGATTTATTCTAGATGTACTTTGTCATAACACAACAAAAACTTAGACTAGTATTGAAACAAAACATCACTGAAATCAAATACATTCTTAAAGCATAATATAGAGAACAATTTATTTTATAAACCAAACGGCAGATAAATGGAAAAGGAACACAGATTGCGTTACATCAGCTGTCACAGCCATGAGTAAGGTTCAATGTAAATGGAATACGAAAAGTTTGGTAGCAACATTCAGAGTTAAACAGAAACACTTTTCACTTACTGTTCTGCAGTACAGCAAATTTGCTTATAAATCACTATAATATCTATTATTGCATTTACTCTAATCATGCTTCTGACAAAAAAAAAAGTGTCAGTAATTACCAAGACCAAAGTCTTAATATATTATAACATGTTCTGCAGACTTCATTTTCTAAACACAGGAGTAAAAAAAAAAATTTTTTAAAATAAGTTGGATTAATTTATAGTGTAATTGAAAACATATGACATGGAAATGAGTCTGGTTATTTGTGGTTGAACCCACTTGGAGAAGCTAGAGTCATGTCTGTTTAAGGCTAGATGCTCCATTAGTGTGAAATAGTGGAAATGGAAGTCCCATATGTGCTTAGATTAATAAATAGTCTCCAAATAGTTTTATGTCTGGCGTATTCAAGAATACATAGGAAATGTACTTACAGTATGTGAGATGTCCTAATTGATGTAATAATAATAAAACAAACTGGGAAAAAAAGTCTATTAATGCATTTACCATTTAAAGCACTGGTGGCAATGTAGTGTAAGAGAGTGCTTTTAAGTCAGGTGTGACTAAAGAGAGAAAATACATATTTCAGATTCATCATCACCTATGTTGGTATCACAGAATTTTGCTTTCCTTAATAAAAATCAATTCAGGCTCAAGTGACACTCCACATTAAATATTAGTAATTGTGTGTTTCCTGAACTGACACCATTTATGTGTAAATATTAATGTTTGAATATGTTTTATTTATATAAGATCTTTTTTTTTTCTTTTTCTGATGAAAGAGCATGTTACCATACCAAGCACAGAACTTCTCAAATGTTGAAAAGTACAGATTGATAAATTAATTTGAAATTATGACTATTGGATGTGATTGAGGCCAGGAAATTAAAAGACAATATCTTACTAAGACCCTGTCATTTCGATTATGATTATGTCAGTTTTGGTTCAAAGTATGGCTATAAACAAACAAAAAAAAAGTCTATGTAATGGGATTTAACCTGTTTTTTTGTCTGTTTTTATGCAGACACATAAATTTTTAGTACCATATAAGCAGGATTCATCCATATCTTGTACTCCAGCACTGTTGCTACCATACTGAAAAATATTCTGCCTTCTTAGCAACCATAATATAAACTAAAAAATAAGAAGTTTGATATTCAATTTTCACGTGAAGGCTCTGTTCTTGGAGAAAATATAGATTTATCCATATAAACTGGACTAACTGGATCTGGAAGCAACTGAGAGAGAGTAAATAGGAGAACAAGAGTAATTTTCAGGATCTCTTTGTAATTATGAACGTATTATTTCTTTAAACACAGAAAGTATTCTTTTTGATGTTTGAATACAGCCTAGGGACTAGAGTGTTTACTTTAAAATTTCTGTATAACTGAGTACATTCAGATATGGAGACGATTTATTATATAACACTAAAGACACTGAATGTTGATTATATTTGAGTTGTAGAAATAGAGTCTCTGTAGAATTATCTATACAAATAATGTTCTTTTCTTTCTTTAAAAAAAAAAAAAAATCCTTTACTTTCTTCATCACAATAGATATATTCTTGAATTTTTACCCATATGGGGTCAAAGCTTGTTTTCTGATCACTATTAAAATGTGTTCCACATGTAATAGTCCAGTCCCTGGGAACTTCTGATTTCCTGCACCTTGTCTGACTGACTATGAGAATCAAGCAGATTTCCTTGTGAAGTGATATGTTCCCAGCTGGATACACCATGAAGGACCCTGGATTATATAATTGGTCACAGTCCAAATCAAATACTTATTACTTATTTCAGGTGCTCTCCTTTTATGTGGCAACCTGTATTCTGATTCAAGTCAATGGCAAAACTCCCATTGACTTTCAGGAAAAAAGATTATACTCTATAATGGGTGTTAAATGTTTTGTTCTGGTAGTCCATGCAGAACTGCAGGGTGGGTTCAGGAATATGACAGACTAGAAATTCATCCATATCGACAGTGAGAAACAAAAAAATATATTCTACAAAAAACACTGCAAAATCCTTTCTTCAGTTGAAGATATGTCTGTCATTAAATCAATGCTCTATTAAAATTACATGTATGGGAGGTTAACCTACCTGCTTATGAACAAAGAGGAAGCTCAGTAACACATACAAACATCCACCTTTCTCTCCACTGCCCAATTATCCACTATTTTTCTGACTACATGGGAAGAACAGTGCTATGAAAAAGTTGAATCAGTGATTTAACCCCAGTATTGAACTTTCATTAGATTGTTAAGATAATGAGGAATATTTTCCGAATGCCATTATGCATTGCTTTAATTATTTCTTACTATTTTTATATTGTCAAGACATGAGGTGGGCAGGAACTCAGAATGCTGTTCCCAGCTATATAACCTTAAATACATCCATATAAAGAAGAAACAAAAAGTAGGCTGAAGATAACAATTATGACTTTACGTATCAGATCAATTTCACTGAAAATTCTGGGGCCAAAATTACTGGGAAATTATAAAGTGTGTAAACATCATTATTTCAGCAGTATTGGTGTCATTCTTGTGCATAGCAGTGATTTAGGCTTGGGGTAATGGGAGACACCATAGTTTACTTTCATTGCTACTTCAGGCAATATGAGATTAATGATGAAAAAATGAACTGTCTCTGGAGAATACAGAAGAAAAGTCAGATTTGTCTCTCCCCAGACTTGTCGATTCTAGTCTTTCATCTCCCCAGTGTATCTCAAATATTATTTTATTTATTTATTTATTTATTTATATATTGCTTCTAAACAAGAAACTTAGCAGGGTAAACTATCCACTCCACTGGCTCTAATAGTAAACTATACTAGATAAAAACCTGATTTTTTTTAGGATGTTTGCATCTTATATTTTATAAAAAGATACATTAACAAAGTTGGTAAATTCTGTTGTAAATGTAAAGGGATGTTTACAATTTTGAAAGAGAGAAAGCATTTGGAGAAATATCTTATCAGTTGTTTGTCTTCCTCTCCTCTTTTCTGTTTTCATTTAAAGGTTGATATTTTTGTCATCTTGTGAATTTTAACACAGCGTCAAAGTTGTTGAAAATTTTTTTTTTAAAATGCATTCGAAAATTCTATCACCTCTTGGAAGTTGTGTTTCTCTTCTGTTGAGTTTGTGT